>NC_039365.1:118060462-118660462 GCF_003573695.1 Papaver somniferum | reverse complement strand
AATTGTAGCAGTGATAGCTCGTGATATATTAGCAATTCCTGCGTCATCGGTGGCTTCTGAATCTGTTTTCAGCACCAATGGTAGAGTTGTAGATAAATTTCGTTCTTCAATGCTTCCAGAAACAATTGAAGCTCTGATATGCACACAAGATTGGATAAGAAGTGCGCTGAAGAGTAACTAACATATTCAATTCATGTTTGCTATTATATCAATTTTAGTTAGTGATTCATTTACTATGGTTCTTGTACGTCAACTAACTATTTTATTGTGTTAGATGAGGGATTTGGGTTAGGTAGTACTTCACTTCAGACTCTTTTGGAGGCAATGGAGGAGCTCGAGTCAGACGATGATGATGCAACATCGCACATTTTCTAACTGACTGACTATCAATTTAAGGAAAAATAACCAGCTAACCTTGGAGTGCACAAATTTGTATTTCCTTAAACTTTATCGAAATGTGATTAGTAGTACAGTATAAGAAAGTTTGACTTGTGTCTGTCTATACAATATTTGTCCTAGCTAGTTGTATATTTGGGAATTTTAATGTTTGTTTGTGGTCCTGGCCCTAGCTAGTTGTATATTTGGTGAGTGCAATCACGGAAGCAACTCTTGCTTCATCACAGGAAAGGTCTTTGATTGTGATATGGTTACTTGTACACGTTGTTTGGTTGAAGATGCAAGATTTGTACTTTTTTACTCGTAGCACATTGTCTTTACGTAATGTATTTCCTTAAACTTGGTAGAGAATGTGGTAGTGATAATAATTTTGAGGTGGTTTCTGAATTGGGAAAAATTGGGAATATGATCAACTGTTTTTGTTTCTCTTGTAGGAACAATTGGAAATATGATGGTGAAATCTTTAGTGAACTGGTTGGAACTTCTTTTTGGTATATATATATTATATAGGCATAGCCAAAGAACATGCGAAGTGCGAACTACATCCTTCTTTTTTGTATATGTACTTGTGAAGGAAACGCATTTATCTTTTGGGGCTTCTACACTTTATAGAATGATATGTCTGTCAACTTTTGTGGTTATAATACGACAGACTATATTAGCCATTAGGGCTGGCGTTACTTGTAGTTATCGGCTAAAAAAATGTCTGCCAACTTTTGTATTTAATATTTATCATATATAATGGCAGATTATTACTTATAGCTAGGATAGTAACTTTGATTTTCCTAATCTAAGGATTCTAAGCTCAAGTTTACTCTACTTTTGTATGTATGTTAAAGATGGTCACTTTTCAGGTGTTGAATAATCCTTTTTCAGTACTCAGGAGCCATAAAATTGGGAAGTCATATAACTGATATAAGTTTGTGTTTTTACCCGATGTGTACCCGGACCCGGTGATTACCCGTGACCTTTACCAGGTCCGGTTCTGGGCCAACACATTATGGAACCGGCCCCGGAACCGTTAGGACCCGGAACCGACGCTGATATGTCGGGTCCGGTTCTGGGCCATGTACTACCCTGGAGGACCCGGACCCGTTGACAGCCCTAACTTATACCCAAACAAAAGAATGTAGGAGATTTGTCAATCTTGAAATTTCTTCAAGATCATGCATTTTGCTTAATGAATTGTGGATATTTCCAAATAGAGAATTATGATCTGTAACTGTGCTTCTTTTCCATCACCCCCATCCCCAAAATAATTTTTTAGTACAAAGGTAAGGACAGCTCTAAGATTTTGAAAGAATCTAATAGAACTATAAATCATACCCGTAGTTGAATTGTTATAGAAAACAGTGTTACGAAGAGCCCATAACTAGCCGTGAGCTGATAAATGGGTGTTTATCTCCGATAACAAATACCGCACTATATATGAGTTTTTCTAAACATTTTTATGGCACATCCTCTGACGTAAACTTGAGTAAACCTCAGATACACAACACCCATTTTATAAGTAAATGAAGAAAAAAGGTACCAAAATGCATTTGTTAGAAGTACATGACAAATATGAGAATTTTTTTTTATGAAGTTCAATATACAAAGGTTAATGTGTGATATGCATATAGAAAATTAAACTCTAAATATAATTTTAATTGGGGGGAAAGATTATTCCTAAATCCATTTTATATTGAAACAGGCTAAACATAAGTCAGCTTTCCGTAAAGTAAAAGTGGTTTTTCCCATCATAATTCACTAGTAATTTTTTTGAGCAAAAAGCATAGAAATCCAAATAAATTGGTCAATCTACTTATCCATCCAGTGTTTCAGCCAACCTAAAGTGAAGGATAACTAATATGCATCTGTGATTGAGTAAGTATGTATTTATATTCCATGCTTACTCCTCCACCCTAGTTAGGTTGGTCCCTATGCACACAACAAATCCAAGAATTTACAAATTACAGTGTCATTATGAGTAGTAAATGTCAATCTCAATAGGAAAATTAAAAGTTTTGCAAATTAGCCCATTGAGGCGAGCGGTAGAGTCTTAGTCGCTCGTTAATGTCTATGTCGGTCAGTGTTTTAACATCCAACTGTCAAAAATCAATCTTCTAAAAATATTTAATCTTTTATACAATTCAACTCTCACCTTTTCTACACCTCTCGTTAAAAATTGCTCGTATTCGCTTCACTCGAGAAGAAGATGTTGGTCTTATTCGAGTTTGGATATTAATCGCATGTGATGGAGGTATAAATCTAAGTAGGTTTAATTGATGGGACAATATGTTTCAAAATTTTGCTGGTGTTAGCCGGTAATAAAAATTTAAAAACCAGGAATAACCTTAAAGTTATACTTTCCAGAATCAAGGCCATGTGAGAAATTATGCAGAAAATTTGTGGATGGTTAGCATCCTGGATTGTCCATCAAATAACGAGTGAGTATCCTAATAAATTTTTAGTCATGTCGAACGACTCAATTTTAATTATCAAAATCATATTAGCTTATAATTTATCTATATTCGCAGAAAATTATGGTTCGTACCAAATTTATTGAAGCCAACGAAACTGAATTTAGTATGATGAATGTTAGAACTCTTTAAGAATCATGTATCTGAATTCAATGTTGATTAAGTTTTATGTAATGAAATGTAAAATCGAGTTGGATTCGAACTTTAAATCTAGGATAATTTTCATTACTAAAAAGATAACAATTACATCAAATGGTTGAAATCAAATAATATATATAAACTGCTGATTTTCCCAGCCATCAAAGATCCATCCCGACATGTATGGATCAAGAGTGGTATTAAACAAAGCAAAGAACTCGCCGGTTTGAGTCTCATTACTGGGTGAGCAGAATCAAAAGAATTATTTTCGTAACTACGGAAAGTTACCTAGGATAGCCCGACAGCATTCTGCAAATGGACGAAATCTTAATACGTTTACGGTGAACTGAGGTATAAAGAGTAGATTGTCGAGCTGCTTCAATGTTCAAGCCACCACCAAGAGTTTGTATCTAAGTTTCTGGCATGTTAAAGAAACCACCATGATTTTGTAGCTAAGTTTTTTCCATTTCAAATCCTTCATCACCGGATGCTAGTTGACGCTCTTGCACAATTTTTATGGTAGAGCGATAACTTTATTGCCTTCCACGATTTCTTTGACTTCCATCACCAAGATTAAAACCTACACC
The DNA here is from genome assembly GCF_003573695.1 of Papaver somniferum. NCBI lineage: Eukaryota > Viridiplantae > Streptophyta > Magnoliopsida > Ranunculales > Papaveraceae > Papaver > Papaver somniferum. The sequence continues at coordinate 118,656,879 of NC_039365.1, read as the reverse complement.
ACCATGAGTGGAAGACCCTGGAGTAGACATGTCAAACATCAAGTTATCTTTCATCTAATGCTTCGAGAAAACCAATTGTTGTCATTAAATTAGCATTTGGAAATCGCGACTATCCTAGTACGTATAACACAAATACTCGTTCGAGCTCATCAAAATGGTTAGAGCTCAAATACGTCGAAGTTGTTGGCACTTTCTTATTATAACGCTTCAAAGAATTCTTCAACTTAGACACCCTTAATCCACTAGCTTATAATATTTCGTGTTCCAGTTTTTTTCTTCATCATCATAGTATAATTGATCGTTGTAGCCATTTCCTTTCTGACTCCCACCTCGTTATAGATAAAATCTATGTCAGAGAAAGAGTCGTTGTGGATGATGAACCGACCGTTAGAGATAGATTCTCTGTCAAGCAACCTAGTCTTTATCGAGAACAACATATTATCGGTTGCTCGAGATAGAGTATTTATTGATTGATAAAAATTGTGCCTCTCATGTCATTTGCTAAAATGGTGTGGCTAGTTTGTCAGGCTACCTGGCATGGCAAATCAAAAGATTTCTCATAGGAAACAACCTTAGTAACCTCAACCATAATTAGTTTTTTTATTAAGGTTTGTAAAATAGTTTGATTCTAATCCCGAATTTAATATGGATATTATGTAGTCCGCGGAATTTTAATTCTAATATGGGTTTTTTTCTGCATATACCCTTATCTACGATACACGGGTATCATCACACCTTAGTAATGTTTCTAGTATTGAAAATAAAACAAAGGGCAAAAAAAGATAAATGATGAATTCTTATGAAATGAAAGAGAATTTTTAATCTAAGAGATTCAACCAATTTTACGAGGAGAGAAGACGAACTTAATTGATCGAAGAATATTTAGGGAGAAAAAATGGATGTGGTTTGTTTTTTTTTTATATTAAATGTTGTGTAAAGTGCGAATAAATTAAGTTGAATATTTATTGTGCTTACTTGATCATTTCATATTAGCACTAAGCGAAGTAGGAACTTTTAGTATAGTTAGAATTCCACATACAAGTAGTGTAACTATTACTGCTTATGTCACTACCATAGTGTACATTAGGGAAGTTGAGTAACAGGTTTCAATGAAGCTAGTGGATTTTTTATGCTCAGTGAGCATCAAAGGATTTTTGAGCATTTGAGGCTTGTATTAATTTGAACCGATATCTTTTAAGAGTTATTCGATGTTGCAGCTGCTGCTGAAACTGAATTTACGGACCCAATTAGCCATGAATTACCACGCTCCTGCCTATCTGGATGCTAAAAAGATATTCAAATTGGATATATGGGACAACATATACCTGTTGACCTTTTGAGGATATAAGCTTCTTGATACCCGTTCTATGATTAGTTATCTACAATAATACATGAGTCAATAGAGTCCACTGAAATTATGTGAGCTACGACAAAAAAATAATCTAAATGTAGATCACTAATCACAGAATGGGTATCAAGAAGGTAAATAGTAAAACTTTTCTTTCCCGATTGAAATAGATATTAATAAGATTATTTTGGTTCAACTATACGGTTAATACGACTATTTTAATTCGACTATTGTTCGTATGTGTCAACATACTGCTTTTCTTGTGAATAACTATCTTAGAACATAGGAAAATCAAGTTATTCATTGTGTTTTTATGTCTAAGATTACTATAGGCATCCAAATTTTAGATGTGAGATTGTAGTTCCCCAGTACGTTAAGAAGCTTTGGAAAGTCGAGTTGTTTGATATAAAAAGATTAGTTGTTTTTTTTGCGTTCATGTCCAAAATTACTAAAGGTATCCTACTTTTAGGCGTGAGATTGTAGTTTTCCCTGCACGTTAAAAATTAGGGAAACTGCAGAAATCATCAAAATTTTATCCGTTACCCAAGAAAAATTAAATAACTACCTAAAGTTAAGAAGCTTAACATGGTACTGATGAGTGCCAAATATTGTATATATTTATCCCTTTTGTTGGCATTTTAACTCATCTTTTATGCATTAATTCTACATTTTATCCCATATTTTGTATTTTCATTGTTTTCAAGAATAAATATTTTTATTAATTAATTTTGCATTTTTAGGTAATAAATAAAGTTCGGATGAGTCGCGGAGCGAAAAGAGCAGAAAAGTAGTGAAAAGCCGGAAGAAATTACGCAAGGAAGCCGCGAATAATGGTGCGCACAACCTCATTTTCTACACACAAAAGCGCCTCCGTTCTCAGCCATCAGATCATTTCTCAGAAGCATCCGACGGTCGCTCCCTCATAGAGCATCGAAATCTGATGTCTCTGCCGAGCACCACAGAGCTGAAATTCCAAGCCTTCAGATTAGATGGTAGTTGAATCCAACGGTCGCTCCCTTGCTGTGCATCGAAGATTGATATCTCCGCCTAACACTACAACACCTAACTCCATCTGGCATCGTTGATTTTGTTGTATCATATAATACAACGGTCGCTCATCGCTTGCCTCCGCATCACCGTCCGATCTACCAATCATCATCACATCCCACGGTCGAGATTCGCCAAACATCAAACTCGATGATCCCACTACACACCTTAGTGACCGAACACTATACCCCAAACCAAACATCACCTAATCTCATTCTATCGACCCATCTCCACCATCACCACCCACCCTGTGCAGAACCACCACCATCTCCCTGTTCCCGCTCAACCACCACCACAACCACCTCTACCAACTCTCAAATCACTCAACCACTATAACCCATCTCCACTACCATCATTACCACCTATCTAGCCACCTAATTTCCCATTTTGATACACGTTTTTCTTCCAAAACCCTAACGTGTGAAAATTGGTAAATTAGGTTGATTTAGATGGACAATTGGACGTAGCTAGAGCATCAGGAGAGGAATTGGAGGCATGGGTCGACATCTACCAGTGTCATCAGTGATTAGGTAAACTTTAATAGAAATTTTTATATGAACCCTAATTCCATAAATTGGGGATTTTTGGGGGAAATTGATGGTACTTCTAATTAGAAGCATGGGTCACGTATTAGGGGTGTTATCAGTGTGTTAGGTGAGTGAATTTTGGATTTTTGGGCAAAACCTAATTTCACTGATTTTGGGGGAAAATTGGGGGAAAGCCCTAATGATGTAATTGGGTATAAATATGTGGTGAGGGATGTGTGTAAAAACTATGTTGGGATTAGCCCACATCCAGGACTGCTAAGTTCTGTTAATTCTCTTGTCCTGTTGAATTTTCATGTTTCAGTTAAATGTGCTAGTAGTTAATTCTCTTGCTGTGTTTTGTTAATTTCTTGCTTTGTTCTGTTATATGTTAAATGTTCTGTTAATTTCTTGCTCAGTTAGTATGTTCTGTTAAATGTTCTGTTATAAATATGTTAAATGTTCTGTTATTGTTAGTTCAGTTAGTTGTATCCTGTTTAGATGTTGCTCACTGTTAGTATCAATTCACTATCATGTTTGTTGTTGCTTTGTCACTGTCAATTTGAAGGAATGCTAGGCTAGGTATCTGTGAAGCAATGTGCTGATTGTGCAATGGCAAGAAATCAGTGCTCATAGCAAGCTGATGTTCTTGCCATTCTCCTTGTATGCTTAGGTTGTAGTGTTGATTGTGCATTGGGAGAAGCTAGTGCTTATAGCAAGCTAGTTTTCAACCCATTCTATAGGAATGCCTGTATTCTTGCCTTAGTATTGCTTCTTGTCAGTTTCTTTATCACCCCTACCCTTGGCCTTAGGCCTTGGTCCATTCTTGTTTTGTTCTTTGCTTTTGCTGTTGCCCTGTTGTATCTTTCATTTTATTTTCTGTTGCTTTTGCATTGTTTTGTCCACTGTAATTTTCATTTGCTTCTGTTCACTTTTATTTTGCTGTTGCTTTGTTCCTTGCTTGTACATTCTATTTGCTGTCCCCTGCTGTGTGCTCTCTTGTGCTGCTGTGCAGCTCTTTCTTTGCACTGCTTGTGCAGCTGCCCTGCCAAGCTGCTGCCACTCTTGCTCCTGCTGCTTGTGCTGCTACTTCTTTTCTTGTTGTGCACTTGCCTTGCTGTGCACTTTCATCTGCTGCACTGCTGCTGCACTGCTTGTGCAGTTGCTACTGCTGCTACCACTTCCCCTGCTGTCAAGCTGCTGCTGCTCTTGTTGCTGCCTTGTCTGTTGCTGTCAGGCTGCTGCTACCCTGCCACTCCTTCTCCTGCAGCCAACTGAACCCAAGTTCCAATCCAACTGAGCCCAATTCAAATCAGTAAAGCCCAAAGGCCCAGACTCTTTACTAAAACAAAAGCCCAAGATCTAGACAACTGAGTCCAAAGCCCAAATTCATTAAGGCCCAATCCAATTCAATTAATTGTGGGCTTAACCCAAAAGCCTGAACTCACTGTAAGGCCTAAGCCCATTTGCACTTCAAAGACCAAACTGAGCCCATGCTCAGTTCCTTTTATTGTGAACAAACCCATTAGCACTCAAAGCCCAATTTAAGCCAAAAGGCTTCAAAACCCAACAACAATTTAGGAACCCAATTAGCTAAAACACTTCCAAAACACACCCGATCTCTGTGGATCGACCCGTACTTGCACGAGCTACAACTGACGACCGTGCACTTGCGGTATTACTGTAGGCCCCCGTTTTTATTTGCGCTCAATTTCTATACCCTTTCGAGGCCTACCAGGTACATTCAGTTAAATTGATTGTTCAAGACAAGATTTTGTAGGTGAACTGTAACAAAACTTTATTATTATATTTAACCTTATTATCTTTAACATTCCTACATTTATCCAATACCTACCTTATACTTTTTATTAATTAACACAAAACAGTCTCCCTTAATCAGCTCGAAAAATATTACCGCCGGAAAAAACACAATATAATATTAATTCTTTAAAATTTCTTCGTGACTTAAATCAGTTGTTCGAATATACATGTCATAAGTTATGTCTAGCTACAAATAAACAAAAGAACTCATTTTTAATGAAAAGGGGGAGAGTACCAAGTACACATCAACTTTTTGGTTATGGAACCTATATAGGATTCCTTATATGAGATTCAATCAAAGATTAAAGCCTCAAGAAATATTATCGGATAATATCAAATTGAGATTCTTGAATCACAAAGATTGATTAGAGTACTACCTGCTTATACATTTAGTTATAAAGATAAAACGCGAAAAGAGAGACTCGGACAAGAGACGACCGCAAATTGATTAGTGTACTACCTGCTTATTTCCCCTGGATTTTAACTGAAATTTAAGTATGCATACGGGTATGTATATCTTGGAAGGCAAAAACTCACGGTTGGGTCCTTATTTCGTATTTTCGGGTCGGGTTCTTGAACCGAACTAAATACTTGATGGCTAAGCAATGTAAACCTATATAAAGAAGTATTAGATCATGAATGAATCATAATCAAAAGGTCACTAAATTGTAAGTCTTGGAGAGGGGAAACATCACAGGATCGCAAGTTAGGGTTTCAGAGCGGTTCTTCAATCGTAACGATATCTCTAAACTTTTCTTATATGTATAACATGGATGTTTCTACATCCATGAGTAACTAAACACCTATTGATTGAGGATGAATTCTAAGTTGTAAACAAGATTTGAGTTATTATATTAATCTACTTTGAAGTTCTTCATATGATTATCGTTTGTTTATACTATAATGAATATTTATGATTGATTGATAGATTGTTTAGGTAGACAATTAAATTAATTTGTTGATTCAATCTATTGCTAGTATAAAGTTAGGAGATAAGTAATCGTCGAATAACCTGTACACAAGTAGAGAACACAAAACCTTGCAGAGGGATTCTGTGGAGCGATTGTGTGTATGAACAACACTAAAAAATAGACATTGATATAAGAGTCTAACTAGTTGGATCAACCTATAAATTCACAAAAGATAAAGTATTCGACAAAATTACACCTTGAGTGATCTACTACTAGGTGGTTTAGATGAATAGAATCTGGTAGGCGAGAACTTTTGTATCCAGTGATATAAGGAATTTAGGGGATAACACTGATCTAGATGTTATTCCAAGGTTGGTGATAATCTATGATTAACGATGAGTAGACAATTATAATAACTCATTGACGGTTTATGAATTAAGAAGAATTCCTCGATCATATCTCTCTCCATTGATTATAATTTAACTTTATTTGCTTTGATTATTTATTTTGTTTAAAATCTAAAACAAACCCTCCCCCCCCTTTGTGACACTTTGACAACTAAAACTCACTGCTCTTCATGGGAACGATACTTACTTCCATTATATTACCAGTTAATTATGTGGAAATAAGATTATTAATTTGATTGCACTTACGACAGCCATCAGTACTGAGTCTAACTATTAGGATCAAACCTAAATTCACAAATACAAAAACGATCGATCGAGTTACACCTTGTAAGTGTACCTCGAGGCGGCTCAGTTGGATAGAATTCGATGACTAAGCGTACCTATTTTCCGGTGATTAAAGGAGTTTTGGGGATAGCTAAGCAAACATGCTATTTTATGGTTGGTGATGAATGATTCTAACAAAATATAGATAAATATACTATTGAATCAATGTTTCGTAACGACGAAGGGCTTCTTGATCATCTTTATTTTATTTTTTATTCTTTTTATTTTACTTTGATGTAATTCCCCTTTGTCTTTTATCTTATTTTGCTGATTCAAATAACATATCAATTACACAGCTCTCTGTGGGAACGATCCTTACTACCACTATATGACTAGTTAATTAGTGAGAAATATCTTGATTAATTTGTTGCACTTACAACACGCATCAAAAACCTCGGGACCTAGTCCAGTTTGAATAAATTATATTAGGTCGCTACAAACACTAGCTTACTACAATAACTTCCGCCTGGATTGTAGTTAAGGCAAAATAAATCCTCCAGGATACTTTGTTGTAGTTTTTCGCCATATCTCTTGATTTTCGCAAGAATCTGTGCACTTGATTCTCCTAGTTGAAGTTTTGTACATGCCTAGGAGTTGCTCCATAGTCTGTTGTGAAGACTAGCGTTGTCCTACCTCAAACATGATGTCAGGCAATTTATTTTCTAGTGCAAGTCAAGGAGATAAAAATTTATTCTCTTATTTTGACGAATCTATATCAACAAGTTTAGGGTCTATTCTCTTCAAAAGTTACAAAGATACCTAATCAATTATGTAGACAAGAATATCAATCTAAAACTAAATCTAAGATGAATTCTTGTGGAAAACTTACAAACAAGATTTCAGTTGATAAGATTATACTCAATCATGTTTGAAGGGTTTTTTCAAGTCTAGATCTGATCAGTAATTCTTAAGTAAACTTACATAAGAAGAGAATGACCTTATAATAAATAAGAATCACAAACAAAACAAATAAAAATACAAGTTGAAAAATTATACTCCCTCCGTCCCACTATTAAGTGACCTATTTCAAGTTTGCACAATATTTAAGGCAAGCAAGGGAAATGAGTATATTTAAGCATTTTTTACAATTATACCATTATTGATAATAACTAGTGAAATTTTGAAATGATTTCTCTCTCAAACTACACCACGGACGTTCGCAAATTTTATACCATTGAAAAGTATTTTAAAACACCTACGTAACGAATATAAACATGCCCATCAAATTATGCATATTTCTTATATTTCTTATAATCAATTAAAAGGATAATTTTAGAAATATCTCCTTGTTTAGTGATATAGGTCACTTAATAGTGGGACAAAATCTAAAAGTAAATAGGTCACTTAATAGTGGGACGGAGGGAGTATTTCTTTAGAAGATAGGCTGATCTTGTACTTCACGAATCCCAAGTGAAGTATTCCAAAGCTTAGAAAAATTGTGGAATGTAAAGTCATGACTTCCCAAGTTGGGGTCATCCACATTTTTCCAAGTTAAAAAGTTTCTTGGGAGAGACTTGGAATCCAAACTAAAGAGTGATTTAAAATGATGCTCGACGTCAAAAGGATTGACGTTCAATCTAGTGGTTGGTACTATTTTTAAATTCGATCGTCCCCTCCTAACTGTTAATCTTGAATGTCAAAAATGGAGCGTCAATTATTTTGGCGTCTTCGAGCCTATTTTATCTTCCATCATTATACTTATACTTCCAAAAGCTACTCCAAATGGTGAGGTGGTAAATTTTTCCATTAGACTTTGTTAACAACACGTTCATTTCAGATTTTTTAAATCCCACGAATTCAATTATGGGGTAATCCTTTTCCTCTGGAATTGAATTCCATTCCACCGGTCCATGGGTGTAATGAAAAAGGAGAGTTTTAAGGGAACTAGATCCCTCTGAATCAAATTCCTTCGGGGAAATAATCTTCCTGTTTGGTCCATAATTATTTACAAATATTCAATGAACCAAAATACCCTTCCGTGTTAATTCCTACTTATTTTTTGTAGCAGTTCATTCTGTCTGATGAACTATCAGGATTTTTGTAAATTTGAGTTCATTTTGTATCATGAAAACTGTACACTTCATTATATTCTATGAAATTCATTACACTTCATTAAATTCTACAAAAATTTCGTTATTAAGAACAAAATGTTAGAGTTCATTCTTTCAAATGAACTCCTGGTAAAAACCTATATGAAAACAGAGTTCATTCTTTCAAATGAACACACACCAAAGAAAAGAGTTCATTGATTCAGATGAACTCATGATAAAAACCTATATGAAAACAAAGTTCATTCTTTCGAATGAACACCTAATAAAACCTATATGAAAACAGATTTCATGCTTTCAAATGAACACACACCAAAAACAAAAGTTCATTCTTTCAGAAGAACTCCCGATAAAAACCTATATGAAAACAGAGTTCATTCTTTCGAATGAACTCCTGATAAAAACCTATATGAAATCCGAGTTCATTCGTCAAAGTGAACACCTATCAAAAATTAAGCAGCAGGTTCATTATGTTCGATGAACTTCATCGTCTTCATCTTCAACAGCAGCAGAACTTCATCTTTAAACATGAACAGCAAACAAAAGATCATCATCTTCATCTTTAACACGAGAAAAAAACATCAAAACGATGAAGCAGACGAACAAAAATCAAGAACAGATATCCGAGATGAAGATTCAAGATTATATTAGTTTTCTTCATCATACACAACAACAGAATCTTCAAAACACCATCGTCTTCATCATCAAAACAACAACATCTTCAAATAGAGTTCGTCATCTTCAACATCATCTTCATCGTCGATGTTTTCATCATCTTTATATGATTCAACGCCTTCACATCTCTGCAAATCGTCTTCATCATCTCTGAAAGTCAAAATCCTAGAAAAAAACACAAATCTTCATCGTTTCTTTGCAGCAGCAGAAAAAGAAAAAAATGGAGAGGAGAGAAACTAGATCTGAAATAGAAAGGAGAGAGAAAGTAAATCTGAGAATGAGATATTTTCTACTGATTTTTTGTATATATGTGGTCCTAAAAAGGTATTTTTTCCACTACAAACTGACAATTACATCATCTATGACGTCATCCTAGGACCAAACCATAATTTGTAGGACCAAATAATAATATATATTTTTAAAAAGGACCAAACAGACAGTTGACTAGGTCAACTGGACCAAACTCACTATGGGATAGAGTGAGTTTCTCACCATGGGAAGGAGTGAGTAGAGGGACTATACGGCACTTAATTAGCCATCCAAACCAAAATTCCTTTTTTATAATAATTTTTATAAGATTTAATAATATTTTTATTTATCCAAATATCAAAATATACCTAAAATATATTTTTTTTTAATTTTTATATTGGTTTTTAATAACTTAAGACTTACACGACAATTGATTTGGCGTTTTTCTTTCTTTTTCTTTACATGGCATTTAGTAAGGAAACCTTTCGTACCCTCTTTCGATTGAACGAGTCCATGATTGATTTTGGAGTGAATGAGTGTTTCTCTCAACCCATAGTAGACCAAATTAGGTCTTTTTGGATTAGACTCATTCATATCGAATGAGACTCTCAACCCCATAGACCTTGCTCTTAGGACTAATTGGTATTTCCTACATTTGTTTTTTGAAGCAGAAAAAATTGTATTGATAAAAAAGATTAAGTCAATACATGAGAACAATCCACCGCAACTTGATTAGAAATTACAGGTGGAGGGGAACATCCCCAAGACAAAGAAATTATATTTGTTCTAGACATTTTGGCTAACATGTCAGCTACTTTACTCCTCTCTTTTGGAACATAAGAGAGTTTCCAAGAACTAAAAGTTGAAAATAAATTCTTAATATCTTGAACAATGTGATGTAGTCTCCAATCGATGGCACTATTGTCGTTGTCGACAGCGTCTGCAACCACTTTAGCGTCCATTTCAAAGTGAACTCGTTCAAGCTTTAATTCCTTAGCCCATTGCACTTCACTCCATAATCCCATACATTCAACATGTTCAGCACTTCTGGCTATATTCAGGCTGACGCACCTTGCTGCTTATTGTGCACCTGCAGAATTTCTAATTATTAGACCAATGTCACCCAAAAAGTTAGTTGAATCAAAGGAACCATCACAATTTGTAGTCAAACAATATATAGGAGGATGGATCCAGTGAACATTTTGACGATTAACTCTAGGAGTAATGTGTAATGGGTTTGCAATCATGTTCGAATGTTCTTCAATTATATTCTTGCATCTCTGAATGATCACTTCAGGGCCAACATTGCTACCGTTGAAAGATTTGTCACATCTCTCTGTCCAAATACTCCAAGCGATGATTGCTCTTTTAACTAAGTCATTCTCTATAATTGTTCTACTGTGCAGGCTATCGAACCAACTGAGTGTCCATTCCGATAGTGTACCATTGTTATTAGATGTCCAACCAATAACTGCAAACCAAACTGCTCTTGAAAAGTTGCAGTGCATAATCAGATGTCCTGCGGTTTCCGTTTGAAGTTCACACAAGGGACATAAAACATCATCACCAACAATTGCGCTACCAAGCACATCTTTAGTAAGTTTGGAGATGGCTTTCCACATGAATTGATGAATCCTTGGTAAAGTAGGCAGTTTCCATAGTCTACTATAGATATTCCTCATCCTAGTGTCTGCTGGTGGAAGTAAAGTAGTCTCCTGGTAGATCTTTTCGTTACATGATTTCACAAATAATTTCCCGTTTTCTCCGATAACCATATCAATTTATCAGTATGCTCAGGGTGAATGGAAATCCGCAGAATATAATTTACTATCTCTGGATTAAACAGCTGCTCGAGCAAAGAAGTATTCCACTCTGCAGAATTAGGTATAAAGAGCTGGTGAACATATGTGAAATCCTGTGCAGAAGTACACCCTAGTTTTGGCTCAGGTGGGACTTGTAGTTCTGGTATCCAATGGTGGTTCCAAATAAGAATTGATGCTCCATTCCCCAAATTCCAACAACTATGTTTTTGAATAAATTGAAGCTCTGAACTGATACCGCGCCAAGACCATGTTGTATTGGGTTTCTTCTGTAATTCAAAACGTTTACCATCTGGGTAATACTTCACCTTGAGAGACTTTGACATAACTGAGTTTTGATCGGTACAGAGTTTCCATGCTGACTTTGCCAGCAAGGCTTTGTTGAATGTGCATATCTCGAAAACCAAGACCGCCTTCTAACTTTGGATGACAAGCCCTTCTCCAGGTAATAATTTTCCTGCTTTTAATACTTTTTTTGTTTCTCCAGAATGATTGCTGAGATTTATCCATATTATTGATTGTCGTATCAGGAAGTTTGAAACTCTGCATATGATACATAGGGATGGCATTTGAGACGTTTTTAATTATTACAGAACGAGTCACTTCTGACATATTACTTGCATTCCAGTTAGAGAAACGACGGTTCATCTTCTCTTGTAAAACCCCAAAAAGCACCTGGCCGTTTCTTTCCACAAAGAATGGAAGACCTAAGTATTCTTCTTTTGGATTCATCTCACGTACCTGAAGAATACCGCTGAAAATTTGATAGGATGTAGGCGACAAGTTTGAGCTGAAATAAACTACTGATTTGTTGAAGTTTATTAATTATCCTGAGCAAGCACTAAACTCTTCAATGACTTGGAGAAGTTTGTTAGTCTGATCAAGAGTAGTTTTGCAGAATAGAAGACAATCGTCCGCAAAGAGGAGATGATTAATCTTAGGAGCTGATCTAGAGATTTTCATACCTGTGAGTTGATTTGTTCTTTCACAATGAGATAGAACCCTAGAAGACGACTCCATAGCCAAGATGAATAGATATGGAGATAATGGATCTCCTTGGCATATTCCTCGAGTTAGAGAGGAAGCTTTAGTTGGACTGCTATTCAGAAGTACTTCAGTTTATGTTTTGCCGATACATTGTTCGATGAGCTGACAAATTTTATCACCAAAATCAAACTTTTTTAAGACATCAATTAAAAAACTCCACTCCAATCTATCGAATGCTTTCGACATATCCATCTTGAGAGCTAAGTGACCACTACCACCATATTTCTTCTTCATAGCTTGTACAATCTCTTGAGACAAATATTCTCAGATATTAATCGCCTTGGAACATAGGCAACTTGCATTGGAGAAATTATCTTTGTAATATGTTTCTTCATCCTTAATGATATAATCTTTGATATAATCTTGTAAACAGTATTACATAATGCGATTGGCCTGAAATCTTCGGGTTTACTTGGAGATTTCACTTTAGGAATAAGTGATATTCTGGTTTTGTTAAGTTCTTTGAGAAGAAAATCTGATTGGAAGAACGATTTTACCATATTGCACACCTCGTCTTTGACCACTGACCATTGGGTTTGATAAAAACCCGGTGGGATACCATCCAGCCTTGGGCTTGTCCATGGTTCCGTAGTCATAAGAGCCTTGTAGATTTCTTGTTCAGATGGAATTGGCTCAAGTTCCTGATTATCAACATCATTCAAAATAAAAGGAATATGTTCCAGAAAGTAATAACTATTGCCTGAGGAAGAAGTAGTCATTATCTTGTGAAAATGGTTGCTGAGAAGATATTCAAATGAAGATTTATCAGAGCACCAAGTGTCATTTGGAGCAAGAAAAGCATCTATCATGTTACAAGATATTCTTTTGTTGGCTCTCACATGGAAATACTTGGAGTTTTTATCCATATCATTGAAGTAATGATCTTTGGCTTCTGTCTATTAGAACTTGCAAGGATATCTTCAAGGTAGTTGATTTCTTTTTCAAGTCTGATAACTTCATTAGTGTTGCTGCCATCTTTATCAGAAACTTGTAATTGAGAAATATTAGACCGAGCAATAAGAATTTTGCCTTCAATGTCACCAAAAGTAGATTTGCTCCATTGAGACAAAATATGTCTAGTATTAATTAGATTTTTAGCAAGAACAAAAGCATCGAAACCTTGAAAACTAGATGACCAAGCATTTTAATCTCTTCTTGACACTGATTATTCTGAAGCCAATGCTCCAAGAATTTCCAGTTTCTATCAGTTCTTCTATTTGGTTTATATAAATCTAATAAGATGGGACAGTGATCCTAACCATGTTGAGCTAAATGAGACAGTAAAGAGTCAGGAAAAACCAGGGACTATTCATCATTAATTAACGCCCTATCAATTATAGATTTATATTTATCTGTACCGTGCTTGTTGCTAAACCAAGTAAAGGGATTACCACTGAATCTAAGGTCCATTAGACCAGATTTATTGATAACTTCTAGGACTTCTTGAGGTGTGGAATTAGAGGACTTAGAATTTTTATCCTGGGGGTCTATAGTAATATTAAGATCTCCTATGAGAACCCATGAGATTTTAACTGACTTATTAAGATCTAAAATATGAGCCCATTGATCTGGATGATCTTTTTTGTATGGTGTACCATAGACACAAGAGAGGAACCACCCTCCTTTACTTGGATCATTTGAAACTATAGCATGGATCATATTATCAGTAGAGTCCATAATTTCCAAAGAGAAGTCATCCTTCCATAGAAGCAGAAGGACACCAACTAAACCAACAGAAGGTACAAAAATTTTATTAGGAAAACTTAGATAATTGGAAAGTCTAAGGATCATATCATCGTCTATTTTGGTCTCAGATAAGAAGATTACGTTTGGGGAGTACAGCCTATTTAGATGCTGTAAATGTTCTCTAGTATCTTTTCCTAGAAAACCTTGACAATTACAACTTAGGACCTTCATACAGATACTGATAAACCAAAAATTTTTAGAAAATAACGTAATATTATGAGACTCAAAAACGTAAAACTGCAGAATAGATGGAAAGTTAAAGTAAGTATAACAAGAAAGTAATATCGTAGCAGCAGGGGTCTCGTCAGCATCAAGAAAATACTCTTTCTCAGCTGGTTCTCCTTCCTCAATCAAATCGTGCTCCATCGCATCAGTCTCAGAAGAAGATCATTTTCCAGCATTCTTGTTTTGAATGTTAATATTAACATCTTGGTTCTGTATCATAGCATTCTGCTCTTCATCTTCTAAAAAAACATCCTCTAGCTCATCGTTTCTGGATCTCTTGAGTTTTCTTCCTTCTTCCACTTCTTTAGCAACTTTCTCGAGTAACAGTTGCAGACTAGCTTCACAGATTTTCTGCACCAGAAGATCAAGGTCTTCTACTATCTCCACACTATAAGCATTATCTAATTCATGAATATAAGCAACATATTCCTCACTTGTGTAACGCCTTATCTTTAAATCATCCGCTACATTTGCACACTCTTCATCGTTATGATCAAATACATCACAATCTTTGCATAAGTTATGCGATTGTCTTTCCCAATGATATCGAACCCAAGATACACCTCCTACTGCAGTGTTCCACCAGCCACCTCTATGAAGTGGTTTTGAAAGATCTATTTTCACTCTAGCCGTGATCGTTCCACTAGCACCTGGCCTACAGTTCTCCGGATCGATCTTTATCTTTTCACCAAGCTCACTTACAACATCATTAACCACAGAAGGAGAATGATGTTCTAAGAGAAGTTTCTAGAACTGAACACTCCACTCTTGATGAGTAAACTTCTGGTCTTGCACTTTGATAGAAGGGTCATAATTTTGAGATTAAGAAGACACTTAAAAACATTCCAAGGTCATTTTTTAAGTACTGCTCCCATAGTGTCTGTTGAATGAAATTTGAATAAAAAGATACTCTTATCAATTCCACGGACCTCTTTAACCTTATATCTTTTCCATAGAGAGATTGTTGCTTTCCTTACGTCTTCAGTGTCTATAGGATCCTTAGAAAAAAGTTTCCCAATCAGAGATGTTTCCATTCATTTGAAGCTTCAGAAACAATAGTTTGCTTGGACCCCAAGGATCTTCTCATTTGTCTAGCGCAGAGATCACAGATAATAGAGTTTTTCATCTTATGAGTGATAGCTGAGATTTGGTTATTGGACGAGGAGGAAGCCATTACTTTGTATTGTGCTAAGAAAAACTTCGAACAAAGAATATAGGGTTCCTTCTTTTCTAAAATTTCTTCTTTATAAATGACGGAATTGAAGATAATTAATTCATAACTGCATATCTTACTGGAATTAATGAGAATAGCATAGAATAACAGAGTAGCAGATATACCCGCAGAATAATATTTATCCTCTAATGGCTGCATGGTCAACAGAGATATAACCGGAAGACAGCTAGAGTGATTGATCTTTTTCCGCTCCGTGATAGAGGGAAAGTTAGAAAATTCAAAATTCAAAATTTTTTTCTGACTTTCACGAATCGACCTTGCCGAGTTGAACTGCTTGAGATCACAGATACCCATTCGATCATACTCATGAAAATATTGATTAGAATACTGGAACATACTGTTGAAGACCATCTTGAGACTGATGGATTGCAATACTGCTGCCGGAGCCGATAAAACTTTAATTGACTGTAACAAAAATGTTAGCAGAAGAAGAAAAAATAACTGAGAGGGCCCATACTGGATGCTTTTCATGATAGAAACGAGTTTCCCTGTAAAGAAGAATTATAAGTCCATTAGAAAAAAGGAGATAACCATTGGAAGGTTAACTGAAGACTGTAATACTAAGAATAAAACTCAGGAAAAGAGCAGTGATTACTGAAAATTTGGATAATGATAAAAACAATCAAACATAACTAAAAAGATTTAGAAAACACATCGAAATAATAATAACCGAAAAGTGTAGACTGAAAAGAGAAACAAGAATCTACTCGGGAGAAAGAAAGATTTAGATTATGATAAGAACATATTAAGATTGAAGAACCAGATTTTTGTTAATGAGTCAACTCATTAATCGCCTGATCCTCGGAACTCTCGGTCCGCTGGGTTCTTGGTTGAAATGACGGTCTTTCCTACATTCGTAGGCTCCCAAAAACCTGAACGGGACACGCTGTAAGATTAGCGCGTTGGATAGTAACAACCGAGGAGGCTTTCTTTTCCAGCAGTTTGGCTGGCACATCAGAGATGAGAGACCCAGTATATATATTTGACGTTTCTAAAATACCCCTGCATAGTACTCGCCAATCAAAATCACCATTTCTGAGGGTTTTTAACTCACCAGAAAAAAAAGAGAAACACTATCTCTTAATAAATCGACTTTTCCCAACCAGGTGAGACACAACAAAGAAGATTCAAACTTCGTCCTCTGATCTCGATTTCTTTAATTTTTTGATTTCGTACATTTCTGATTCTCATTTTTGATTTGATTAATGGTATTGAAGAATTTGAGGAGGAACACAAAAATAAATTAATCCCATGGCTGGAAGAACAGCGATTCATCAATTATTGAGGAAGAAGCTTCAATCTCAATCTTCATCTGTAATAAATTCTGCGTTTCAATCTCTTATTGTTGAAATTGTTGTGTCGGGTACTGAAAATTGACAAGTTTAGTATTTAGTTATGTTGAAATCTTTGGATGTATTAGGGAAAACCCTAGTGGTTAGCAATGTTCTGATGTGTCAGATATTACCGACAAGTCATTTTTTTTTTGGCTATCTCGATTCATTTATCTGAAACAAGCTTATATTGACTCTTAAGATGTAACTGGGAAACCTTAGAAATAGTTAGATTTTGTGTTTTTATGAATATTCAAGAACTACAAACAATGTTGAAGGAGGTGAAGCTGTACCTTTTATGAATCCTTTGATGTACTTGATTTTTTTTTTTTTTTGTGATGGTGATTGAAAAAGTCTGTTTTTGATAGTGGTAAATCTGGGAATAGATTTGGTTGATGGTGAAGGGAAATGTAATAAAAAAAAAAGAGATTGTATAGCTGGAAATAGTATTTGTTGACTGATAGTGGTGAAAGGGGTTTGTTGATATTTTAAACATGGTTGTTCTTTTATATCTGAGAATTTGTCATTTGCAGATCTTTAACCCTCTTGTTCTTTAAACTTATATAGGGTGATGACAATTGTTTGATTGTTTACTAAAGTAGTATGTTAATCAGCAGATCCCAGTATTGTCATATATCTTTCCGAAGCAAGATCAAGATGGAGCTGGATCTGCTGGGATGAAGTTCTTAAGAGCATCTGCCCTCCTTGGAGCAGGGGTTACTGGGCTTTTGAGTTTCACAACCGTAGCATCTGCTGATGAGGCAGAGCATGGTTTAGCTTGTCCAGACTACCCTTGGCCTCACCAAGGAATTCTGAGTTCCTATGATCATTCATCGTAAGTGGATATTTGTATTTTTCTTTAAAAGATAGTTAACAATATTGAAAACCGACAAACCATTATTATGTCTCAAAATATTGGTTGTTTGTCACAGATTTAAGTAGTGAAAACTATGCTGCAATCTTCTAGCACGAATCATCTATTGGATATGACTATGTTAATGATTTTCGTTAGGATTCTCTTGATATCGTATAACACTTCCAAATTGTGTGCGAACAGGATTCGTCGTGGTCATCAGGTTTACCAACAAGTTTGTGCGTCTTGCCATTCGATGTCTCTAATTTCATACCGTGATCTTGTCGGTGTTGCATATACAGAAGAGGAGACAAAAGCTATGGCTGCTGAGATTGAGGTCGAAGATGGACCTAATGATGAAGGTGAGATGTTTACTCGGCCTGGTAAGCTAAGTGATCGTTTACCTCAGCCATATGCAAATGAACAGGCTGCTAGGTTTGCTAATGGAGGTGCATATCCTCCAGATCTGAGTCTCATCACCAAGGTAATTTGATCATCTTGATATTACTTTGTTTGATAACTCTGTATTATGATAAGACTGATTCAATATTTCTCCATGCTTTCAGGCTCGTCACAATGGTCAAAACTATGTGTTTTCCCTCTTAACTGGCTACCGCGATCCTCCTGCTGGTGTTTCGGTAATTTACTGCTTTCATATTTTCTGATTAGAGTGAATGGATGTGAATCGTTTGAATTTGTAAGCGGATAGCTCTGTGCCACATATTATCACATGAAGGGTGAAATCAGAATGTTCACTTGCATTTCATAAACTTTAAATAGCCTAGAAATCTGCCCTTGCTGATGTATATATGGTTTACCTAACCCTCAAACAGTGTTAGTGTAGCAAGTTCGGTATAGATTGCAAGTGCTTTCCTAAGCGAGTTAGTTCGGGTTTGCAACCAGCTAAAGCTGCACCCGACTCTCACACCAGTAAAGCATAAACCGAGGTGGAACCTACTTGGATGTCGCTAGAAGTCTGTTTGTCATATTAGGGGGTTTATTTTACCTTTTTTTGGCACAGTAGTTTGCACTTAAAATTAAGAGAAAGCTTATCATGTCAGTTTCTGCTAGGAATTTGGAAGAACAGTTTTTTTCATCAGATCACGGGTTTTATTTTACTTCTTTTGGGACAAGAGATAACACTTGAAAATAAGAGAGAGGAGATAACACTTGAAAATAAGGGAAAGATTGTCAGTCATGTCAGTTTCCGATGGCAATAATCCCAGAATAAGAAAGGCAAGCCAACTCAACCTAACTTGTTGATGTGTAAGCTCGTCTGGCTCAAATTGGATCCATCCGAATACATCCTTTTGTTGCATGGGCAAGATATTCATTCAGTTGATTTTAAAGGGTTGTTTCATATAACCGAACCTCCCATTTAGCATTTTGTAGTGAGAAAAGATCATACCTTTCATAATGGCCTTTATCTATGAGAAATTTAATTAGTATTCAGTTAATCATAATGCACTGTTTTATTAGTTAAGTTGTCATTCTATTATTACCTTCTAATTGTAGATTCGAGAGGGCCTCCATTACAATCCTTACTTCCCCGGTGGAGCAATTGCTATGCCTAAGATGCTTATTGATGGGGCCATTGAGTATGAAGATGGTACCCCTGCTACTGAAGCTCAGGTTAGTTCTATGCTATTATATTCAGGTGCATTAAGCTTTAGATAGCTTGTAACCTGTTGCATTTCTAAATGCGCAAAAAAAACTGAAAGGTAAAATCCTTTATCTCTATGCTTGTTCAGATGGGTAAAGATGTTGTATCATTTTTATCGTGGGCAGCGGAACCTGAAATGGAAGAGAGGAAGCTGGTAAGCAACTTTCCGACTCAGCTTCTCTATTATAACTTTATCTCTTCGATTTATTTAGCTTATTCCTACATCTTTTCTTATCTTCAGATGGGGTTCAAGTGGATATTTGTATTGTCTCTTGCACTACTACAAGCTGGATACTACAGGCGGATGAGGTGGTCAGTCCTGAAGTCCCGCAAGCTGGTAATGGATGTTGTTAACTAATTTCTCCCCGTCATCTGCTTTTTAATTTTTTTGTATGCGAGTGAAAGACACTCCAATCGAAAAAAGAAGAAGAGAATAATGGGTTGTAGTCAATTATCCTGGTTTTCGTGGTATCTACCGATGTTTTAAAAACGAACGCCTATGGCAAGACCACACTTTTTGTTTCAGTTATTTTTATTTTTATTTTTGTAAACGAAATAAGAAATTTAGTGCATTATATTTTGGTCCTTTACAAAGGCTCGGCAATTGTATGGTATTTTTGAGGGTCCTAAAATCACATTTTGTGATGTGGTTTTCTTTAGCAAACCCTTGAAGGAATATGAATTCTTGTGAAACTGAAGTTTGGCAACGAATTTTCTATTTCTCTTGATAAATATACACACACGGTAAAAATGTCATCCGAAGCCGAGTTATTCAGCTTTCTGAAATCTACTTTAGTTGGTGCGGATGAATCGAATTATTATCTAGTATAGGGGTGTCTCTCTTCAAGATGAAGTAGATGGCCTGGAGAATCCCATTGATGTTATGGGATAGCCTGGAGGAAATAAT
Source organism: Papaver somniferum (assembly GCF_003573695.1). Classification (NCBI taxonomy): domain Eukaryota; kingdom Viridiplantae; phylum Streptophyta; class Magnoliopsida; order Ranunculales; family Papaveraceae; genus Papaver; species Papaver somniferum. The sequence goes on along the minus strand of NC_039365.1, from coordinate 118,636,699 downwards.
ACTCTCTATTGAGAATTTGCTGAAAGAGGAGTTCAGAATTAAACATAAATCTAGTTCAGAATTAAACACAAATCTGCTTCTCCAAATTTAGCAAGGAAATGGCATGCCAGATGGCAATGGCTAGCAGATGACGAAGAAGTTCTAGATTATCAATGACACAATGTGTCATGACAAAGATTCTATAAATGCACAAGTAAAGAGGTTATATTTTGTTGTACAATGTAAAAAAGTCTCATTTTATGCACACTCCTTAAACGTGTGCACACAACATTTCAATCTCCACTGTTAATTTAGTTTAGGGAGTTATGTAATGAGGATTGAGATTCTAAATATGGAGGATAATGGGCCCAACAGTTAAATAATCAACCAATCAAGAGAACATGTTAAATATACACTCTTTGAAGGAGTGTGGGTGCGCACATAATTAAACTCCCTTTAAAAATGGCGTACTTTGTTGTACTTCCTTCTTTAAATGTACAACAAAGTATAAACTCTTTACTTATGCATTTATAGGAGTCCAAATTTGTGCACCCCCACTAAACCGGGGTGCACGTTACGACCCATTTCATTGATTAAAATTACTTCTAACTGGTTTTGAAAAATCGCGTTTATCTTTTTATTATTTTATTCCCAAACTGCATTGAAAATTGAAGAAACTAGACATAATTTGTACTTTCTAGAATTCCATTAGCAATTCTTTTTTTTTTCTTTCTCTCCTCTTCCCCCGACAAATGGTTCCATAGTAAACATTTGAAGAAAAAAAAACAAGAAAATTATTATGATTACTTCTCTGAATTTTCGTTGTTTTTGATTTTTGATCCTCTTGTAGTTGTAGTTTATTAAAAGCTTTGAGGCATGGCAGAGAAGAAACTAAGTCTTGTTGATAACCCCGGACCATATTTGATAACGCTCTCAAATCTTCAACCTGCTCAAATCTTCAATCTGATTAAGACATTTTTAACTTGTTAAAGATGTTTCCTACAATTGTTGTGAATTTGGATGCTTCTATAATTTGGGCTATTGTTATTTTCTCAATATGAATTGAAATTTCAAATCAAAACCAACAATCAATTGGTAATCTCCATTAACATCGCCATCAAAATCATAACCTGAACGTTGCTGCTAGGGTTTTTCAAAGGGTAGGAGATTAATCAATAGTTCCCATTTAATGATGTCCAGAATGTAAAAGAAGATTATCGTAAAAGAATCACACCAACTTTCATTGTACACGGTTCCAGTAACCTGGAACATAATGAATATTCTTATGTGTAATTTCAAGGCGAACTTCTCACATGCTTACATGGATTCTTAATAATAATTTCACCTAAACTAAGAATGTGCTTGCTTGAATCTCAAGTTATCTTAGCTTGAATTCAAAGCTACCTAGAGCCTTGAAATTCTATAAGCAGAGATGCTATTGCAATTGGAAATCTTAATCCATGACACTTCCGTGTCCTAGTTGCTTGCTATAGTCGTCCTATATTAACCTAAGTTTCCCATGTAAAACATAATTAAGTTTATGACTTGAAGACTTCACTTAGAGATTCGTGAAACCAGGTTCGACTATCTGTTACCTGATGGTTCGCGTATCCTGATCTTTGTTTTTATTGATCGTTGAGGTTTTTGTCAATCTCCGTTCAGGAACGAGATAGATAAAAATCGCAAAGTTCTCTTCATCTCAGATTTTGTGATTTCTTTGGATCATTTTCACTTAATAACTTGCACAAGAACCACAAATATTTAACCTAGGTTCCGCTTCTACACATAATCACATGGCAACATCACGTCGTTAACAACTATGATATGCTACTTATAACAAGGATTATTCGAAAATTTCGGGTCTTAAACCCTAGCACAAATATAAATATGAAAGGGTGCTTATTTAATTTGCAACTTAAACAAACTAACAATCCATGTAAATAACTTGTATGCATACTGTCCTGTATTCAGATTATAATAGTTCTATATTTATCTCTAAATCAATTCGAAACATTCCCAAATAATATCAATGACTCATATCACTGCTTCGGGCTATTTTCGAATGATAATCTTGAATCATAATTAGGTTATAAACAATAAATTTTTCTAAACCAAATTCATCAAGTATGAACAAATGTTTTTAAGCTTAATGTCATATTTCGAGAAGATATTCAGGATTAACTTAACTCGAAATTTCCATTATGCATGTACTGTCTAATTTATTCATGCGACAATATCTCATAGATATAAATTGTGAAAACTTGAGATATAGATGGTTCGATCTTCACTTACCGATGTTGAAGTTCTTTAAAGCTCCTGTTGATCTTCGCCTTCAAATGGTAGAACCCAATGATATCTGAATCTCAACTACACACTTCTATCCTAATCCGAGACCTGACTAAATGTAGACTAGAAATCAAGATATAGTTTTGGCAACTAAATTTGACAACAAGCTTCAGATAGCAAAACTTGTGAGTTCGACTGAGCAATGCTCTAACAAAAACTACTAAAATCATGTGACATAGTATCATAGGATAGAATGGTAAATGATGTGATTTAATAGGATGGTTCATTCTGCACATACCTTTTTGTCGATAAAGTTCTCCAAATGTTTTCGTTTAATCTTCGGTCTTCAATTTTCGAGGGTTATTCAGTGATGTGTGGTACCCAACTACCATACTTTAATCCTAGTCTGGGACTTGACTTTAGTAGAATGCAAATCAAGATATAGTTTTGTACATCTAACATTCACAACAATCTTGAGATAGCAAAACTTACGAGTTCGACCGAGCAATGCTTTAACATATAATATCCAAAGTAAGAGCCATATTGTAGCATAAACACCAAGTAAAGAAAGTTACTTTATGAGAAATTGAAGGATTCCAGATATACTTGTGAGGAAATCTAAGAAAGTCTTCCACTTCAATGGCATTATAAGAAGATTTTATTGATCATCATCTTCTTCAATCATTCTAGGGTCACCGATGAGTTGCAGCAAACCTGCAGACGTTTCCACTTTATTTACTCTTAGGATTCTAGAAAAGTTGAAATTCCAGGTTATCAATTTATCTACATAAGTCACAGTTTCTCTTAAATTAGCAGAATTATTCTTAGAAACTTGAAAATGGCAAGGAAAACCTCAATAAGGTGTATTCACCTATCCACTTATCTTTCCAGAAATAACTATTTTTTCCATTGAATGTGCATTGTACTATTTAGATGAATGATGTGCTTAGATTTAAGAATTTCATCCCATAAACTTTTCCTTGCAGAAGCTGAAGAATCAATAAGTAAGAGCGTTTAGATTTCCACCAATTTTTTGTTGCATAATAGATCTCCACGCTGCATTCTTTTCATTATTATATCTCCAGCATCATTTGGAATGCATAGCCTTATTTACTAATCTCAATTGCAAGATACCAGTACCACCTCTATCCTTAGGCAAGCATAATTTTTTACAATCAGCCCAACCTTTCTTCATATGGCAATAGATCCCCATAAAAAATTTCTCATAATCGATATCATTTTTTTTCAATTGAGACTGGCATCTGGAAAAGAGAAAGATAATAAGCTGGCAGACTGGTGAGGACATTTTGTAATTAACATAAGTCTACCTCCTTTAGTTAGGTACCTTCTTTGCCGAGTACTGAGCTTTTGTTGAAACCTTTGCAAAATGACATCCCAAACAGTACCAGCTTTGGATTTACTACCAAGAGGAATACCCAAATAGTTGAGAGGAAATTGCACTCTTTCACAACCAAAATTTAGAGATAGTATCAGCATATTGAGTATTACCAATTGCCGCCAAACACTATTTTTTAGGTTAACTTTCAAGTCTGACACCATTTCAAAAGCAATCAGCAAATTATTTAAATTGACAATTTGTTCTTCACTGTCACCTAGGTATACAACCAAATCATCTGCAAATTGCAAGCGATTGATTTCCATCCCACTAGTTGAAGGTTTAAATCCTTTTATGAGGTCAAGATCAACAACTCTATTTATCATTAAAGACAAGATTTTTACTATCAAAACGACTACACCCAATTTTTGTTTAGGCAATCTGTATGGACTAACTCCAATATAATTCCAAAAAAACCAACTAGACAGTCAGACTCAATCAAGGAATATATATACAAGAGTTATATCTCTGTTTCTCAACGTAATCAGCAAATCAAACGGATAGAAATCCGCGAGCCTGATTATTATGAGAAACAACTTGAATGGTACCAAAGACCAAAGTTCAAGTGTCAATAAATTTCAATCAACAACCAAAGGTTGGATTTATCAATTGATTGAACTACGCACAACCTGTGGCATTTCAATTATATAGAAAGTATAATGCGGAAAAGAAATAACACAGACACCAGAAGTTTTGTTAACGAGGAAACCGGAAATGCAGAAAAACCCCGGGACCTAGTCCATATTTGAAAACTACACTGTATTAAGCTGCTAAAGACTCTAGCCTACTACAAGTTAACGTCGTACTGGAATGAAGTTGATCCTTAGCCAATCTCACACTGATTAAGGTACAGTCGCGTTACTTACACCTTTGAATCCCAGCAAGACTCTATGCACTTGATTCCCTTAGCTGATCTTACACAGAACTAAGAGTTTCTACGACCCAAAGTCGAAGACTTGATAAACAAATCTGTCTCACACAGAAAAGTCTATTTGAATAGATAAATCTGTCTCCCACAGAAATACCTACGAAGTTTTGTTCCGTCTTTTGATAAATCAAGGTGAACAGGAACCAATTGGTAATTCGGTCTTATATTCCCGAAGAACAACCTACAAATATCAATCACCTCACAATAACTTAATTATATGGCAGTAGAACAAGTTATTGTGGAATCACAAATAATGAGACGAAGATCTTTGTGATTACTTTTTATATCTTACCTATCGGAGATAAATCTCGAGCAAATCTTAGAGAAGATTGTACTCAATACAATAAAACGAAGTAAGGTCAGAACACGCAACTACAGAGAAAATAGTTGGGTCTGGCTTCAGAATCCCAATGAAGTCTTTAAGTCGTTAACCTATAATGGTTTTAGGAAAAACCTAGGTTAAAGGAGAATCGACTCTAGTCGCAACAAGTATCACACATGAGGTGTGGGGATTAGGTTTCCACATTGCTAGAGTTGTCCCTTATATAGTCTTCAAATCAGGGTTTGATAACTTTGGAACAAAGCAATCAATATTCACCATTAGATGAAACCTGATTCAATATTTAGGCTAATATCTTTCCACCATTAGATGGTATGTAGCTTGTTACACACAAATGAAATACACATTCATTTAGATATAGGTAACCGCACCTAAACATGTATATTGAGTTGTCTTAATAATAGTTAACCGAAGTTAGCCATATGAACACTTTTCTCTTAACCTTGTTCATATTAACACTTATAGATCAATTGATAATCAAATGAATCTAATTGTGTTACTCATAGAGTTGTTCAATTGTTTATATTCTTATAGAAGCATACAAGACATAATTGAAGAAAAATTGGATTGATTCAAAAGAATCAGTTCATGAACATTTTAGCCCCGGTTTGCAAAGATTGCATTCCATAATTTATAAGTGTATTTGTTCATGAGTATGAAATCATACTTAACCGATTTAAGAACTTGAACCACTAAATTCCGGGCATTGATCACAAGCCGACAGTTTGCAAATGGGTACGCAAACTTTAGCTCAGGACCGAACTCAGTTAAAATCGTTTGTGAACGGGTACACAAACTTGGTTCCCGGACTTCAACAGTTAAATAAGTTTGTGAACGGGTATGCAAACTTAAGTACCCTGACTTAAACAGTTGAATAAGTTTGCAAACGGGTATGCAAACTTCCGGTCCTGAATTCCATCAAAACAATTCCTACACTAAGTACACAAAACATAATGTATCCAGACATGGGTTTTATCTCTTAACTCCCATTTAAATCATTGAAACATTCTTAGAAGACGACAACAGCCGTGTCACACAAACTATTAGCTTATAAGCAATTTTCAAGTGATCGAATGATCAATATGAAACATTCCGAGCCTGCATGAAGTGACTGTCTCACACAAATCATGTAAGATGTTACCAGGTGATTTTCACACTATCATCTTTTGACTTTCGTCAAGAATAATGATGAACGTGGTTAAAGCAAAAATATTCCCAACACATATTTCGAGAAAGATATAAGCGAGAAACTCAGCTCGAAATATCAAATGTGTATAATGTAAAGCCTATATAACTATACGACTTTGTCTTAATAGGAGATAAAATAGAATAAACTTCTTAGTGATAAATGAGTTCAAGTCTCCATATAACTTTTGTTGATGAAGTTCCACAAGATCCTTTTAGTAGTTCTTCGTCTTCAATCGATGAACTCCATGAAGTCTAAAGCTCAACTACACATTCTATCCTAATCCGAGACATAGCTATAAGTAGATTAGAAACCAAAACTCATAGTTTTGACAACTAAACTTGACAAACAAGCTTGAGATAGAAATGCTTGCGAGTTCGACCGAGCAATGCTCTAACAATCTCCCCCTTTGTCAATTTTAGTGACAAAACTATCAATACATATGGATTACAAAATAAATAAACTTTGTAGCTTCTCATCCAAATGCTTGATTTCCTTGGTTCTTAAACATTCCTTGAATTCTTCCTCGCTCTAAGTACTCTAGTGATTATGAACGTGTTCAACTCAGCATCATAGTTGTTGAAGATCTGTAGCCATAACAATAATCAACAAGATTGTTTTCATATTGTTATACAATGTCATATTATTATTACACAGCATCAAAGTTCAATTGTATCACAACTTTGACAATAATAATATGGTGATATGTATCATTCCCCCTTAGTCAATACTTCATCTCACAATGAAAACCACTCCTCCTTAAATAATGATCCGTAAACAATATATATATATATATATGTAGTGTGAATTACAAAATAATTCTCCCTCTTTTTGTCAATATAAATTGGAAAAGGTACAAAAACGAGCGGGATCATAATGAAATTCTCAAAGAGATACTTCGTGACTAAAAGAGAACATATCAACTTTGTTTCGATGATTTCACATAGTGGAAAACTTAGTGTATTCATCAAGGAGTTTCTAAAGATACAAGATAACTCCTACGATATTCCACAGCCGCACTCCCCACAAAGATTTGGCAATTAAGCACAAGTTCAATTAAGAACGCTCCCCCATAAAATGTCATTCCCGAAAGAAAAACAAGAGCGACCTTACTTTTACAAGAAAAGAATGATTTCTTTGGACATTAACAAATCACATGAGACATGAATTTGTATCCAGTAAACTCAATTAAATTAATCACAAAGGAACCTTAATGATTAATTTAATCGGAAATGCTCAACATAAGAAAACTTATAGAGCCGTACAATACTTTCACATAGAAGTGGATCAGGGAACTGCGTAATATTCAAAAATTCATTTTATTTTCATCAATATTTGCATAATGATACCATAGACTTAATCTTTGACATATATGAGACAATCATAGTTCACGGACGTAAACACATATATCCCATACAATTTTTGCAATATATAAAACCAATAAAGATTGATACTGCAAAAATCATCTTTCAAATAATTTAGAATTTAAACAAACAAATATATAAACATTGCAAGATGAAAATCGTTGGCAATAGCTATGTGTAATCACAATATATGCTATTCCAAACCTAGTTATCCTTCTTAAAACACAAGAATAAATTATCATAAGAAGTTTCCTAGACAAAATAAAAACCAACAAGCTAAAACAAAAAGACTCTTAAACCAACACAATCGATCATGAACTGAAATCAAAGAGCTGTTCCGGAATCCTCACGAGTTTTGAGACCTTTGAGCTTGTGATTGACAACATCCACTGCTTCTTCAGAGAAGATATACTCATCGAGAAGATCTTTAACATGTGTCTTCATGAGAACAAGTTCAGAGTTAACCTTTTTCAAATCAGTTCTTAACACATCGAGACCTTTCATAGTATCAATGAGCTGCAGTTTTGCTTCCTCAAAGTATTTAAGAAAATCATGAACCACTTCGGCTGAAACCATCTCATCATTCTCAACATCTTGATGTGTATTAGCATAGTAGCATGAGACATCAGAATAATCCTTAGGATTTTGAAATTTGATATCATCAACTTCTACTAGGGTTCTTTTCTTCTTTCCATAGGACTCCAAAACCAATACCTTTATCAAGAAAACCTTTTGCAAAATCACAAGTGCGGAAAGGTGGTAACATTCTTGACAAAAAGAAGATAACCTAGAGTACACGTACTTGACTCAATGGGATAGGTATTTAAATGGATTCTTAGAAAGGACTTCAGGGTTTCTAAAAATTGGTTCGCGACAAGTCAATATGGATACCCGTACGAAAACCAATATGGCCCCCAAAACAAAAACTGAAAATATTGTAAAGTACCTCTTTACAACGTAAACATAACACATCAGAAATTTTGCTACATGAAAAATTTCTTTTACAATTTGTTGGCTCGATAAATTTTATATTCTCATAAGAGGAAAAATTTATAGCACAAAAGTAACTCACAAAAAGAAAAAAGAAAAAAAAAACTATTCCAAGATTCAATAGTAAACACTTTAAACAAAACAATACTTGGGCAAACCTATCTGTAGACAATAATTTAGCTATGGACGATAAGAAAATAACTCAACTAAACAGAAAGCATTATACCAATAAATATACCTGATTTTTAGCAAATCTTACTCAACAGGATTTTTTATGAGTAAGAATTCAACCCTTGTGATTAATTAGCACAAGTACGAGCATTATGCTCATCAAATGAATATCCTTCAAGGTTAATCCTCATTTTCCTTCTAATTTTTGGAGGAAACCCTTTTTGATGTGAAAAGGTATCATAAAACTTACTTTCATCAAAAAAAGAGACTAAGTTTGAATCCTTACCAGAGGAAGTTTGTATGAAGGATTTTGACAGCCTGTTGATAAGATCCTTGTATCCTTCAATTATCAGATTAAGGTTGTCCTTCATATCTCCATTGTTTCTTCTGCATATTGACACCTTTCTCACATCTTGACCATCATCCTTCACTTTAGGTTGAGAAGGACCTTTCTGAAATCTCCTTGACCGATTTGTATTAATACTACAATTAGTTCGAACGTTCGATGAGCATACTGAACTGACTTTCCTGGAGGAATTCACAGGGTGAGTACTAAAACCGATAGGTTTATACATTTGAATGTCAGTTACACCTTTGAGGTTAAATCTAAGGTGTGCTGAAGTCATCCAAAGTAATTATCTTTCAACTTCAGTTTGCTCTTCCGTTGAACATGTCCTTTTGAATCACAAAAAAGACATACTTTCTGATCACCGGGGTGATTAAAGAGTGTAGCATTAGTAACACCGTTAGAAGATTTCTTCCTTCCATGAGATGTGGTAATTCCATGATTAGTGGAAGAACCAAGCACTTCTTTAGCGATAGGAAGGGTTTTCAGTTTAGCTTCTGAAGTTATTTTCATTAGAGAAACATGATTAGAACTAGTCACGTTTTCTAATATCACAGCAGAGTCAGAAGTAATTGGTATGACGGACTCCACAAAACAATTTTTTTCTTGAATAAAGAGATTACTCAATAGTTGTTCTATTTCACGAGTATCTTCTTTGAGTTTAGCCTCGAGTAAGGTTCGGGAAGAACAAACAACGACATTTTCCTCATGAAGAACCCTTAATTGGGAATCACGATCTTTTACCATACCAACCATTGTATTGACCTTGTGTTTTCAGTCTATTGATTTCAACTATCTGGTTCTAATGAGTTTTAGAATAGCTGCACTTTCTTGGGCTGCTTCCCTTTCTACTTCAGAGCCAGACTCGTCAGTAATATAATCAGGCTAACACATATGAATACTTGTCTTTTTCATTTGAACAACATGTTCATCTATATGTGAGATCGACAAGTCTTTCTCGTTCACAAATTTCATAGAAACAAAACTTTTATCTCAGGTGATGCGTGTATCAGAGATAGCACAAGTGTCCACTGAGTCAGATTGCTACAAACACAGGCTTATGAGGTCTTAAACGTGTTTGCCTGCTCTAATACCAATAGAAAAAACGGGGGACTAGCAACCACACCCAATATTTAGTTTAGGCAATCTGTATGGACTAAGTCCAATATAATTCCAAGAGAATCAACTAGGCAATCAGACTCAATCAAGGAAAATATATCCAAGAGTTATATCTTTGTTTCTCAATGTAATTATCAAATCAAACAGATAGAAATCCGCGAGCCTGATTATTATGAAAAATAACTTAAATGGTACCAAAGACCAAAGTTCAAGTATCGATCAATTTCAATCAAAAACCAAAGGTTGGATTTACCAATTGATTGAACTACGCACAACCTGTGACATTTCAATTATATAGAAAATATAACGCGGAAAAGAAATAACACAGACACCAGAAGTTTTGTTAACGAAGAAACCGCAACTGCAGAAAAACCACGGGACCTAGTCCATATTTGAAAACTACACTGTATTAAGCTGCTAAAGACTCTAGCCTACTACAAGTTAACGTCGGACTGGAATGAAGTTGATCCTTAGCCAATCTCACACTGATTAAGGTACAGTCGCGTTACTTACACCTTTGAATCCCAGCAAGACTCTATGCACTTGATTCCCTTAGCTGATCTTACACAGAACTAAGAGTTGCTACGACCCAAAGTCGAAGACTTGATAAACAAATCTGTCTCACACAGAAAAGTCTATTTGAATAGATAAATCTGTCTTCCACATAAATACCTACGAAGTTTTATTCCGTCTTTTGATAAATCAAGGTGAACATGAACCAATTGATAACCTGGTCTTATATTCCCGAAGAACAGCCTATAAATATCAATCACCTCACAATAACTTAACTATATGGTAGTAGAACAAGTTATTGTGGAATCACAAAGAATGAGACGAAGAGCTTTGTGATTACGTTTTATATCTTACATATCGGAAAAAAATCTCGAGCAAATCTTAGAGAAGATAATACTCAATATGATAGAATAAAGTAAGATCAAAACACACAACTTTAGAGAAAATAGTTGGGTCTGGCTTCAGAATCCCAATGAAGTCTTTAAGTCGTTAACCTTTAATGGTTTTAGAAAAAACCTAGGTAAAATGAGAATCGACTCTAGTCGCAACTAGTATCACATAGGAGGTGTGGGGATTAGGTTTCCCAGTTGCTAGAGTTCTCCCTTATATAGTCTTCAAATCAGGGTTTGATAACTTTGAAACAAAGCAATCAATATTCACCGTTAGATGAAACCTGATTCAAGATTCAAGCTAATATGTTTCCACCGTTAGATGGTCTTTATCTTGTTACACTCAAATGAAATATATACCTTTATTTAGATATGGGTAACCGTACCTAAACGTGTATATTGAGTTGGCTCAATAACATTTAATCGAAGTTAGCCATATGAACACTTTTCTCTTAACGCTTGTTCATCTTAACACTTATAGATCGATTGATAATCAAATGAATCTAATTGTGTTACTCATAGAGTTGTTCAATTTTTTATATTCTCATAGAAGTATACAAGACACAATTGAAGCAAAATCGCATTGATTTAAAAGAATCAGTTCATGAACATTTTAGCCACGGTTTGCAAAGATTGCATTCCTTAATTTATAAAAGTATTTGTTCATGAGTATGAAATCATACTTAACCGATTTAAGAACTTGAACCACTTAAGTTTGCAAACGGGTACGCGAACAAGTTCCGGATATTGGTCACAAGCCGACAGTTTTCAAACGGGTACGTAAACTTTATCTCCGGACCGAACACAGTTGAAACCGTTTGCGAACGCGTACGCAAACTTGGTTCCCGGACTTCAACAGTTAAATCAGTTTGCGAACGGGTATGAAAACTTAAGTACCCTGACTTAAACAGTTGAATAAGTTTGCGAACGAGTATGCAAATTTTTAGTCCTGAATTCCGTCAAAATAGTTCGTACATTAAGTACACAAACCATAATGTATCCAGACATGTGTTTTAGATCTTAAGTCCCATTTCAATCATTTAAACATTCTTAAAAGACGACAATAGCTGTCTCACACAAACTATTAGCTTATAAGCAATTTTCAAGTGATCGAATGATCAATACGAAACATTCCGAGCCTATATCAAATGAATGTCTCACACAAATTATGTAAGATGTTACCAGGTGATTTTCACATGATCATCTTTTGACTTTCGTCAAGAATAACAATAAACATGGTTAAAGCAAAAATCTCTCCAACACATATTTCGAGAAAGATGTAAGCGAGTTAACCTCAGCTCGAAATATCAAATGTGTATAATGTAAAGTCTATATATCTATATGAGTTTGTCTCAATAGGAGATGGAATAGAATAGACTTCTGAGTGATAGATGAGTTCAAGTCTCCATATACCTTTTGTTGATGAAGTTCCACAAGAACCCCTTAGTTATTTGTCTTCAATCGATGAACGTCGTGAAGTCTATAGCTCAACTGCACATTTTATCCTAATCCGAGACATAGCTATAAGTAGATTAGAAATCAAGACTTATAGTTTTGACAACTAAACTTGACAAACAAGCTTGAGATAGCAACGCTCGCGAATTCGACCGAGCAGTGCTCTAACAACCATGCGTGACATCTTTGGTACTTGTAAATAAATCAGAACGAGATCCATTTAAAGGGATATCAAACCTCACATTGGTAATGCACCAGTGAACCCATTTCCTCCAAACATTACTGAACTCTAGACATCTCCAATTAATATTATCAAAAGCTTTCTAGAGATACACTTAGGACACTTCATTCTTTATCTTTTATCAATCAATTCTGAAGTAATAAGAATGCCATCTATGATTTTTCTATCATCCATAAAAGGCCCTTGAAAATTTGAGAGAATGGAAGATAATACGATCTTTAGACTATCAGATAACACTTTTGAAATAGTTTTGTATGTGCAACCAATGAGACTAATAGTTCTGCAATTATGCATTGATACAACACCTTCACATTTTGGAAGCAGGATGATATTAGAACAAATTAACCTCCAATGAAGACATCATGTTACTTGAAATTCATGAAAAAATCTTATTAGTCCAGGCTTAATGAAATCCTATGTAACTTTAAAAAGTTTCATCATGTAACTATCTGGACCAGGTGATTTATTGGAGCCAAAATTATTTATCGCATTCCTTACCTCTTCTTCATCAAAAGACTTATCAAGCATTATACTTTGTTGCACACTTAAAGAAGGAAGTACAAGCTCATCAAATATAAGTCTTAGCACCAAATCTTCTGTGAATAAATCAAAGTATAATGTATCATGACAAAGATGCTATAAATGGAGTCCAAATTTGTGCACCCCCACTAAACATGGGTGCACATCACGGCTGATCCTATTGATGTGAGTTTTCGCTAAGTGGTTTCTCAAAACCGCTTCTATTTTTTATTTTCTTATTTTTTTATTCTAAAATACGAAAACAAACTAAAGGACCAAAACATTTTGAATCTCCATTAACACAATTTTATTTTTTCTCTATCTTCTCCCAACAAAGAAGAATATGTAGATTAATTCAATCTAGTTATTTAAATGTAGATTAATTCAAAATTTTAGTTGTTTAATCCATGTAATTTAATCTATGCAATGAAAATCGGGTCATGTTTTTATGTTATTGGTTCAAATATAGTTTAATGTAGATATTTAATTTCAAGTCTATAATTTTTATTTTGAAAATTTCGATATTTAAAAAAATATGAACCGGAAAAACAAACAATCTATTTTTGGGATGTAAGAAGAGTCTAACTAAATAAAAAGAAGTCATACGCGATTTAAAACAGCATTAGACGCTACTCAGAATGGCGTTCGGGGGACGCTAATCAAAATAGCGTTAAACGATGTTCTGAATAACGCTTTACTTACGCTGTTAATATTAGCATTCATCGTAATTCTGATTAGCGTTTTTCGTCCTTTAACACGCTATTCTGGATAGCGTTCGACGCTCATCTGATTACCTTTTTTATTGGATTCCACCAGCTATTCTACCAACCCATGGAACGAACATGGGTTGGAAAAAGTGTGAATAACTCCAACCTGGAAGCCATTATACTTGACATTCCTCAGTTTTTCCGCACTTGGAATATGTTGGATTCCACCATAAGACTTCTCTTAAAGGCAATTCCTATGGTAATGTACAAATCTATTTTTTTTGTTGAGCCAAGTGGATGGCCAAACAGGTTTTTCCACTATGGTAAAGCAGAGCAAGCGCCAGGTCGAACAGAAGACGCCAGCCTCTGAAGGAACTCAGCGTTAGAAGTGTGAACGTTGGCGTTGAAACTTCCAACGCCAGCGTTTGAAGGTTTAACGCGGCGTGTGTAGGTAAAACGCCAACGGGTAGTTTTTCAAAAAAAAAAAATTGCCTCTATAAATGACCATCATATTCAAACAATTCACTCACACCAAAATTCACTTCTCTTGAATATTCTTTTCTAAATCTATTTCAATTGAAATGGCTGAAAAGGCGATTACTCTTTTTTGCGATGCGAAACTTGAAGCTGTTGTTTCTAAGATATGTGGATGTTTTAAAAAGATTGAGAATTGTACGAGGGAAGTGCAAGTTTTTGAAGTGGCTCCAAAAAAATGTTCTGCTGAAAGGCAGAGAAGAGCTCCAGTTTTGAAAGTTAAGAACAAAAAATTCAAAAATAAAGGCGAACTGTGAAAGAGCCTGTTGAATGGAAGATACGTCAAATGAAGATAAACAGGAGGCCAAAACTCGTACTTGATTTTTATTGAAGTTGTAGTACTTTTTATTATTGTCTAATTTTATATCTTGTAAAAGAATCGACAGTAATATCACTGAATGAAAATAATTAGATTTTAAAATAGATTTACACTTCAAATTAAGCGATATTTGTTACAATTTAAACTTGCAAATAACATCAAACTAAATTTTAATAAACCACAACAAAAACGTCAAACTACATCAAATCCAACGACATTCTTGATAAGTGCATAATTCATATGATTTTAGTGTCCATTCCATACTTGCTTTAGCTATAATTCTTGCATATTTTCGTATTATTACTTTGGTTTTCTCTTATTTGTCTCAATTAGGTTAATTATCCAAAAAGGAGCTACAAAGTGCTGAAAATAGTTAGTAAAAGAAGTATTCCAAGTATCCAAGTGCCCAAGTCCAAGAGAAGTTGAAGAAGTGCGACGAAAAGGAGCAAAACGCTCAAAATCAAGAGAAGGGCCAAAGACAGATCTTAAATCATTCAAATTAAATATTTCTCATCATAATCTTGAATATAATTGAAAGATAAAAAGAATGCAAAAATAATGTGGTCATTCCGAGTTTGGATGAAGAAGTTGTGGCCAAAACATTGAATACCGAAGACAGTAAAGTTGGGGGACGGGTTTCATACCGAAAATATCTGCTGGAATTTGAAGTTCACGGACTGGGTTTGCGAACTTAGCAAGTGGAAAACATGTATTAACACCTTGGAAGGCCTAAGGGCACGTTTGGGATCGTTATTTAATTATTTCGCGTCGGGTTCTTGAACCGAACTAAATACTTGGAGACCAAGCAATGTAAACCTATAAAAAGGTATTAGGTTATGTAAAATGATATCATCTCATATCAAAAGTTCTATATCAAAACCTAGGGTTTACCCCTTTATGGGGAAACCACCATTATTCATCTTCTTTGTAATATGAGTAGCTAAATCCTTTGTTGATTAAAGATGAATTCAATGTTCTAAGCGTGAAGCTTTATTATTAATACAAATATATTGAGAGTTTTAATCATCATCGTTGGTTTTCACTATATTTAGGGTTTATGATTGGTTTCTAGATTGTTCAAGTGTACAATTGGATTAATCTATTGATCATTCTATTGCTAGTAAAGGGTTAGGATATTTGTGTAATTATTGAATAATACTTACATAAGTAGAGAACGTGAGACCTCTCAGAGGGATTCTGTGGAGCAATCATGTGTGAATACAATACTAGTAAGTGGACCTTTCGCTAAGAGTCTAACCGATAGGATTAACCTAAGTTCACATAACTTAAGGCTTCCGATTGGGTTACACCTTGAGTGCGCTACTACTTGGTGGTTCAATTGGATAGAACTTGTTATGCGAGCGCTTCGATATCAAGTTACACAAGGAGCTTTGGGGATAACACTACTCTAGCTGTTATTCTATGGTTGGTGATGAATGGTTATTACGAACGATACATAAGTATTATAATCCATCTATCGCTTGGTAACGGCGAAGGATTCTTTAATCATCTCTTTTCTTCTTTATTTCCTTTCTATTTATCTACAACCAAACCCCCCTTTGTTGTTTACTTTATTTTGCTGATTCAAATAACATATCAATTACACAGCTATTTGTGGGAACGATCTCTTACTGCCGCTATATTACTAGTTAATTAGTGGGAAATATACATATTAATTTATTGTGCCTACGACAGCCCATACAAATTTTGGCGCCGCTGGGGAGCAGTCGCTAATTGATTTGTTATTTGTTTAGCTTGTTTTTTTTTTCTCTTTTGTTCTTGTGAGTCATCATGTTTCCTTACGAACATAACATGTACGGAGCACAAGATCAATCATATAATAGTGGTAATCAATATGGTTTTCAATCTCAATATTATGACAACTACCAACCATCCTATGGGTATAATCAAAACAATTTTTTTGGCTATGATCAATATCTCACGGAACCTTATGGATGTTAACATGCATATCAACAATCTTATGAAGGGCATGTAAGTGAACAATCATGAGGATGAAGGATATTTATGCTTCTAATAAATTGTTTTCTAGTAATGTGCAGACGAAAGGGAGTTATGATACTGAATCAACACCCATTCCTCTTTATCGTGCTTTTCCTTCACTCTTTCCAAAAGAAAAGATACGGATTATGCGTGTTAACATTAGAAAATATATGCGTGATACAATCACCTGGAAGAAACTGGAGCATCAGAAGATACTCTTCAAGAAATTGAAAGAGCCATACGAGCCGAACTTCAACGCCGTTGGGATATGGAAGATGATGCGATTGACAAAGATTCTGATGAATATGAGCAATCTTTGGAAAGTTCTTATAACAGTGATACAATTATCCCAAATCCGGAACATAATAAAGATCCTTCGTATATTCAAAAGGAGGAGATTGAGTATGACATATCTATTGTTATAAATGGTGTAACGTACTCAAACGAAGAAATTAGGAGTTGCATCAATGAACTAGATGTGTTAGGAGAGGATTCTGATTCCGATGACGATATTGTTGAGGAGATTGAGATTGAGAATGAAACCAAATTGAATAAAGTCGTGGAAGACCCAATTGAGCTAGATAATAATAGTTTGATAGAGGACCACGATATACTTAAGGTAAATAATTCACTGTTAATTACAAATAAGGATCCGGTACAAGGTTTGTCTAATTCTTTGCTTAATTCTATATCTATTGATCATTTCCATCCAATTGAAGTAGATTCTAAAAGAGTTATCAACCCAACTTTTAAGAAAATACCTCACTTAGGATTGGAGTTGTGTGCTTCAAAAGTGTTAACGGATTATTTTGCTTCTAAGTATCCACCACTTGATGTGTTTGATTCGAGTATTGTGCAGGTTCAACAAGCTGAGGAACCTTTTGAAGTTCCTGAATTCTATGTTCTTTATCTACTTTCGAGTGTAGAAAGGACTAAGTGTGGGGGAAACTTCAATAAAGTGATAGCTTCAATATTTATGTTTTGTGCTAATGTTTTTGTGAAGCTATTATTTGAATTGCAGATTGTTATTTGGAAGGATTACCAAATTTTCAGATTGTTGGTATACGGAAGATAACAATAACGTCGGGCTGACGACGTTAAACCAAGCGCTTAATGCGAGGAAATCCATCGGTTTTGTATCTCTATACCTTTTGTTTTTAATTTTCTTAGCTTTTCATATCATATCTTGCATTCCCATCTTAGATTTTACAACCTATATCTATAATGAAAGTTGTGACGAAACTATTTTCGTCAGAAAAATTCTGAATGTGCACTTGTCCAAAAATATCTCTCGAGACTTCATATGGAGTTTGAGTGGTTGACCCCAACTTTTAAAGAGGACAAACTCACCTTTATTTTCCAAAAAGAAAATTTTAATTTGGAGTATGTTAAGTTGGAGCGATAGGCCTGGACATTTGAGTTCCGGTATTTTTCCAGAACTTTTTCAGATTGCATGTCAGTCAGTCCGGTGGCCATAAAAGTTGTACCATTTATGGAAACAATGTTCCCTTTTGTTAGATTATAGAAAAGATGCAGACGAACAACTTTCGTTTAGGATGTTTTTCCTAGTTTCCTACCCATTTGTACAGTTTTGAGTTTTTCAGGGCTGTTATGTCAGAAATCAGAATTTTCGGTTTTGAACATTGACGACAATGTTGAGTTTAAGTGTGGGGAGTAGTTAAGCATGTTTGGATTGCATAAAAAAATAAATAAAACAAATAATACTCTTTGATTTCTTGCATTCTTGAGACTTCATTTTTTGGAGTTTATTATGAGCTATTTAGGATGACACTCTACACCTTTTTAAGGTTGAAACAGTTCTTACGGCTGTAGATTGAGTTCCACTTTATCATTCTTAAATCCTTTATTATATACGTTCATAATTGAATGTGAAACTCAGCTATGGTAGTCGTTTGAAAGATTCATCCTCGCAATTAATCATTACTGAATCACTTTCTTTTTATTTTTGCAGTTTTATGTTTCTCTAAAGTGATTTGATGGGATCCTGATATTGCCATGGATGTTGTAGCAAGGTAATCATTGGTTGAGTAATTTAAAAGCCCCATAAGACAATTGTCTTACACTCATAAAGAGTGAGCCGAAAAAAAAAGAAAAAAAAACATATATATAAGGCTCCTCTTCATTTATCGACACCAATAAATGATAGGTCCGGAATTTCGGACTAGTCATAGTCGATGAAAACAAAAACATATCATCATTATATAGCAAGTCAAAAAGACTATTGATGAGGTTCTTGACACTTTGATAGCAGTATATGTGAAACGTTGTCCCTGTCTCCGTCGCCTAAGCAGGCGTGGAACGCAGGATCCAAGGCAACTATCATATACTTGCTGAAAAGGAACATGCGCTTACAGTATCTAATCATGTGGTCGAATTAAATGGGTGATTCTCTCAACTATTGTGCTATAAATAATAATCCTTTGACGACATTCATACAAGTATTGTGGGTAACATCTTTCACTTTAGTCAACATTTGCACACTTCACTTTTCTATTTCCATTTTCTTATCTATCCATGTGATTTCAGTATCCGAGTGTTGTGGCAAACGTTGCAACAAGTACGATGACTATCTTAGTAGAGTTTTGCAAACAGGTTGAATGTCACACACAAGTAATTGCTAACGTGTGATGATTGGAACATATGTGGGATGTTTGCAGCTAAAGAACATATGCAAGCTAATTATTTGGCTTTTTGCTTTGTGTCTATCCTTAGTGGTTCTTCCAAGGCGATAAATTGGAGTAGGTTTTGTGGGTATACCTCTTGTAAGCTCTCACGAGACTATAACTCGTCCACTAGGGACACCTAGGGGTTTAAAGGCATGTTATTCATGCTAAGAGTAATTGTATCCTCACGACATGGATTTGTTGTATTTATTATTAGTTTTATTTAGTTTGATCGAGGACTAGAATAAGATAAGTGTGGGGGAATTTGATAAGTGCATAATTCATATGATTTTAGTGTCCATTCCATACTTGTTTTAGCTATTATTCTGGCATATTTTCGTATTATTACTTTGTTTTTCTCTTATTTGTATCAATTAGGTGAATCATCCAAAAAGGATCTACAAAGTCCTGAAAATATCTATGAAGAGAAGTATTCCAAGTATCCAAGTGCCCAAGTCCAAGAGAAGTTGAAGAAGTGCGACGAAAAGGAGCAAAACGCTCAAAATCAAGAGAATGGCCAAAGAACGATCTTAAATCATTAAAATTAAGGATTTCTCATCATCATCTTGAATATAATTGAAAGATAAAAATAATGCAAAAATAATGAGGTCATTCCGAGTTCGGATGAAGAAGTTGTGGCCAAAACAAGCTTTTATTGAATACCGAAGACAGTAAAGTTGGCGGACGGGTTTCATACTTTAATTCCAAAAATATCTGTTGGAATTTGAAGTTCGTGGACTGGTTTCGCGAACTTAGCAAGTGGAAAACGTGTATTAACACCTTGGAAGGCCTAAGGGCACGTTTGGAGTCGTTATTTCGGGTCGGGTTCTTGAACCGAACTAAATACTTGGAGACCAAGCAATGTAAACCTATAAAAAGGTATTAGGTTATGTAAAATGATATCATCTCATATCATATCACAAGTTCTATATTAAAACCTAGGGTTTACCCCTTTAGGGGGAAACCACCATTATTCATCTTCTTTGTAATATGAGTAGTTAAATCCTTTGTTGATTAAGGATGAATTCAATGTTCTAAGCGTGAAGCTTTATTATTAATACGTATCTATTGAGAGTTTTAATCATCGTCGTTTGTTTTCACTATATTTAGGGTTTACGATTGGTTTCTAGATTGTTCGAGTGTACAATTGGATTAATCTATTGATCATTCTAGCTAGTAAGGGTTAGGATATCCGTGTAATTGTTGAATAATATTTACACAAGTAGAGAACGTGAGACTTCTCAGAGGGATTCTGTGGAGCAATCGTGTGTGAAGACAACACTAGTAAGTGGACCTTGCGCTAAGAGTCTAACTGATAGGATTAACCTAAGTTCACATAACTTAAGGCTTCTGATTGGGTTACACCTTGAGTGCGCGCGCTACTACTTGGTGGTTCTGTTGGATAGAACTTGATATGCGAGCGCTTCGGTATCAAGTTACACAAGGAGCTTTGGGGATAACACTGCGCTAGATGTTATTTTGTGGTTGGTGATGAATGGTTATTACGAACGATAGATAAGTATTCTAACCCAGCTATCGCTTGGTAATGGCGAAGGATTCCTTAATCATATTTTTTCTTCTTTATTGTCTTTCTATTTATCTTACAACCAAATCCCCCTTTGTTGTTTACTTTATTTTGTTGGTTCAAATAACATATCAATTACACAGCTCTCTGTGGGAACGATCTCTTACTATCGCTATATTACCAGTTAATTAGTGGGAAATATATTTATTAATTTGTTGTTCCTACGACAGCCCGTTCAATTCTCTCTGTAGAGTTCATAGCATTCAAAATGCTTAAACTCTCTTCCGGTTTCTTCAGTAAACTTGGACTGAGCGATGGTTTTCTGTAAAACAGATAAACAACAAGTTCATATATTTATGATGCATTTGATCAGTGAGGACAAAGGTAAGATACTCACCGGTTCTTCGTTGGATAATCCAGAATTGCTACTGTGAACCATCCATAAAACTTCTGTATAATGTTTGATTTCCTTAGTAATGAATGCAATTCTTAGTTCTAGGCTCTTATTGTTTCTTATGGTTTCGTTCCGCGATGCTACAAAATGTCCCAATACTCTTTCCCAGAAATAGCCAATGTTCATTGGTCTCATCATACGATACAACCAACATCGAACAAGAGTAACATCTTCTTCCATTGTAAAGACCGGGAGAGGCGTTCGAGTGCAGTACATATGTGCTTGAGATGGACCATCTTTTAGAATTCTAAAACATGCTTCGTAATGAAAAGGTTTACCGTGAGATTCCTCCAAATTATCAAGAGCTGTTTGGATCACTTCTTCTTCAATTACACCGATGAACTTTTCTCGATCAATTTCCATTACCAAAGCAAGAAATGAATGGACTGCAAGCCTAATAGATTAAAAATGAGCACGCAATCAACGAGCATCTCGGTTTCCTGGGTTTCCCGTCAGTGAGACGAACATTGAAAAAACGTTCTCCCAAAAAGAACCGTCTTGAGAGCCTATACCAGTGATTACCCTATGAAAAAAATATGTTTTGATATAGTTATATCCTTTTCTTCAGTAAACTTGGGACCACGATTTCTAACAGACATTTCTGCAAAGTGAGAGAGATTAAGAATTTTAGAAAAAAAGAAGAGGAAGAAGATGTGATTTTGGAGATGGGAAGAATGGGATTTATAGGTCGAGAAAGAAAATCGATTCGTTGGAAATTTAGCCGTTGGCGTTTGTAGTAAAACTGTGCGGCTTTACTACAAGTGCCGTTTGAATTAGGATTTGGCGATTGTAGTAAACCGCGCGACTTTACTAAAACCGCATGTTTGAATTACCAACGCTTATTTTTTTTTGTTATAAATACAACACTAGGTTTTATTCTCAACCAAACCAACAGATTTCTTTCTCAACATCCACCATGTTTTCTAAAGGAAAAGCGAAGTAAAAGAGGTTTGTCCATTATGTTTCATGGATAACCACAGTCTCATGCAATGCCCTTGGATGTATTCAAAGTGTCCGCGGGAAGGTTGTTCACGCATCAGAATGGTGATTGAATCACAACCCGAAAAGCTCAGATATTTGCAATGTCAAGATCCCAACTGTCCAGAGGAACCACATATGCTAGATGATGCTATGAAGATTAAAGAAGAAGAAGAAAATATTGCAACACTCTGCAAAAACTTCAAACTTAAAGCCAAATTGAAGAAGGAGTTATTACACTGCACGCATTGTGGATATGGAGATCATGAATACAAACATTGTCCACAGAGAATCAGTGGATGCTCAAAGCCCGTTTGCAAGACTTTTATGCATTTGCGCACTTTTTCTGAAGAAAACACATATGGAAGACATTTTTGGGAATGTCCTAGGTGTTTTTTGGTGGAGTGGGCTGACTGAAGTTGAACCACAAATCGATTCACTATGGTATTATGCTATTTAGTTTGCTGTTTATTTTGTGTTATTACGATTATCTAAAACAAAACATATGGATGTCTTCACATTTGCACCATCAATATCATAACTAATTTAAATTTTTCTTGGATTAAACACTGCACCATCAACCTCATAAATAAAAACATACTGCATTGAACAACCACATCATACATGAGAATAAAAGAAATACATTAGATTAAAACAACTACTACATAGGCGTCAATTCTCGTCCGGTGGTGGAATTCCTAGGGAGATGTAGGGATTGTATTTGTTGAGTACGCTAAGAATGTTGAAACAAGCATGGAAGTCGAAAGATCGCTAGAGTTTTGGGTTCCGCTTCATGTTCGGCTTCACCGTTGAGCTTATTTTTGTGATTCTCCATTAGTAAAGCGACGAACTCCGATACATGACTACTAATTGAACTAAAACGATGCAACGATAAGTGAGAATCACGCCCATTAATGTTCCCCGTTTCAGCTGTGAACATTCTATAAACTTTCTCCAAGAAAGTCAATGTCGATTCGGCTACATTCCTACTGACAACATCTTGTGTGAAAAACAAAGGCTCTACAAATAGCTAAATCCTCTTGTTGAGTGAATCTAACACCACGAACTCTGGGAGGCATTTTTGAAGATGATTTGAGAGTGAAAAATGTGTAGAATATGTGAATTTAGAGTTGGAAGGAGGAGTGTTTATAGAACTTAAAAATTATAGCCGTTAGATCACAAGAGTTTTCAGCCGTCCAGATTTAGCCGTTGGCGCTTATTGAAAACACGCTGCGCTTTAATCAGAGCCGCTGGCGTGTGAAGCTGCAGCGGGCGATTGAAGGACAAACGCCAGTGCTTTCGGCTCACACGCCAGCGTTTCTGCCACGCTTGCTCGGTCTTCCATCGCGCGCGCGCTTATTCTTCTATCTCACTCAACAAACCAACAAACCGTTTTTCATGTTTGTTGAGTCCATAGTGGGATCAAAATCAACAAACTTGAAGTTTGTTGAGTCCATAAGAACTGCTCTAAAGAGATTAATTTGTTGCAATATCGTTCCCATGACCACTTCCTTGGAATAGTTGCCATTTTCGACTCTTGGGAACGTCTGCCTTGTTTATAAAAATTAAGGCAACAGGACAGTAATAAGAAATAGGTCTCATCCTATACTCGGGAAGGCCCTTTTCGTTGACTATTACGCATACCGGAACCGACCACTCACCATTAAGAAAAGATCATCTTTCTTTATTACCCAATAAGCTAGACTTATATAAGTGGAATGAACACTTTTGTTCCATTGAAAAGTCCAAGAGAAAGGCAGGTAACCTTTGGGAGAAAAAAAATCAAAAACATGTGACCAAAAGGTTGCACTAATGCGTAAACACATAGATTTACTGTACAAAGTACAAACAGACTTGTTGAACTCATCCATCATGTACTGGCCCCTAACAAATAATGCAGCTGAGAAAAAAGGAACATTTTCTCCAGATGCAAATGATCAACAAAATTTCAAAAATTTTCCTTCGTTGTTGAGATGCAAAAACATGTAATCTTCTTATTGAGTTAATCAAGTGTTGGTTGCGCGATTTTCTTTGGTGCTCTGTATGCTTGATTGGGATTCCATGATTCAAGATGTTGAGCTAGAATCTGCGTAGTCACCAAGCTTGAGTAACAGCTGCTTTTACTAAGCAACTGATAACGGATGTGACCAATCCCAAAATTAGCCCTGCTAGAACCTGGAATAAAATTGTGATATCCAGTTTTCAAACTGTTGTTTATTTTTAGCAAGTAATTGTTGTTCAGATCCTAATATTCATGTCATATATGACGGTTATTTTATTTTATTTGTAAAACAATGATAATATTATATGCATCAATTCTATTCTTCCGGACAATGCTAACGAGTTATAATAACATTAGATAGCTGAAACAAGAACCCAGTCAGCTGCAATAATAAGACCGTGGACAACTACAGAATAAAATGATGATAAGAAGGCAAGATATGGACATACCTGAACAGGAGTGTGACCAATAAGTTCACGCAGTGGTCTTGCTTCACTGAGAGGATGGTCAGCTGGAAGTTGAAATACGATTTGATTCAGAACCTGCATAACATCCCATCGGAAGAAGTAAGAATATCTCAAAACAATTTCTCAGCTTTATAAGTATAGCTTAGTAGGATTAGGAAAATCCAGAATAACTCATCCCTATACTCATCAACTGGAAAATGTGCAGGTGGTAAAGCCAGTAACATACATGACAACTGTAATGATAACACAACAAAGGAATAAATTATATGAAAAGCAAACCTCTGCTTGTCGTCCAGCATGCAATCTAACACCAAGTGCATCATGCATCACCTGCCAACAAATATCGGTATACGTTGTAAATATAAGGTTCTTCGACATGAAGAAGTATGACCACAACTATGTGTCCTTGGAGTTGATTGTATAGTGTTTAACATAACCAGCGAATGTTCAATGGTTAACAGAAACAAAATAAGAAACTAGAATAAAAATATCAAGTTTGAAACGTACAACACAAGCGAAAATCATGGCAGTAGCAAAAGAAGTTCCTCCAAAACCGTCTTCAAATCCAACGGCAACTGCAAGAGCAGTAACTGTGGCAGAATGTGATGATGGCATCCCCCCAGATCCAATTAACTGCTTAACATCCCATCTGCTTTCTTGATACCTGCAAACCTATCAAGGTTTGTAACTCTCAGAAGGATCAAACATCTAAAATTCATTCATGTACAAGAAATTAATCCGGGCATTTATTCCAAATTAAGATTACTCAACTACTTAAGAAAGCTAATTTTCAGTTTATTCAAAGGTTAAGTAACAATACGCATATGATCGCTATCCGATCACCGCCCCATATTAACAAGTTATGGAGATAGTTATCTTTCCTGATCTCCAATTGTGTATATACTTGATCCTTTCCTTTATCTTCAGAAAATCTATTTAACTAGAGATTTTGCTTAAAAAAAAAGGTCACCTCATGTTATACAGCAATTAACAATTTACAAAAAATCAAGATACTATCTCTTGAAAGTCAATTCGATGCCCAAATTGAGAAAATAAGTGCATTTTTTGTGTAATTTGTTAATTAAAGAGAAATTTATGACCCAATTGAGCAATTTAACCATATTTCAAGAAAGAGAGACAGATAGGAGATTGAATATCTATCTCTTTACAAAACAAAACAAAAAAGAGGTTAGAGAGAAAGATGTACCGGATGAGGAAGAACTTTATGAGCTGAGCAATAGAAAAAGCAATAATTGCTGAAATTAGAGCCAAATTTGTAAAGATTGATAAATATTTGGAAACAAAAGAATTTGTTGTTGTTGCAGAAGAAGAGACTGTATTTTGTATAATTGAAGCTGCTATAGCTGTTACATCATCCATTCTCTCTCAAAACGAACTCCCTCTCACTCTGTTGTTCGTTCTTCTGCAAAGATCTGAAGGGAGAGTTTCAGTAGAAGTGGAAACTAAAAACTAGTACAAGCTAACAGTCTCTTCTTCTTCTTCTTCTTCTTCTTCTTCTTCTTCTTCTTCTTCTTCTATTCTAATTTTTGTCTATGTTTCGTGTGTAGCATGTGATATGTTATTATTAAATAAAAATAGAAGAATATGGATGAATATGCTTTTCTCTTGTATGTTTTTGACATCTTTTAGAATATGTTCTCTCTCACTAACATCACTGTGGAGTAGAATTTTCTCTAAAGTTGACGGTCTGACTAACCATGAAAACAAACGTGGGTGTACAAATTCGGATCCAGAGTAGCTGTATCTGACAAAAATGGTGATAAATGTTCTATGTAAGATTTCTTGAATAGAAAAGTAAATTTTTGTAATCTTTATTATTTTAATTTACCTTGACAAAGTAAGAAAAATAAATATGAAGCAACGATGCTTTGCAATTTACATTGATTAAGGAATGCCAGATACTAAAACAGAGTTACAGTTTATGCCTCCCTGCAAAATTCATGAGCTCTGCAGTTGCTGCTTCCATGACAACTTGGAAATCTACCTGCGCATATCTACCCCTGTTTATCAAACACAAGAATGTCAAGAATTACGGGATTTAGTTTCTTAATAATGGTGAAACTGTACAAACTAGATTTTGAGAATACCTATTCTACTTCAGTTAAGACAAAATGTGAACCAAGGAATTTCATAAGATTAGATCATGAGTACTGAGTTTGAATGAACAATAAAAGAGATGGTAATTAGAGTGTTCACCAGAAGTGAGTTTTGGACCAAGTCACGGAAGGAAAAGATGGACTGCCAATGCCATGCATTATTCTTGCAACTGCTCTTGGAGTGAATTTAGCATGTGTATTGCTCTGCAAAAACACCTATTGCAGACAATTAAAAAAAAACAAGTAGATTAAAATGGAATTTTATCTTATTGGGACAAAGTAATAAATGGCAAAGATAAAGGAAACTTCACCTTCACATCTGCTCGCAAAAATGGGCTGAAGTGCAAAAAGAAGTCATGTCAGTAAATAAGTGAAAACACAAGAAGGGTGGAAATCTAGTAAACGCAGAAGGAAGTATTATATGAGTCTCAAATTAACCATAGGGTTAGTTACATTTATGTACTCATCTAGTTCAACTTAAGATACTTGTTTTCCAGTGACTAATATGATCGGCTCTGATATTCAAATAACCGGAGTGCAGATTAGACCATCAATGTTTTGAACCATGTCTATATCTGAAGTTTTCTTGGTTATACTAAACTATCACGACTATCACAAAAGAAAAAGGAAAAGGATATAGAAACTCGACTTCACCTGCTTTGACCCATCTTCGTTGAGAAATCACCCCGAGGATCATTGTCTTCCCTGTTAAAGTAGTCCAAGATCCTACTTTGCAGACACTTAGTATGTTGTGTACCAGAGCAGCCATCCACCTTGTCACACATTTTTACAGCAAAAGTAGCAGCACTAAACATCTCATCTAATTTCTTTACCTGCAACAGAAATAGAAAATATAAAAGGGCAACTTCTGGATAGGCATGAAAAAATTCGAATTGCATTGTGAAGTGTTTTAGTAGCAGGCCGAAAATCTGGTCTTCCCACAGAAGAGAAGCATTTAACCATCAAGAAAAATCAGCCATACATTAGAATAGACAACTTTTTTCATTGTAGTTCGAGTAAAAAAAAATCACCTTACAACTTTCAACTTCTGATAACCATCTTGTCAGATGTGCTGTAAGGGCACAAAAGTCACCAGGAGTTTTCATAACCATGTAACACAAAGCAAGGTCCTTAACTTCGTATGTAACTTCTCCATTTAACTACATTTTCCCATGGAAGAAGAGGAATAAGAATTCTTATTAGCATGTCATACTGAACCCCTCAATATAAAATTCTTATTTCTGTAAGCTAATAAAAAATGATAAAAAAAGGGTATTAGACTATTAGTTAGTAAATGCAGATTTCAATTAAGATTTCTGTAGTGTGCTCATCCTACCTGGTTCACTTATTTAAGAAAAGAAAACTAAAATAGGTACGTCATGGCAGGTTACTCATGGTCATGCCATTAGATGAAAGTTGTTTTTTTTTTGAGGGAACCAAGAATGGTGAATACACAAATAAGCTACTACTTCAGTTACCCTTCGAAGGAAGTTGGGAGATCAAACCTTTAAGGTCTGCAAATGCTTTGATAGGTCAATAGCTGTCACCCCAGTGCTGTTTGCCACAGTGGGTATGTCAAAAACATAAGCCCCTTGCTTTATTTCAGACCTGAAAATTCCATTGAGAAAGGAATGTCATTTTTTCAATGTCCATAATTTTCTAATAACTCTATCATTTCGGTAAATAAAAATCTCACTTCTTCAAAATTGCTGCAACCACGATATCTTTGGAGGCCAGCAAAGCTGGGGATGTCTGCACAAAATGCAGTTTCAATAGTTAATCTTAAGGAAAGAACATTAACACAACTATCGATCAACTGTCTTGCAAGAACAGTGGCATATTGCTATACTACTGACCTTGTGAAAATACAAGGAGCAAGTGACATTTAATTGTGGGAGTAAGCGCAAATACTGCACTTCCCCTATCTCCAAATAGGTTAGAATTGTGAGCATCACCTGTCATCAATAAGATAATTAGATTAGTAAGGTGGAGATCGAAGTTGTCTATTTCATGTTAAGAGTAATTCCATAAGAATGATATTGGAAAAAGAACAAGTTCAGGAATGAGAGCATTCAACAGTTAACGGAGATAGTAAAGAGACCTCTTCTTTCATATCTAATTTCTGAGATGCAGATTCTTTCACTAAGGAGAAAATTTTTCCAGGTGTGCACACAGCGTTGCTGAAAACTTGACACAGGAACTTGTTTACTGCAAATTCATCAACACCATCACTGACAAAAGATTTATTTTAGATTTTCGTTAGGTGATAAGTTAATAACTGAAATACGAAATAGTACAAAGTGAAGTTGCACCTGTATGAAAAACTGCGGAGCTTGAAATAAGTTAAATCGTCGAAAAATAGATGGCAATAGGATAATCGACCATCTCGTCCAGCGCGACCAATTTCCTACAGATGCACATAAATTGGATCTTTTAGGATGATATGAAGTATGACACAGGGTGAATTATTTTAGCATAAACAAATGGTGATTATTGCAATAAACTACTACCTGAACATATTCCTCCAAGCTTTCGGGCAAGCTATAATGTATGACCTGAAAAGAGATTACATTAAGTAGTAATGAATTTGCTTTTCTAGATCTAATTAGCAACATATAACCAAAGGTGAATCAAGAGTAGTTTATCATACCGCTCCAACGTCACTCTTATTCAGCCCCATACCGAATGCAACAGTAGCAACGACCTTCAAATACGGGGAAAAAAAGAAAACAAAACAAAAACAACATTCAGTACTTCTGAAAGGCAATGATTGCATCCTGCAAAGTTGCACAAGGACCCAACTAATGCAAAAGTATACTTAATCTATGATACCAACTGAACAGCACATAAACAGTTTGGATGAGCTATTTATGAAGTACATCTTACCACTCTTATCTTATTCGAACAAAATAACTCTTGAGTTCGACTCCTATCTTTTGCTGGGATACCGCTATGGTAGCTCTATAGAGCAACAGTCAACATATACCATGTTATTGTTAAGCAAGCAAATCCCACAGATGTAGAGTAAGAATTTGCAATCAACTTACTTAACAAGATCTAGGATAGCAAAAAACATACCTTTGCGGAAATGTTGTTATCGCGAAGATATTTACTAAGCAAATCAGTCTCAGACTGCAGGAAAGAACAATACTCCAGATGAGTACCTAATAACAATGGCATACAGACAGGACAGACACAAAAAAACACATGCTATTAAGTATTCACTATGTTTAACTAATTGGCTCAACTCTAACATCTTAAATTTGGTTATCCGGGTCAAATGCCAGAATCCCTTGGCATTACAACTCGTAGAGATATCTAGAAATATTGAAAGCAGCCCAGAATTTGAGTTCACTGAGTAGCAAGTAATACAAACACACCTGAAATTTACAATAGATAATTGTACTCCTAACGTCTTTGAAAGGAGAAGACTTCATCAGCATCAGTAAATCTTTCATTCTGCATATAAAAACATTTATACATGTAAAGGATATCGGCATCGTATAACATAATTTGCTGATAGTATAA
Source organism: Papaver somniferum (assembly GCF_003573695.1). Taxonomy (NCBI): domain Eukaryota; kingdom Viridiplantae; phylum Streptophyta; class Magnoliopsida; order Ranunculales; family Papaveraceae; genus Papaver; species Papaver somniferum. The sequence continues at coordinate 118,606,161 of NC_039365.1, read as the reverse complement.
TAGTGAAACCTTTGGGGGGAACTGCAATAGTCCACTTACCTATTTCCACTCAAAGTTACAGATAGCTGTAAATTTTCTCTCGTCTGAGATGTCTTAATTAGACTGGTCTGGGGTATCTCTAGAGCAGACATAACAGCCTGCAACGTTTTGGTTGTCGCTGTTGCAGTCATTGCAAGAATGCATTTAACGTTGAGTTTTTCTCGAAGTAGTGATGAGCGGAGTCTCAGATAAGAAGGCCGGAAGTTATGTGACCTATCAACTCTTAATACAGATAACCATCACCAAGGGAACTTCAAAGAAGAAAAAGTAGATCAAATTTCTAATCAACAAGCAGAACAAATTGCTCACCACTCAGATAGGCAGTGAGCTTCATCGATCACTACAAGTGATACAAGCAATGTGGGCCCAAATAGAGACAGAAAGTCTTTATTTGAGAACCTTTCAGGTGAAACATAAAGCACCTGTTACAATATATAATCATTTAGCATTTCATTTATACATAATCTGATAATCCCTTTATCTCCACTAAAAGCCAACTCCAAATGAGAAATTGGTGAGTACTTGCGATGAAATGTGCATAAAAACTTAACACCAATCAAATGAAGTTGACAGGAATTATCAGATACAGTTAGTAATATAATCAACTTTCAGCGCATTATCACCTTTATTTTTCCCTCAACAAGCCGACGAATTGTATCAGAAGCTTCCTCACTAAACTGTGCAAGAAAAAATGGTTAAAAGATTAAAACACATGGCTAATAATTAGGAGGAAAATATAAAACAAGTTCGAGATTCAAGACCAACCTGATTGCTAGAAAGAAGACCACCTTGAATCATAGGAGGTAACTGCTTTAACTGATCAACCATCAAAGCAACTAATGGACTCACAACCAAAGTCAGCCCAGGTAACATAAGCGCAGGTAACTGATAACACAATGATTTCCCAGCACCCGTTGGCAAAACCAACATTGTTGAATTACCAGCAACCACATTTTTAATCGCTTCCAACTGTCCCTCACGAAACGAATCATACCCATGGCTAAATTTCAACAACTTCAACAAATTCTCATCAGACGGATCGTTACGAGCATCCATCGCCACTTTTTCTACCATTGCATAACCTCCCCCTGTCTTCTCACACTCCTCTTGCTCCTTTGGTAATTCTGAAACTAAACCATCTTCATCACAAATACCATTAGTTTCATTTTCTTCACCTTCTGCTTTACCTTTTCCTTTACTACTTCTCCATTTATTTTTCCGACTATGAGACGAATAAGAACTACTACTACTGCGACCTTTCCCTTTCTTGTTCAAGAACTTACGCCCACGCCCGCCATACCCATTAATATTTAACCTAACAAAATTCATTTCATTTACTGGTCTTGCCTTTTTAGACGGCAATGGTTGCAGATCACTACCACCTATCGAATTAGGATGCTTCCGCGCAGGTTTCTTAACACATTCCCCACCTTGATGATTACCTATACTGCTAGTACTAATCTCAGGAATAACAGCATTAACATGATGCCCTAAACTACTAGTACTGATCTCAGGAGTGACAACATTAACATGTTTACCTACAACTTCAATGTGGTCAGAATTAACGATTTCTGGCTGCGGCACTGGTACTGGAACATTCTCTGCGGTCGATTCTGGATTAGAATAAGTTCGTCCAGCGTTTGAGAATTTACGGGAAAATCCCATAGGTAGTATTTTAGCCGATGAAATTTCATCGTGCTGATTTGAGAAATCTGGTAGAGATAATTTAGAAACAAATTGAGGAAATGACAAGGTTTTCGCCGAGGAAACCTCATTGTTCTGGATCGGGTTTGAGGAATCTGGTGGAGATAACTTAGGGTCTTCTTGTGTTGGAGGTTGAGATTGGGTTTTGAAATTGGGTTTAGGTTTGGGGGTTTTAGGATTTGGTAAATTTGGTGAAGATAATTTGAGGTTTAATAAAGGTTTTTCTTCTTGTTGTAGGGATCGAGACTTGGGTTTGGATTTTGATTTTGGTTTTGGTTTGGGGGTTTTGTGATTGGAAAATGGTTTGGGAACTGAGAAAGAAGAAGAAACCCTAGTTTTTTTAAGGGCAATTTTAGATTTATAAGAAGATACAAGAGAAAGTAGTCGAGTAGGAATTGTAGTTTCTGAAGGTTTTGATTCTTCTTCTCTTGGGGGTGTTCCAGAAATGTGAGAACCGTCTGAGTCTGAATCAGTTTCCATTCGCTAATGACTTGCTTTGGAAGGGAAAGAAGCTTCGATCGTTTACAGAGATCTGGAGAGAGAGGAAGAAAGGGATTGAGCTTCAACATTTTGTTGAAGTTTCTCTTTTTCTTTTTCTTTTTCTTGAATTTCCCGCCAAAACTTGGCGCTAACTTAATCAAAACAATTGTCGATTTACCGTTGTAAAACAACCACAACCAAATACTGTAATTCCACACGCTGAATACCTAAATGGCGTGGCTCCGGCGCCTATTAAAACGTTCTCACATATAATCAGCAACAATCATAATGAAAATCAAATCTGAATCTCTAGTAATAAGGTTACAGTTTTAGAATGGGACAATCTTGGTACAATCAGGAGCAAATTCGCAATACTCTCGTGAAATCAGACAGTAAACACAAAACTTTACATGATTATCTCACACACCCTTTGGTAACTACTTAAGGTGCATATTTTGGTTACAAATAAATTGTGGGGAGTAACAATAATTAACACAAACACTGATGGGGGGCAATCAATCAAACTGCCACAAAAATTGGAAGAAAATGAAAAATTCTACAGACTAAGATACAAACAACTCTTGCACCCGCCCTCTGACCTCATACAAGCTGTTAGAGAGATATTAGAGTTCGATATCGTGGGTTTGAATCTTACATTATTGTGCAATTGCACTTGGACTCCAATTTAGGCGGTCTTGAAGTGTCAACCTTTTTTGGAAGCCCTGAATCATGCTTTAAAGAGTCATTACTTGTTATGTCAGTTTCTGAAGTATTACTGTTTTTGTTTTCTTCTGTTTCCACCCGCCTTTGACGGGCTTTCTCAGATTTAGGAGGCCGCTTACGAACAGTAGTCTTTCCACGCTGATCCTTTCTTTCAGAACATGATTTGTCTGGGATAGTAATCGTAGGAACAGAACCCTCCAGGTGAACTTCATTAATCTCCTTAGACAACGCAACTGTTGCAGCTTCATAAGCTAAATCATGAATGATAGAGCTGCAGAAGAGTATAGTATCAGTTGCTTCTTCCAGTGTTAGACTTCTTCTCATATGTCGGTTCTCGACTACTACATTTGATTCCTCTGTCAAAATAAAAATAAAGAGGTTCAATTATAAGATGAAGCTGAACCTGACTTTTGGTCTTTCGATAACTAATAGGTAAATTGAGTTCACTTTTCTGTATACTCGTTACAGTTTATATGGCATTATCTAATTTCTGGACAAAAGATGCAAACTTCAGTTCAAAGTACATTGGGTCAAGCTCGAACAAATTGATTAAAGAAAATGAAGCTGGGAAAATCAAGAAACAGATTAGATATCTTACCTACGATGACGTGGACTTGATTTGAAAGACTAGTTTCTGGAGCAGGATCCAGCGAAACTGAAGTCTCTTGTTCATCTATAGTGCTTTCTGAATTTCGGGATTCTCCAGAATCACTATGAGAATCTTGAGCATTTGCATCATCATTTTCTAGAGCTGTTGATTCTGCACCAGTCATGTCAGTGCCACGTACAGCTTTACCCGTTGTGGCAGTTTCTTCTGTCATAACTGATGTTTCTGCATCTGCGTTATTCCTTACATTATTTGAAAGGTCCTCGTAGTTATCAGATGAAACACAGTCCTCATTACTTGCCAATGCTCGTAATTCCTCTAATTGGATACTCATTGTCGGGCTTAATATGTCAGAAGTTGAACCATCAATCATTCTATCACTTTCGGTGTGAGCAAGTTTATTTTCCTCGAAAACAGCATGATTGGCAAGAGAAGGATCTCTATAATCCAATTCTGTTCCTTTTGACGTGATTCTATGTTCCTCAGAAACTACATGACTTTCAGTTAAGCCCGTGTAATCCTCCCTTTCAATAGAAGCACTAAAATTTCCTTCTTGGGTGCTCTTAGTCTGCACAGTATCTTTATTCGCATGATTTGAAGATACAGAAAAAGAAGACCAGCGCCTTAAAACGTCTATATCCACATATTGATTGGAGTTCTCCATGTCATACATCCTGCTGCTAGACTGCCGCTGGACACGGATATCTGTATGTTTGGAAGAGCTCCAATCACCAGAAGAAGATGCAGAGGCACTACCATGCCCACTAGAATTCCTCATGCTGCTCTGGCTATCTCGTGCATAGGAGGGATTATTGCAAGGAACGTTCGTAGCAGTAAAGGACCTCCCCTGAACAACATGCCATTTACTACTACTTGACCTTCGCAGTAGCAGGGAAATACCAGCAGCTTCAGCATCAATTGTTTTGTTTGGATAGGAGTTTTTGAACTCTTCGCCAGCAGTGTCTTTGTGAGGACTTGAATCAAGTGTTGGGTGGATCACCACTTGCTGTTCCGGATCGTCCTTTACCCCTCCTCCTACTCTCACCTTTTCAAGGGAACTGTTCTTCATGAGACTTTCACCTTGCTCAAAATTCATCCTCACTTGAACAGGTTCCATTTCCGCCCTCTTGAGTATTCCCGCCTTGGTATCAGCCTCGAAATCATCTCTTTTCTCTTTCAATGTCATCTGAGAATGACTTGCAGCATCGGTGAACACTGCTTCAATGTCTGGGATATGCACACTGATGCAAGCAACTTTTTCATGGCAAACTGGACAAATGTTTATGTGCTTGTCCATTGACTCAACTGCATCAAACTTCCGGCCACATTGAGAACAGGTTGCTGGTGTCCTTAGATGAGCATCTTTTGACTGATCAAATTCAACAATAAATGACTCAGGAGAGGTTGTAGTAATATCTTTAGCCGCAGCACTGATGCTCTGTTCTTTAGAATTAATTCCGCCGATACTATCTCTAATAACATCTTGTTCCGCGCCATCTTCATCTACTTCATCAACTCTATCAAATTTAAAGACTTCGTCATTTTGATCATCGTTAAATGGTACCTTTTTGCTTTCAATTGGCAGATTATCCTTGTCATGCTCACTGCACTCAGTATCAAGTGCAACACTGGCACCATGTTCAGAACTTGCATTACTGCTAGTTGTTAAAGAGGAGTTCCTAGAGGCCATAGGACGGAAAGAAGAGTTTGCATTTCCAGCATAGAAGGTAGTACTTGGGACACTGGACAAAAGTGGCCTGAACATTTGTGGACTTTTTCGTTCCTGTTTATTAAACAAAAGAAGAACATCATAAAGACGTGAAAACAAGCTTAAAAATCATTGATACTGATACGGATATGGGTACGCATAAGTAGAATGATGTATGCCCATCCAGTGCAGGTCTCACAAACTCACATATTAAATAAAAAATTATGCCACTATTTACATAACATACCATTTGCCGAAGTGCAGAATCGAAAGATCTTTTTGGAGCCGAGCTAGAGGCAGATGTTCCTGATGACTTGTTGGAGAATACGACTTTTCCATTTGGTAGTGACCCAACTTTCTTTGAAACTGACCGCTCGGATACACTCAGATTGGTAGAATATAGAGAGTCTACATCATCATCACCAGATGATCCAAACGAACCCTTACTCTGGGTACTATGTCGGTCTCGCTCATAACTATATGCTGAATTGGCACTCCGAGAAGCAGTTGGTGACATTGATTGACGTCCTAATTTGGAGGAATCCCTCCCACTTCTGGATGCTGGTGAAGAGCCCCTTACGTAAGATGCCGGTGTATCAGCTAGAGAAGTCCGGAGATTGGGTGGAGCTTCAGATGGAAATCCAGGGATACTTGATTGCCATGCACTAAATTTTGGTGAAGGAGAGCTTCCCCGACTAGTATTTACAGGGGAGGTTCCTCTCCCAGATGAAGATGCATTGCCACTTGACCCAACGTTTATCTTCCGAGAAGTGGGTGTGGAAGATCTCTGAGAAGGTGTTGAGTTTTTAATTGGGGGAGTAGACGGCCTCAGTGATGGACTAGAAGGCCTTACACTGGGAGATGGACTAGAGTTACGAGCTGAAGATGGCCTTCCCCTGGACTGCAAAGTACTATTTCCAGACCGAGGAGATGGGCTAAGTCGTTGTGGACTTGCACTAGTTCTACTACCCCTGTAACTCTTCTCAGCCTACCATCACATACACATTATCAATATCAGATAAGATAAATAAATAATAATAAATAAATAAAATCATCTCTTGGGTTCAGAAAAGACACTGCTGACTTACTGTGCTTGCTCTTGATACGGAGATGGGCTGACTTCGAGTCCTGCCCCTCTGGACAAGATTAACTGGAATTGTCTCATCATCCAACGAACGGAAAAGAGGAGTGTCGGGAGGAGTCAACAGCCTTAAGTTCAATAATACCAACCATATCATCAATAACCGTGAAGCATTCAGAGCAAAATGGTACTGTATGAAGAGCTAAATTGGGTATATTCCCCATTAACTAGTAACCATCAAACTTGATACAGGCGACCGACAAATGCAATTCATTAACAACATATTTTGAAATCCTAGGCAAGAAAAAAGAGCATTGCAAAAAGGCCATGCAAACAACCAAAAAAAGAAGTAAAAAGGTTCTTTCGGTGATAATGCAATTAAAATTTTTCCGTTTTATGTTTGAATCAGGAATGATGTACAAGCTGGCAAATCATTTAATTCTGGAAAGCAGATAAGAGTAGAAACTGTACGCACCAATCATAGTCATTTTTCTCCTCGTCTGCATTGAGGAGGTCACTACTCTCTCCACGAGATGGAACTGACACCCCAAGCTTGAAACTCGAAATGGAATCAAGTCTTCTCGCTGTTAAAGTATGTAAATTAGGCCCAAATAAACAAGAAAGGTAAGCTAAATTCCTAAAAGAATCATGATAGAATTAAGTTCCCAACTTACACAAGGATACGTCAAATTCATCAGTAGACTGAAGCAAAATGTTGTCGCTCTCTTTATGTTCCATCTCATTGAATAGAAGAAGATCATCATCTTTCTGTTTGACAATAATTCCTCCTTCAAGACTGCGGCCTCGTTTATGAGTAGTCACTCTAAGATCCTTTTTAGGAGAGCGCCTCAACACCGGAGAAGGAGGCATTTTGACTACCCAAATCCCCAAGAACTTAGTATGATTCTTTCATAACAATAAGTATCAAACCTAATTCTCCAAAACAGCCATAATTCGCCACCCAAACCCTTCTCCACGTTGTTTAAACCCTTTCACCAAAACCACAAAAATCTCCTAATACAACCAACAAACTAACCAGCTATCTTTCCTATTAGTTAGCTCAATATCCCGATAAGGCAAGCGACAATCAAATTTTTTTCACCTTCACTCACAATGGGAAAACCATATAATTACATACATTAAACCATACCCCAATTTCTAAATTTCTTTACCATAAATTTCCTGTTGCAAGTAACTCCAATTATGTCCGTGAACGTCATATGTAACCCCCAAATTTATCCAAATGATTTCCCACTAACTGATGATTGATATTAACCACAAAACCCCAAATAAATTCTTGAAAATCCTTCCCAAGAGATTAATACAAGTAGAAAAAACTTCAACAACAACAAAAATACCTCAGACAACCAGATAGTCACACACTGTAAACAAGTCTTCCTTTAGTCAAACAAATTTCCAGTGTGAGTCAAAAACTGATTCTATCCAATTAAGATCTCAATTTCCACCAGGTTTTCAACCTTAATACCCTAAAAATGAAGAATCACACACTTGGATCTACAGAATCTCGTCAAAAAGAAAATTACACAAAGATCGTATGAATACTACTATATACAGAGATCAATCAATCAATCATAAAATAGAAAAACCCTAATTCTTCCAACATTCCTGAATTCCATACAAAGAAAGAAAAGAAGAAACCCTAATTATTGTTGTTGTTACCTTCAAAGCAAGTTTATTTCATACACTCTCTCTCTCTCTCTCTCTCTTTCTCACTACTCTCTGCTGTGAACAGCTCGTTTTTCCCCTTTCTTTTTCATTTTTTCTCTTTTGTTAATTCTCCGTTTTACTAAAATACCCCTCAAATTACTATTTTTAATTGTCAAATTATCATAGGATTAGTGATAATCAATGTCTATTATGGGAAAAGAGTATGAAATATTGTCAGTAGGTAATGTTTATCAGTCTTTGATTAATGGAATATGGACCCAAATGTGTATTCATTTCTCTCACTAGATTTTTATTTTGGGGTTCCTTCCCTCTGATCCTCCTCCCTCCCTCCTTTTCCTTTTTATCTCACACGTGAGAGGTTCCATTCTACCGTGACGATCACAATACAGTTGGGGAGTCGTTCTTTTTATTCAAATTTACGAGAATGTCACTGGTTTGGATTTCCTGTGTTTGTTCCGTACATCCACCCCGTTTCAGAAAAATTGGTATTTTTATTCTTTTGATTTTTATGGCGTATTTTGACATCGTAAGCATAAGTGCTTTTACTTTTCCATAAACAAAAGTCTGCAACATAAACATTTTGTTTCACGCAAAGTTATTCTCAAAATAAGTGTATCCGTGCAACAACCTGTTAGCTATTTATAGAATTCCTGTGGGAACTGACAAGTTTAAACTTAGCTACTTTAAAGCCAGATCAGAATTTTTAATCTCTATCCTCGATAATGAAAGTATGGTTAATAGAAGAACTCTGTTATCGGGCTTAAATCCCTTTGGGATTTTGGGGCTTATAAGATATTTAACATCCTAAGTTTGGATGTTGGGGACCTAATATATGAAAAGTCAAATTTACCCTTTGATCATTATTATACCCGAAACTAAACTAAACTAAATCAAATTTCTAAATCAAAATTAATTCACCACCCCATTTTCCTCTTCTTCACAAAATCATACGACAAAACCTGTGAGATAAAAAAAATTCAACGGTTTTTGATCAAATCTTCATATGTTTTCAAAAATGTTTACTAAGGTTGATTCTTAATATGACAAGATTAGGGTGACTTGGATTGAATCCATCATCGACTTGCACAAAAATTCTAATGTTTTATAAAGATGTTGAACCACAAATTTAAGATTTGACGAATGAATCTGTCCAAATGAATGTGTCCAAACACCAGAATTTGTTTAGAATTGAAAAACACGACGTTTATTTAACATTAGATTGTCTTAATAGGTAAGATTGATGAATTTAGGGCTTGGGAAATCTGCTTCTGGACTGATTACGGTTAGGAGTTCTAAATATAATTGACCAATCCGAAAATTGATGCCTACGGTTGGGACTCAAAGAACTCCCAGCCGTGAAATACCTTAAACGGTTGGGACTTTCCTACCTGTTAGTTGTTTTGTATCTGCCAAAAAACTAAAAAATTTCTTAACCTCGGCTAGGAATTCCTCACCGTAAATTTAAGGTCCAGGCCGTGACAACAGTTTTCGGACCGTAATTCACATTCACGGGTTGGTCTTGCGGTTCTTTTAGCCTTTTAATATTATTGCGGTTGGGACGGAAAGCACTTCCTAGCCGTTAACTCTAACGACGGCTGGTTTTTTATTATTATTTCCTAACCGTGAGTGTCTGAGTGAAACTAAATTGTTTCTATATTCTCATATAATTGTTCAACTTTAGGAACCAAGGAAAGGGAAAGGCACACATATTTCATAGCATTTCATTAAAACTGAGAGGCTTTAATGACCTAATGGCTATTTTTTCTGAAAACTAGCCGTTTACGTCATCAACCATATTTGTGAAAGTTAAAAAAAATGCAATAAATGCATTGGTTTAGAGTGTTCAGCGTGTATTTCATTTACGATTGGGTTTGCAACCGTAATTGACATGCAGGTGACTCTGGATAAGTATTCGGCTAGGGGTTCATTATAACCCAGACGTGAAACTTGATTACGGCCAAGAGTTCTTAAATATCAAATCGTAAATACTTTTAACGGATTGGAAAAGATCTTTTCTGGGACGTTATTATGTATTACGAATGGGAGGAATACATTTTCCCATCCGTAACCTATAAAAAACTTAATTTCGAACGGATTTGAATCAATCAAAATTTCTAATGGGCATTGATTACAAAGTTTTCTAGACTAGTTTCATGATAGGTTTTACCAGTTTTCCTCCAAAGTTTTCAAAAAAATTCATCAAAATCATCCTTGTTCTTCTTTTAAATCAAAAACAAAAGAAAGAAAAAATTGATTCTCAAATTAATCATTTGATTAGACTAATTCATTGGCTAATTGTGATTAGTTTACTTAATCTTCATATCATTAATCAAATTGAGGATATAGTAGGTATTATAGAAAATGGTAGAATAAGAGGTTATAAGAATTATTTCATGACCCATAAAACACCCATAGACCCATGGAGTTGGCAGCCCCAACAATAGAGTTCTAATAGAAAAATGAAATAAGAAAGAATTCATCTCTTTCATTTTTCTTTGGAATCGATACCATCTTTGACGAATCTATCCGGAGCTAGCTAAAATAGATCCTGACTTTATGCAGCGGGAGTGTACTGTATGAAGTGTGTGTGACCTAGGGACTTGCTTAGAGAAAGACATAAGCACAAAAGGATTTTGTAAATGATGATGATTTTACACGATCTTTGCATGAAAGGGACAAACCACTAATATATAAATAGAGGATATAAAGTAGTACTCAAGCTTTTGGAAAAATGAGACTTGGGCTGATTATGAGTTGTTATAATCAATCAAATCAAATCGTCCATTAGCTTTTTTTTAGTATTTTTAAATTCAGTTTTATAAAATTAAGGATTAAAAGTTGAAACCAATGTGTGATCTGGTAATCTATCTTATCATTAGAACCCATTTAAAAAGGGTATTAATTAATGACTAATTTGAGGTCGATGTTTAATGGATTGTTCCGTTTATATCTTGTTATTCTTATGTGATTATTATTAATTCTCAAAATATGTTGCTGTGGTTGGAGATAATGAACAAATATCTAACGAACTTTGTTGTTCTTTTTGTTTTGGCTTTTAAACTTACTAGTTTTTCACCTGTGCGATGCACGGGTCTGTTTCTCGCTTATGAAATGTTGGATCCATATTTAAAAATTAAATCATTTTAGAAACAAAATATAATATTAAAAATAAAAAAAGTATTAACTTATGAGCTTAAAAGCAAAATAAAGCATTTTATAAATTAATAAAAAATCAGATGCAAATAATCTGTTTTAAAAATTCATTCATGGGATCGTATTGCAATATGATCTTCAAACTTACTATTCTTATTCAAGCTGTATAAAATGATCAATATATTTGAATTTCTGGAGCTCATGCTTTTAATATTATACTCTTGCCTCTTGTGGTCCACCCAATGCTTATATGCATTTACTTCATCGGTAGACGTTTGAATTATTCTAGTTCGACAAACGACTACTTTCATTGAATTATATTTCTCACACAATAATTGTTATTTCTACCTTGGACTTTGCGATGACACATCTTGCCAGATATGTAATATATACCATTCCCTTCGTCTAACCAAACCAAGTATTGTTGCTTGGTAACTGAATATTTTGTCATATTAACACTGAAATTAATATACATCGTATCAATTACTGATAAACTTTTGTGATTATAAGAAATATTATGTATTGACCTTGTTTTCATTATATGCTAGCAATTCAACACATTAGGTCTCAGCCAATGTAGTCAATCATGACTGAGATGGTCGAAAGTTTGTCGGAAATTTTGTTTTCGGTATTCAAAGTAGCGGAATGTTAGATTCCGCCGTTGAAATTTTTTAAATTTGCATGGATCTTGGGTTATATATATCTATGCATAATTATGTGTGGAAAATGTTTGATATACAAATTATAGATATAAATTTCGAAAATAAATTTCCGGTAATTACTCCGAGAATTCACTAAGAACGTCCTCGAGAATCTCCTCGAGACAAAATTGTCCCAGTGTCTCGGTCCCTACTGAGACGGACTGAATCTTGAATTGACTATATTGGTTTCAGTTAATAAAATATTAAATAGTCAACAGAAACAAAGGGTAAAGTCTACAACTGATCCCCACACCCAGGTTCATTGATCTTTGTAACAGAAGTTGCAGCTGATGCCAAGGCTTTTTCGAGTTTTTAATGATGCCAAGGCTTTTCGGATTCTGGATATGTTAAGGTTGCCCAATACTTATCCGTGAACCCCGTAAAAATATTTAAGGTAATCACATTAAAAATTTCATTTCATTGATGGGGACTTGTAATTGGTTGACATATTTTACCTGGCCTCGACTTGCTCCTGAGAACTCCCCACAACCTTAACCAAACTATTCAAGATGTATTTTTCACTCTTCTGCTTTCGTCATATTAGGGTTGTTGCATAATTGAAATGGAGTCGATGATATTTTTTGCACGAAGGAAATGGACTTTAATCAATTATATTGAACCCACCATTTTGTACCCCTATTCTCGCCCGTTATCAGATTTCATGTTCTACGTTTTCTTAGTATGGCTTACAAATTGAAAAACAAATAGATTTAAGGTTGTCACCGAGCATTAAATTTTCCCTATGCCAATATGTATTTTGCCGAAGTACTTTAAAATCGATAATTTTTTACAAAATTCGAAATTTGCATTATCATTGATGACTTGATGAACTCCATCTGCCTTCTCGCTAGGTGTTCAATTGGATGATTCATCCTTTAAGATTATTCCAAACTCATAAGCATTCTGATTTCTTTTATTTTATTGTGAATTATATATTTAGTAATTTCTAAGGTTGATTCCCTCCTCTGTTTCTTGGAGAGTGAATTAAATGAATAGTTGAAGACGTGTAAGCTAGCTAGTACAGGGTTTACTTAAAAAAAATCAAATAGAATATTTGGTGGTTGTCGTAGTTTTTTACTCTTGTACCTTTGAGAGTACAATGAAAGAAAGCAACCTTGTCAAAGGAAATGATAAACTAAACATCTCGATAGTAAACATGTCACTTTAGATAAACCAAACATTTTTGTGATATTCCGATTCACCAAATAAATGTAAACAAAAAAACATGTATATTGTTTGCCACCATTTTTTGGTCCTGGACAGGCAAGAAATAACTGCTCTCTTGCCCTACAAAAAACGCGAAATATAAATATCATTAGCATCCATCCAAGCATGCATTTCTGTATACCTATATCGCGAGTCGCCACAAAGAAAAAACTAAAAATCCATATTAAGAATGGATATTTAGGGATACACTCACAATCCAGTCAACTAAATTGATTATTCAATAAACAGTTCAACAATATGTCGACTTTCATCACAATTGAGATCAACAGTTCAACAATATGTCAGACTTTCATCACAATTGAGACATCCGTAGGAGATATGAACTGTATTAGTGGTAAATAAATCAAAACACACAAAAGTAATAGCACATAACTAAATTAACAGAAATCAAAACAAATGTGCATCACCATAAAGTAAGTCAGGCAAATAAACAACACAAAGAAAAGAAAAATCATGGTTTACATTGGAAAAAGAAATGACAAAATTCATTAAAAAATAGTTCCAGAGTTTTAAGGCTACAAATGCAGGACTTGTCACCTGATAATGGCTACTCCAACTCGTTATAGATCATCTGGCACATTTTAAGAAAAATTATCTTAAAGAAAAAACCACTTTAGTTCAAAACAAAAAAACATGTTAGGCTATCAAGTGTAAATGTATATGGTGTTAGTCTATGCAATAAGATGGTATATATATGTCAAAAGACAACACTATGGAATTTTTTCGAGCTCCCTCAAATGGGAGAGATGAGCGTAACAAAATAAGATGGTATACGGACATATTGCACCTGTCCATAACAGTCATCCTTTATATCCTATTTTATGATACTAGAAAGAAATGAAAATGGAAAAATAAATTTCATATATTTCTCAAATTTTTCTGTAACAGTTTTGGATAGCTACCACATGAACATTAAAGAATTTAGGATTACACAGAAGTGGGAAAAAAAAGATCAGTAAAACCCTCTTTCTTAATACATTATTGACTTGTTGTACTTCATTGCTTCAGTGTATAGGGTACATAATTAATGTTTGACTTGCAGTAGCAAATACATCGTACAAACTCCAAATCAGAGTAACTGTAATCAATCAGCTGTGTACATCGGGAATTTAAGAACATGAAAAAAAAATATTTTAAGGTGCTGAACTGCGGGTTTCTGTAAGGTTTATTAACCAAAAATAAAAAATATAGGAGATTATCTCTTATTTATCTATGCAAGATTTTTTTTGCCCAATGGAATTGGTGAAGTAATGAATTGGGTGCAGGTAACATCAATGTGTATCACTTGATGGATCACACTTTTTGTACCCTTCTCAATTCATGAGGGCTAAGACCACTTGTTGCTTGCGTAGCATAAGAGAGGTGGCCATAAAAATAGCAGCTTGTATGAGACTTTATATCAAGGATTGATGAGTTCCATAGGATCATGAAAAAAGCAGAAGGAAAAAAAAATTGATAGTTTATTTGTGTATTACACAAATGCAAACTGAACAGAAAACACAAAAATAAAATATATAACGAAAAATCAAAACTGTGTTGACATTAGTTACCTTCTTTTTTCTTGCGGTTACATTAGTTATCTTCTTCTCCCCCAACTGAATATGCAAGCACAAAAAATCAGCATAACACACGTAAGAAAATAAAAAAAAAAAACAAAATCAAAACAAAAAATAATGAAATTAATCGTCCGCATCATCAATAAAATTAATAGAAAAATCACAATCATGTTGATACTACACTATTGATATTATGACCATGGTAGACCGTAGCTACTCCCTATTGATAATATATTTGCAGAATGAGTTTATAGTAATACCTCGTAACATCGATGTCGCTAACGCTTGACCTATGGCTCAACAACGACAACATGTGCATGATCAAGGCTACTTGCACAACAAATAACAATCAATCTTCGTAACCTCAATGTTGCTATCACTTGACCTATGGCTCAACAACGACAGCATGTGCATGATCAAGGATACATGCACAACAAAGAACAATCAATAAGAGAACCATAAATCGCCTGGAAAGTTAAAAATCATAGAAGAGAAAAGCAACGTAGAAAATAGGATTTTGTTTTTTCTCAAATGCTTTATATAGTGAAACACACAACCCAAAAATTCCATAAATAAAATTTTTTTTTGGGAAATAAAACTTTGTTTTGGAAATAATATTAATCAATATCTACAAATTTACATTTTTAGATAATCATATTTACTTGTTGCAATATTTTGTACATAATCTAAATCTACATCTAAAAATATATAGAATTCCTATAATTTTGGTTGGCTGGATCTACCTATTATGTTATTTTTGGCAATCTCAAAACATGGAAATCACAATATCGATAATTTTTCTACCAATTATAGCTACCTAAACTTATTCTTCTGGTGCACTCGAAATTTTCTAAATTAACAATAACCATAAGATCACAATATTAAATAAATGATATTTTTTCCTTATTTACTTCAAAACATTTATGTAATTTTATATTTTTAGATAGTCACGTTTTAAAAAAAAATAATATTGGGCATCTTTTACACGTTAAGAAAAATATGAAAAATATTGCTATTATTGTTATATAATTTTTTCCATTAATCAAATTTTATATTGTTATTATTTTATGTTTATTTTTATTTTATGAAATGAGCAATATTAGAAAAATGATATTGAAACTCATTTATTGTTGTCTATTGCAGTTTTTTTACTAACGTTTTTTCCTCCTTTTCATAATTTTGCTTATGATCATTATTTTCCATCACGATTTTTTTGTTAATGATCTTGTTTTTCGATTATTGGTTAGGGCTCACAATTGATTTTTTTGCTGAAGAGGAAGCATGATTCGATCAGCAGGTAAATATCCTCGTCTCAATGGATTTTGATTTTAAACTTTAATCGTTGTTTTTTCTTTGGAATTGCAATTTGGATTAGTGTAATTATTAGTATATTGTAATCAGGATTAATTAGTAAAGTATAATCAGACGTTTGGATATTTTATTTTTAATTTTATGATTGATTAAATATTTTTGATAAAATCATGATGAAAGAAACATATTTTGATGGGATTTTATTTATGAATTTTAACTTAAATATAAGATTTAATATATTTTTAATGGATTTTTGATATATGTTTGTAATTATGACGGGGATGTTTTAAGATTGAACGCGCAATGTGGGGATATGGAAACTAATTGGGGGATATGAATTACTTCCCCCAACCAAAGGTGTCTGCTAAGGTGTGTTTTTTTGGGCGAAAATACTAAAACACCCTTTGATTAATTAAAAAAACGTTATGAAAAGACTATTACACCCTCCCCACTAAATTAAAAACTTAAAATCAAAACCAAAAAACCAAAATCAGTTATCCCCCATTTGATTTGTGCTGGCATACTCGATACTTAGGGTTAGGTTTTGAATTTTTTTTTTCTTCCATCTTCCTCTCCTCTTCTTCATCGTTCTTCATATACTCTACGATTAATCGTTGAACCAAAAATTTCTTCGTCGATTAAAACCAACCCATAAGAATGCCTCCACGAAAAAAATCAGATGCCCAATCGAAATCAAAATCGATTGCTCAACTGAAATTAAAGAAAAGGCTTGCTTTGATTGCTCAAGAGCAAGAAAACGAAGAACAAGAGTTATCGGACGATCAACTACTCAGAAATATGGCTTCCATGAGAAGGTAAGTCATTTAAAACTGTTTAATTAGTGTTTCAATCGATTTGTAGCAATGGGTTTAGGTCGAAATCGCGAAACCCTAAGTGAAACAGTTGAGTTTCAGAAATTCCGGCACTCACTTTAGTATGAAGACCACACCGGAAACTAGTACCGGCAGTCAATCTAGGATGAAGACCACACCGGTATCCCGTTCCGGCGTTCAATTTAGGTTGAAGACCGCACCGGAACTTAGTTTCAACATTGAATTTAGGATGAACACCATTTCTGAACGTAATACCGGCATTTACTTGAACTTTTACGAGTACGCCGGTAGCAAGCTTCTAATCAACAGAAAACCCTATGATTTTGTTAGTTGTTCCGGCGTACATTGTATGTTAGATTCCATGCCGGTACTAGAGTTTTTGTATCCAGAAACTTTAGAACTACTACCGGCATCCTGGACAATTTTATTTCAATGCTGGTACTCCGTTCCAGCATTTATTTTTATTTTACGTAGCTGCCGGTACTTGAGTTTTCTTATCCAGGAATTTCTTATAGTAAATCGGCATCCTATAAACTCATTTATCAATGCCGGCAACTGCTCCCAGCATGTAATCATTTTGACATACTATGTCGGTAATGTATCCCGGCATGTTCGATACTTTTTTTCAGTATGCCGGTATTTATGATTCTATGTCGTATTGTGGTTTATCTATGCCGGTATTAGATATTAAAGTTAGTTGTCTTATATTTATTTCGTGCTTCTTTTGAAATAGATCTAAAGCAAGGGAAGCTAAAGCAAAGGAGGCTAACAAAGGAAAATCTAAAGATGTTGTCACAAAGAAAAGAAGGAAGGATGGTCTTGATACTCCTCAATATCTGCCTCCTCGAGGGAAAAACAAAAAGCGTTTGGGTGCTAATACAAGAGGGGGGAATTTGGGAGAGTGGTCGTGATCGTAGTAAAGTCGGAGATGTTGAGGAGGAAGATGGTAAAGATATGCAAGATGAGCGTCAGGAGGAAAATAATGAGATTGAACCAACTCAATTTGCAATCCAAAGCCAAGGAGTAGTAGAACAAGGTGGTCTAAGTCAACAACCCACACAAGGCAAGGGGAAAGGCAAAGGAAAAGTTAAAGGTTCGCACCTTACTCATGTTGATGACATGATGCCCGACCTTGATCGTGGTAGAATTTGGGGCGCAGCTTCTTATGATCCTGGGTATCTATTTGGATACAAGCACTCGTAGGCTCGTACTATATATCAAACCCATGTAAGAATTTTTATATCGTGCATATCTATTGTTTTGTATTTATACATAATCTCTTAATCATATTATCTCTTAATTGTAGGGTCATACGAAGGTTGTGCGTGTTTTCCGAAACCAAGCTGCGGCTCATTGGGATTTTTCTAAGGAGCATGAATATGTTCAAGCAATAGTTAAGGATTCTGGTCTATATCCTTTGGTTGAAAATTATATGAAACCAGATATTGTGACAGAATTGCTTCGTCGAAAGGTATCATGGTGAATCAGATACCATGCACTTCCCGTTTGGCGAGATGACCTTGATCCTTGATGATGCTCAGAACATCCTAGGCTTGAGTGTTACCGGCAAATCAATTGCAGAAGGAGATAATCATTCTTTTGAGCTATAATGGACGAAGTTTCACGAGCTTACTAAAAAGTTGCTTGGTTGGGACTACAAAACTTCTGTGGAAAGCTTCTACGTATCTAAGCTTAGTAGGACAAAGACCATCAAGCTGACCCTGCTTAAGGAGAAGTTTAAAAACTCAAAGGAAAGAAGTTTGAAGGATGGATGGGACCCCGCACAGATTCGTTATACAGATGTTGCGTACCTGTTATTCATCTTGGGCACTAGAGTATTCCCTGACACTAGTGGCAACATGGTTAGTGCAAACTACCTTCAATACTTGGATCCGTTGGAAGATGTATTTAGCTATTCTTAGGGCACCGTGGTAATGGAACATTTGATGATGGATATGAGAAAGGCCTCTTTGGCGGTTACAAACCAATTTATCGGGAATTTCACTCTACTCCAGGTAATTTTGTTTTTAAACTTATGTTCTTATTTATATTGTTCACATGTACCCTTTTCACAAAATTTACTGATTTTTATATGTATCATTTCACATTGGTATAGGTGTGGGCTTATGAACATTTCCCAACATTATTCAAGGACAACCCCTTCTTGAAGATTATTCCCGTTGATGACCCCGAGGAGCCTAGAGCCAACAGATACCAGTTCAACAGCCATCCGAAGCCCGGTAACGATCATCGACTGACATATATGAGATTGAACGCGATGACTACCAAAGATGTTGTAATCGACCCTTACAAGGAGGCTAGAGAAAACCGCCAATATTTGAGGTCTCATAACGTTGCATTTTACAACGGGCCTTTGTTCCACCCAAAGGGATACGTTATGGCTGATCCTCTACGTGTGATGCGGCAACTTGGATACAAGCAATTACCCTGCTACATGACATCCTCTACTGAAAGGTATCAGCTTGACCTTTCTGTGTCCATGGCAAGTTCCACAAGGTTGAGGGTAGAGTATGATCCAAATCCAGATACAACACATTGTAGGAATAGGGAACCACGTCGTTTGGTATATGCTACTAATTGGGAGCTTGTGAACAACGGTGGTGAAGCTGACCCAACCAACATTGCTAATTACTTGTAATGGTCACATCCTTTTGTCGTGCGCCCGGAAGACGTCGAAGTTCCACCCCAGAAAAACCCTCCCGTTCCAACTCCTATAGAGGCACCACCTACGATGACCCAACTTAATAAGACCGTCGGATTGCTAGTAAGTATTGTTAATTGCTTACTCGTTTAATGTACACATAATTTTATATTAGCATACATATACTAATTATGTGTTGTATGTATGAAACTAGCGGCGTCGGCTTGGCAAGTTAAAGAAGATGTTAGGTTGCAAGTACGAGGAAGGAGAGGTGCTATCCCGTGAATAAATGAAGGAAGTCGTGGAAAAGCTTGATAAAATTGAAGACCCAAGTGAAAGAACTTTGTTTGGGGAAACAAGGAAGGTGCCGGTTTCCAAGAAGCAAAGACCAAGTGATGACTCTATAGTTGTGTTTCGTTATTTGGATGGTGGTTGTTATGTTTTGAACAATTTCTAACTTTGTTGAACTCTATAGTTGAACTCTTTATTTGTTTGGTTTACTTTTGGTTTATGATACTTTGATGAAGAACATTTAAGCACGATTCAGTTGTTTGGTTTATGTTAAACCTGTTTAGATCTCTGTAAGTTATTTGGTTCCGGCATTAAACAATTTAATTTCAATGTCGGCATGTATACCTGCATGGAACTGTTTACTTCAAAACCATTCCGGGCACAATGGATAAAAATGAACAAGTTTCTGTGTAGATTACAGGTAGTTCCTGCATCAGAAAAAGTATTGGATCTACGCCGGAAACCTTATTTTCTTACTCTTGCATAGTTTTGCATAATTTCGGCATTGGATTTTGATAAATATAGTATTCCGGTATTTGTTATAAATAGGTTACGAATTCTCTATTTATTTCATTCCTAGATAATTTATTACATTAGATTTCAAACTTTAAATTAAAACATACTAAAACATGGTAATGGAGTAACGTTGGTTAAAGATGATCTCATAATCTATTTCCATCCTTTTTCAACAATTGCGGATCATTTGAGACTTTCGCAAATATCTTCGAAGACATCGTCTGGAATGGGGGTGTCAAGGACAATCTTCATTGGTTCATCTTCCCTTTCAACATATTCCTTTCCCTTCATATAACACCCATCACACCCATCAATAGGCTTGCACTGGCCCTTGTGGTTTTCTCTTGATTCTGCTAATTCAACAGCTTTGTCAAACCATTAAAACTCATCGCACTTTGGGTAATTCAAACACCTTAGAAACATTCTTCCATTTTCAGCATCATCAGTTTTTGCAATCCAAAACCGGCGTGTCCCATCACAGCTTCTACACTTTGAATAAATAAAAGGACAATCCATGGCTAGATGAGAAGGTGACTTGCAAATTTGACACCGGCAATCATGATTCTGTAAGAGAACATTGTATTAGTTATGCATCATAGTAGTGAAGATTTTAACTGTCCATATATTGTTAGTAATGTTCAATCTACTTACTTTGCAAATAGAGGTTGATGATGAATCTCCCATCGCTTGTGAACTTTAACCGTGCTTGATTGGTCTATTTTTTGATGCTTGCTTTCTTGAGAGAAGGTTTTTTATTATTTGGTGGGTGCTTTGTGTATATTTTTCCAAAGGAATGGGGGGTATTATATATAAATGAATCACCAACGGTCTTCTTTTTCAAAAAACTAGCCGTTTTTTTTTTTAAAATTCACAAATACCGGCATGGTCGCAATTATATATTTAATGCCGGCATCTAGTAACGGCGTTGAACCTTGTTATTAAACCATTCCGGTAATAGTTGCATATTTCACTGTGAAGAAATTTCTTTGTACCGGCATGGACATCTAACGGTAAACTCTACCGGAACTGGGTGCCGGCATTCTATGTCACATTTATTTGTATGCCGGTGTTTGGGTGATTTCAAAAAAACTAGTCGTTGAGGTTTTTCTCTATATAAGGAGAGCTAATACTTGGACCCAAAAGCCCAAAACTCGTGTGTTCTTATATATCTCCTTGAGCCTCTTAACTTAGAAACCCTAAACCCTAGAATAATCATCTATAAATAGCTTAGTATATATAGTAGCTAATCCTACATACAACAAATGCATCATTCGACTCTGAGGAAGATTTAGCAATCACCCAAGCATGGTACGCCGAAACTCGTCCTTCAACTATAGATAACAGCACGCGGGATTCCATGTGGTTGAAGATTTTTAACAAATTTATTCACGATTACGGTAACCCGAAAGGGAGAACTGCTCAACAAATCGAGCAACGACACGACATCATCTTAAATGCGGTGGTTGAGTATCTAAAAATGAAACACCTGATCGAGCACGCTACCCGCAATAGATTGTCCCCTCAACAACTTGTAAGTATCTTTATGATTAATTCGACACAAACCACTATTTTTCAAATTTTATGTAACAAACTAAGTTTTTGTGTTGTTTTTGTAGCATGAAGCCGTGAAAACGCGTTACTTACAGGAAAAGAGAGAAGCATTCATGTTTGATGCCAACGTGAACCACATTGTAAGCAAAGTCACGGAGTACCACTAGCTGGGCGAATCGGAGACGGATTCTTCTTAAGAAGATTGATAGGTTTAGTGGTATTTGGTTAGGTTTTTAGGGTAGTTTTTTTGTAAGGTTTTGTGGGTATATCTCTATGTAAACCCTCACGAGACTATAACTCGTCCACTTGGGTCACCAATTGGTTTAAAGGCTTGATGCACGTGCTAAGTGCATTCGTGCTTCCTGCGACAAGGATTACATTTGAAATAAATTATAGTTCCGGCTTACATCGTATAATTCAATATTGTTATATCTCCGGCATAGAAACTGTATATTATTCAATGCTGATATTAAGTGTCAAACTTCTCTGTGCAATAAACCATGTTCCGGATTTTAATTTATACAAATTACTGCGCCGATACTCCCTACCGGCATAATGGAACATCTTAGTTCACTGCCGGCATTTAACATTCAATGTATAACGGCTATTTTTAATAAACCATAAACCAGTAAAGACCATTACCAGCGTGGGATCTAAGTTACTGACAATGCCGGTATGATAAAGTGGAAAAGAGCCGTTGTGTCCTCATCTATTTAAAGTGGATACACCTATTGCAGTTGATACCTCAATAAAAAATAGGTGAGCTTCAACACATTTATCTGATCGCAAATCAATCACCAACTACTGATTTCATAGAATTTTTATATGAAAAAAAATTATCCACTCCGATAGGGAATCAATCATCATCCACCACCAACTCAATTCCCATGATATTAGAAAAACTTAGAAGGAAGGAGCAAACCACCAAGTCACTTGCCGCAATGGAAGAAGAGATACTTAGAAGGAAAAGAGTAGAAGAAGAGGCAGCAATAGAAGCAAAATATCGCAAAGAAACTAAAGAGATATACGAACGTGTAAAACAAGCGAAGATAGAAGCAGATGTTGAGGAAGAAACCCAATGGATTAAAAATTACTACATAGTATCGGATCTCCCGGAAGATCACCGCCCTTCAAACCTTTTTTGGGGTCTTGTTGAGGATGGTCCTTATATGCCGAAGTTTGTGGACGGTAAGTGCAAGAAACGCAAAATGGATTACGGGGATGTGTTTGTAGCGAATCGCGCAATTTCCCTCATAAAATTATGTCGCAAATACAACGAGTTTCTCGCAAAATTCAGAAGGAATAGGTATCAAGCTCAGGACGCATATTTCAAGTGGAGAAAAGAGCCTCTTAGGCATTTCGAAGCTGATTTGTTTCTTGAATCTCGTCCCAAGAAATGATATTAGTTGCAATTAGCTTAAGATCTTTCATTTCGCGTGTAACGTTGTTTATGTAGTTAATGTTTCTAATTTTATTTCCTTAAGATTAGGTTAATGTTATTTGTTTCCTTAAGACTATGTGGTTAATGTTGTTTTTTTCCTTAAGTTTTTTTTCGGTGCCGGCATTCAAAAAGAACCAAATACCATACTGGTATTGTACACCCAATTTAAACTTATACTCATAATGCCATAATGAAATTGTACCATATCATTTTGCCGGAACTATGACTGTTACAAACTCTGTTCAAGCGGCAGTTACAAACCCCTTAACTGTCCCACCAATTATCTCTCATTGTAACCGTTACAAACTCCCACATTCCATTTATGTGACGGTTACACACTCCATTATTACATAAAATTGACAGTTACAAACTCTATTTCTTTGTTTTCACTTCGATAATTCCAAAAGAACTTCCAAAACCACTAAACTCCATTATTTGGTTTCATCCTCTGAACTAAATTCATTCAATCCTTCAAACCCAAAGAAGAATGGGTCCTTGCAAACCTCCTGAAAAACCCATACCTAATCCTGGTGGTAAATCGAAATCAGAAGCATCTATTGAACAAGATGATGAGGAGGAAATAACATAAATGACGAGGTAAGTGATGTCTATGTTTATTGAAGCATTTTTAGGGTTTATTCAATAATATAAAAAACACAAATTGAAAATTGCATGTTGTATTGTTTCTACTAAGTAAAAGGAAATTTGAATTAGTGAACTTGAAACTGAATTTAGTGAATTGAAATTCCAATTTAGTTTCGGGATACCATTAAATTTGAATACAATGTCGGTTTATATGTCCTGTATCCCCCTTTTATTGCATGTAAGTTATTATAATACCGGCATATAAACCCTATAAATTTGAATGCCGGCACCTATGCCGGCAATATCGTAATGTTCACTATCCATACCGGTTTTGATCACCTTATTTTGTTAAATCTTTGTAGACAATTCTCATATTACCGGCATGGATTATATTTGCTTACAATGCCGGCGCCAGAAACCCGGCATATCATCTTTTTTGACTACAATGCCGGCAGTATCGTTATGTTCCCCGACCATGCCGGTTTTGATCACCTTATTTTGTTAAATATCTTTTTGTACGTAGGTCCATAGCTTCAAAAAAGAAGAAAGGAAAGGGAAAAGCTGTTGATGAAGGAAAACCTAAGTCTTCTCGGCCTCTACGTAGTCGAGATGATCCGGAATGTGGTAAGGTCATGATTCGGGAGATTCCCCAAGAGGTAGACATAAGCAGCGATGATGATACTGAGTGGGAGGAATTCGTACCTCCTGATCCAGCAGGTGGCTCGTCCTCACATGGGTTAGGACAAGCTGAAGTTGAAGACGGTGAGAAAAAGGAAAAGGACCCACCAAAGCACCTCCCAAAAACATATGACATGATTCCAGAATGCAATGATGGCAAACACTGGGGTCAGCCGAGAGATCCGAAACTCTTATTTGACTACAAGGACTCTTGGGCTCGTTAGATCTATTCATCTTATGTAAGACGTTTGCATCTTGTTATTATATTGTTTATATATGACATCAGGTGAATTAATGTTTATTTGTGTGTTTTTATGGACCACAAGAAAGCCTTTCGTGTTTTCCGCCATCAACGAATGGATACATGGGATTTGGAAGGGGTGGGGATGTTCAAGCGGCAGTAAGAGCATCTGGGTTGTATCCCGCGATAGAAAATTATGTGGCCACTGATCAAGTGACGGCAAATTGATTCTTAGAGAGGTTTTTTGCTTCAACTGATACCATGCATTTCCCTTTTGGCAAGATGACCATTATCCCTGAAGATGTCCAAAGAATATTAGGTCTAGAGATCGTTGGAAAAGCCGTTAAGAAAGAAGATGACGGTAAGACCCTAGAGCGGTCCAAGATCTATGGGCTTACTAAAAAGTTGTTTGGTTGGGACGAGGCAACGAGAAAAGCAAATATGTATGTGTCAAAGAAAACCATGACAAAGACTATTAAAGTCGTCAAGCTCAGAGAGCTGTTTGGGAATACGATGGGCAAGGAATTGAATGCCGAACAAATTCAGCAAACTATCGCTGCTTATCTGTTGTTCCTCTTGGGCATCGCAATATTCCCTGACTCTAATGGTAACAGGGTGCATGTGAACAACTTACAATACTTGGATCCCTTGGAGGAGGTTCATGAGTATTCATGGGGAACTGCTTTCTTGGCACATTTATTGGCGGAGATGCGTAAATCTTCTAAGGCGACTGCCTGTCAATTTAATGGGAATTTCACTGTATTACAGGTACTGTGAACTAGTTATTTTTTTTTCCAATTATTTCTTTTCTTATACATTTCATTGGAACGATCTTTCATTTGCGTAGGTGTGGGCTTATGAACACTTCCCAACATTGTTCAAGGACTACAAATATTTGGACTCTTTAACGTATGGTTTGGCACCACACATTCCTGTAGCTAAGAAATACTTTTTCGACAATAGACCGAAGCCCAATAACAGAACTCGGTTGCTCGCCATGAGAGAGGCTTTGGACTCTATCGATGTCGAAGAAGTAGTGTTTGACCCATATATGAACGAAAGAGGAGTTCACTTTGCAAGGCATGGCAATGTAGCATTTTACAACGGACCATTGTTTCATCCAAAAGGTTATGCATAATCCTCTCCGTGTGATGCGCCAACTTGGGTACAAACAGAAAAAACTTACGGGTAAATCTGATGCCAAATTCTCTCATGACTTTCCTCAATGTCTATCAGATGAATAACATATGCTGGTAGTTTACAAACCAGCTCCTCTACTTGTACATTGGAATGAAAGGGAAGAACAACAACTAGTGCTGGATAGGGTTGGTTGGGAATTGGCGGAAAACGATTACGAGTCGGAACCGAGCTTCCTCAGAGGTCATCTGAGGTACTCCCATCCTTATATTGTACGCCCGGCCACCGAAACAGTGCCTCACAAGCAGAACCTCCCTCCACAAGTGCTGAAAAACTTACTGTACCCGTACTTCAAAAGACCCTCACGTTGGTGGTATGTAATTCTGGTTCACTTCCTGTTATTAGATTGTATATCTATAAACTTATAAAAGTTAACATACTAATGGAATAATATGACAACAGCGTTCGCGGCTAGAAAAATTAGGAAACTGGTTTAAATGCAAGAACATGAAAGGAGAGGTGCTGACCCCGGCAGAAATGAAGACAGTTGAGGAAAAGATAAACAAAATTGAAGATCCAAATGCAAAGGACTTGTGGAAGGAAACGAAGAAGAGGGTTCAAGAAACCAAGGACCGAGTGATCTAAGATGTTTGTTAATGTTTCTTTTATAGTATTAGTTATGTCTTCGAACAATCTACTGTCGGTTTATGTTTGTTTGTGTGTTTTTCTAAACTTTGAACATCTTTGTTTCATTTGTTTTCGGTTTGGAACATCTTAACTTTACGTATGGTTTGTTAAACAATCTAGTCTTTGCTTATGTTATTATGTGTGTCTTGCTAAACTTTGGAGATGTTTATTTCATTTGTTTTTGCCTTAGAACATATTATATTGGAACATCTACGGCAACTTTTATGTTTTTTTTTTCTCCAAAACCGGCATAATTAAAATGGTACGAACAATGCCGGTATACTGATTTATTTTCCGGACCAAAGGAATTTAGATTTCCAGCATGGATACGATTTTCTCAACAATGCCGGCATACTTATTTCTTTTCCGGACAAAAGGAATTTAGGGTTCCGGCATGAATACGAGTTTCTCGACAATGCCGGTACTCTTTATTTTCCTCACAAAAAAACGATCTGTGTAGAATTCCGGCATTATTAGGAAGTTAATTTCCACGCCGGCACCAAACCTGATATCTCTGTGTACTTATGGTGTTTCTCCGGAATAAAAGAAAAACAACTTTCTAAACCGGGATAAGCTCTCGGCATTGCAAAGTTTGAACTAAATCATCACGGCATGTACATAGCATATGGTTTAATGATTACAATTCAAACTTCCAAAAAAACAAAAGGTTACGTAGCAGTGAACCACACATTTCCAAATTACTCTTCATCACTTTCTAATTTATGAATAGGAATTTCTCCCTTCTCCGGGTTAATTGATAGCTTCAACGCATCCCACAATTGGTGGTTCTCCTCATACAATTTCATCCATTCCTCCGAGTGATTGGGGACTATACCCTTGTTTTTAGTCAACGGAAAAACCGGTGGCAATGGACAATTTTCCTTGAGCTTCATAATAATGAAATGATTCCCGTTCACGAACGCCAAGACAACTCTTCTCTACTTAAGAGATCCTTCGCACTTTTTCCACTTTGGCGTATAAGTTGTTTGTTCGGTGGGTGAAAAATAATTAACAACACAGTTAAATGTATCCGCCACAAGATGCCCACAAACCGGCATTTTCATCCAATATTCAGTAGGAAGGAGCTTCACATCGTGCTCTGGCCCTAATACCCGAACATGCAAACTATGAAACCCTTCGTCATCATCTACCAATTGTTCATAGTAGCTCTTCTTTTTCATATGTTGTTCGGCCATCCTCTTTCTAGCGTATCGGCATGGTGTTATCCCTTTACTAACCTCCGTATCAAAGATTCCTAATTGTTCGGTCACGGCATGATAGCCACAATTTCCATCTGCATCGACATCATCCGTATATACAATATACTCGCGAATAAACTCGGGAAGTTGGTCTATATAACCCTCTATTTTGGTATGGTAATGTCTATAAGTCTTACCTGTTTTGGAATCCTTATACATCTTCATATTACCAATTTTCAGCTTAATTATATCCAATCCATCCTCTGCAATCTCTACACTTCCAATGTCTTCGGTATGTGTTGGGAGACCGTACTTCCTTGGCCTACCCCTTCGCTTTTTAAAAGAGACTACTTCACCATCGTGTTTTTGATGACTAGGCATTGGTCGCTTACCTTTGCTATCACCTATCTTTGGCGTGACTTCGGAATTTTCACCTTGATGTACTTGACTTGATATAAGTTCCTTATTCGGCCTTTCATTTTTGATATGCAAAGCCGCCCCTTCAACTATGGGTGTGACTTTGGAATACTCTCCTTGTTCAATCATTGTTGGTATCTTTCTAGGCCTACCCATTTTCTTTGTAACCTCCGCTACATCGACTCTAGGCGTGGCATCTGCTTCCTCGACTTGTTGTTCTTGTTCCATCGATTTGGGTACCTTCGTCGGCCTACCCCTTTTCTTTGGAACCAGCACTTCATCGGCTTGTGGTGTTGATACGGAATCTGTCATTTGTTCTTGGCTTGATAGCGGTAACTTCTTCGGCCTACCCCTTTTCTTTGGAACCGGCACTTCATCGACTTGTGGTGTGGATACGGAATTCCCCGTTTGTTGTTGACTTGATGGCGGTTCCTTCCTCGGCCTACCTCTTTTCTTTGGAACCGGCACTTCCGCGAGCCTTGCTTCCGAAAGCTCACATCCGGTTCGGTCTCGTTTCTTACTCGCCTTGTCTTCACATTTGCGTTGACTCATTGCTTTCAATTCTCTCCTTTGTTTTCTCCTTGTAATTTTAGTTTGTGGTCTACCGGGCGGATCTCCCTTTGTTGGCTCTTCACTTTGTCCTATCCATGGGCGTGTAGTTAGCCTTAGTTGGCTCAACAATACTTGTCGGCTAGCCGAGTTTCCACGTGAGTAAGCTTCATAGAATTCCTTTACTTCATTTGTATCCCATGGTGATTTTCCGGGAGCTTCCGTAGGGGGAGGGTCGAAAGATAGTTGCTTCCAAAACGGATCTATAACCTTAATAGGTATCACTTATTTATACTTCACAAGCATATGACGACACGGAAGCCCCAACGAAGACATGTCGGGACAAATACACACATCACCCGGGTTGCCGTAGTTTATCTCTTTTTCCATTTGTTTAATCATATGTTTTATTGCCCATTGCGAGACGTTGAATTCTATTCTTTGGAGCAATTTACCATATCGAAAATGTGATGTCATCCTTTCCATTGAGCTTTTCTCAAAAGCCTTCTTGATCCTATCGATAGCAGCCTTAAAGTATTATTCAAATGCCTCGGTGACCGTAACCACGTTTCCTTGGCCGGACTGGATGAGATCTTTAAATCTCCCATGAGCTGACTCCGCTATACTAGTTGCTTCATTCCCGTGGTGTCTATACCGATTTGTCCATGCACGCACAAATTTTTCCTTGAAATTATCCAACAATTTATCCCGAAAATATGAGACGGCACTTGGATACACTTCGTTATATTTTGCAATAAACATGTTCAATCTATTTTCATATATATCCTCGATAAGAGACCAATAAACTTTCTCTCAATCCTTTATGATTTTCATCGTATTCTTTGTCCACTCGCTCTTTAATCTTTCCTCTTTCATCTTCATCTTCTTCGGGTGATAGTTTCTTCTTTCGAACATCTTCCTCTAGTTGAGCAACCATTCTCTTCTTAATATCCGCCTTAGAGGGTTCAAACAAAGCATGACAATGTTTTGTCACATTTCGACGTATATGATACGTAGATAGGAAATTTTGCGCATCCGAAAATACATCGGATATAACACTCATTAGTGCGTCATCTTGATCGGTTATGATGACCCTCAGAAATTGATTTCCCGGGAACAATAATTTCAATTTTCGTAATGACCAATGATAATTTTAATCCCTCTCGTTTTCCATTAAACACCAAGCCAATGTAAATGACACCTTTTCCGATGTTTTCCCCACGATGTTGAACAACGGCATGTTGTATTTGTTTGCCTTGTAGTTGCAATCCATCATAAGAATACCACCACATGTATGAGCCAATTGTGAAAGAAAAGGATGCGCAATGAATATTTGAATGGGTTTGTTGTCCGATCCTCTTTTAATGATACGCGTGTAGTTGTGATCCCAAATTATCTTCTCAAATTCTTGCATAAAGGTCCCCCCTTCCCATTCCACCCTTCTAATGGTTGCTTGTGCGTTATAGATTGCACTTAGAGAAGAAACGTTCTGATCATCCTTTTCCTTGAAGCCTCTGAGAATCACTCTTGGTTTGATACATTCTTTGGTCATTATCTTTACATCCTCTAATTCATGAGGTTTTAGCTTCGCAACTAGGGAGTGACCAACAAAATATTTCGGATCCCGGTGGTTATGACGTCCAAACCACACAACACCGCGAAATCCCATTCCTTTTCTTTGTCTCTTAAATAGAATACAAGCGTGAAGGGGCAATTATCCTTCCTCGTATGAGTCTTGTATACCCTATTGGTATTCTTTGGATATACATAACCCTTTCTCTTGTGGACATTCTTCTCCTTGTATTGTCCACTTCTCTCGCAAACCATCTCAAAACGATTATCTGAACGTTGGGTATTCCTCACCAACACACACATGTTCTTAAGAAGCGTCTCTTTTGCCCAAGCAATTGCTTCCTGTGGAGATTTATTCCCTACATAAGGACAACAATGGAATATTATAAGGTTCATTACAATCAATCCCCACATAAAGCTCTAAAAACTAGGTGAAAAGTATTGTTTGGTAACATACCGGAGGCATTTTATAGTATTCGGATGTATCCGGACCAAGCGATTTGGAATTTGTTGGATCAATGTATATCACAATCTAAGGAATGAATGAAAAGAAAATTGAATTAGTTAAAAAAAAATTAAGTACTATGCCGGGTACTATTTCTGGCATGCTCGACGGCAGTTCGGCAAAAACGATCTAAGCCGGAAATTAGTGCCGGCAATCTCGAAAAATGTTCCGGCTTTCCGGAAATGCACTTGAAAAAGAGCACCTAATTTTAAACAGTACCGGCATTGTATTTTCTTGAACATCGATGCCGGAATTGGTAATACCGGCATTCTCTTTACACAAGGTCCGACGCCGGAAACCGGAGCCGGCGTTCCAGATACTTCTAAAACAACGCCGGTA
Organism: Papaver somniferum; assembly: GCF_003573695.1. NCBI lineage: Eukaryota > Viridiplantae > Streptophyta > Magnoliopsida > Ranunculales > Papaveraceae > Papaver > Papaver somniferum. The sequence goes on along the minus strand of NC_039365.1, from coordinate 118,574,979 downwards.
CCAAAGTGACTAACTTTTGGATGTTTTTCTAGTGGTACCGGCATTCTGGATATGAAATATTCCAAGCCGGTATCTCGTGCCGGCTTGGTCCGTAATTTTTTTACCACGCCGGTAATAGGTTCTGGCGTGCTCGATAATTTGTATAAGACGCCGGTATTTAAGTTCAAAACTCTCTAACTCCTGGATGTTTTATTGGTGGTACCGTCATGGAAAGTTAGGAAGGGACCATGCCGGTTTGGATATTTCATGGAATATTCGGTGGTAGGTAAAAAGTTAACTTCGTGCCGACATGGTTTTTTTGGTTGAAGACCATGCCGGAAATTGTTTCAGAATTGGGGAAATCTATTGCTGGCATGGAAATAGTATGAATATTGTGCCGGTTCTGGTGGTGCCGGCGTGGTATTCATACTATGGGTATGCCGGCACCAAGCTTTTTCAGGGAAAAAATGGCGGTTGCAAAAAAAAAAAAAAAATTCGACCCTTAGCAACATTACCTGTGTGTTGGGGTTGCTTGTATGTCGAACATGTTTACTTTCTTGGGTTGGTTCTTCAAAAAACACTTGATGCTCACGAAAATCATGATCCAAGGTGTTGGTTCATCATATAATTCCAATTGTGAGTTGTTATCATTAACCGAAGATTGAATATATGATTGTTGTTGTTGTTGAGCTAAATATTCAGCAGCTGCAATTCTCTCCTCACAATCATCTTCCATTTTCACAAAAAAAATTCCACCCAAAAATATTTTTCCCTCCTTCTACTCTCACCTCCCTCACACAAATTCAAATAAAAATACACACTAATTTATCTCCCAAATACTTAAGATTTTACTAATTATGATTAACCACTAAACCTGATTAGTGAGGGCTAGATTAGGAATTAAAAAAATAATTAAATAAGGGGTAACCCAGATTTGATATTTGGATTCCTATTTTGTCATGTAGCTATATCCCCCAATTAGTTTTGATATCCCCCAATCGCGCGTTCTTAAGATTTGGTTGCTTTAGGTATATTTTATTCTTGGTTTAAATTTAATAAGTTTTCCAAAAAAAAATTGGGGCCAGAATAAACCAGAAGCGAGAATTAACGTGGAGGTTCAGTGAGCGTGGAGCTCCGGTGAATGAGTACTCTTTAAAAATCTCTATTATATTATATAGAAAATTTCCTCTCACACCACTAAAGATCCTCCATATCTCGTTCCTTGTTGATTTTTTGAATTAGGCTAACATTTTAACTTTAGGGATCGGTGATTCTATATTCGATACAAGTTGGAAGCAAAAAAAATTCATTTTCTAAAAAGTTAACGTTTACTCCTAGAAGTTATTTTGAAATTGTGTAACCAAACTAGCTTTTGATTTTTTTTACTTCCAAAAGGTAAAATAATTTCGGTCAGGTTAGATAGATTTCTAAGTCCTGATTTTTTTGAGTATTGTCCTGTGCCCATGCAAATTAGACTTAAAATACCTATATCAGACCATACTCCTATTCTTTTATGTTGCAATTATGGTGACAAGATGAAATCTCTGTTTAAGTTTGATAATTTCATTCTGCATCATCCCGATTTTCTTAGGAATCTTAAGATTTGGTGGGAGAATATTGTTTTTACAGGTAAACCTAGTTATGTTTTTGCCAAAAATCTTCAAGCTTTGAAAAATTTTGTGAAAAACTGGCAGAATGATACCTTTGGTAATTTGCATGCTCAACTGGATAAATTAGAGCTTACTATAGATTTGCTTGATAATATTAAGGAAGTCATGGGTCTCTTTGATGACGATATTGTGGAAAGAGAGCAAGCTAAAATTCAATATTATTTTATTCTTTTAAATATTGCTAGAAGAGCAACTCAAAGGGCGAAAGAGAGATGGGTTAAAGATGGAGAAATAAACTCAGCCTATCTTCATCAAATTTCTAGTTTCAAATACAAACTAGACAACATTTCCTGTCTTAAGATAGATGATATTTCCTGTCTTAAGATAGATGATATATTATGCTTTGATAAGAAGTTGATTGCTAAAGAAACAAAGGATTTTTATTCTTATTTATATACTGTAAATCATAAGATTATACCTGATTTTGAGCAGCTGAATTTGCCTTATATTTCTGTTGTAGATAGTACGCATTTAGAGATGCCTTTCTCGGAAGATGAAGTAAAGTCAGTGATTTGTCACTTTGGCATAAACAAAAGTACGGGTCTGGATGGTTTTACTATGGAGTTCTATAAACACGCGTGGGAGGTGATTAAATCTGATCTTATGAAGGTGATTAATGATTTTGAATTGTCTAGCATGCTTGATTGGAGATTTAACAGTATTAACCTCACTTTGATTCCTAAATGTAATGGTGAAGTATCTTTATATAATTATAAATCTATCAGTCTAATTGGTAGTGCTATAAAATAATCTCCAAAGTGTTAACTGAAAGATTAAATCAGTTCTTCCGAGTATAATTTTTTAATTTCAGGGAGCATTCACGGAAGACAAAATCAAGATGGTGTTTTAATTGCGTCAGAGCTCATTGATTATAAGATTAGACAACAAGATACTGGGTTGGTTTGTAAAGTGGATTTCGAAAAGGATTTTGACAATGTAAATTGGAATTATATTGATTTAACTCTTTAGAAATTTGGTTTTGGTTTTGGTTTTGGTTCCAAGTGGAAAAGTTGGATAAATTGGTGTACCACAACTCCTAGATTTGTTGTTTTGTTGAAAAGCGAGTCAACCGAGCTTTTCAAAAGTCAGAAATGTATCCGACAGGGTGATCCAATCTCTCCATTCTTGTTAATTTTAGTTGCTGAGATTTTGTATTTGATGGTCAAAAAAGCTGCACCAAATGGCCTTAATTCTGGTTTTCAGGTGAGTACTAATGGTTTGGTAATAAATCACCTTCAATTCGCTGATGATTTAATTGTGTTTCTCAAATATGATCCAGAGCAAATTCAAAATTTGAAGAGTATTTTGTTGGGTTTTGAGACTGTCTCTGGGTTGAAGGTAAATTTCAGAAAAAACACAATAGTAGGTTTGGGTCAATTACATAATGGAGAGTTGTGTGCTGCACTATTTGGTTGTTCTTTGAATCATTTACCAATATACTATCTTAGTATTCCTATTGGCAGCAAATCGAAATGTAAGTATGTTTGGAATGTGATTATACAACTTTTTCAACATAAATTAGCTGGTTTGAAGAAGATGTATTTATCCAAAGGTCATAGATTGATATTGATTCAAAACGTTCTTTCAAGCTTACCGGTTTACTATTTAGCTATGTTTCAAATGCCCAACTACTGTTATTAAGGATATCGAAATAATTATTCGTAATTTTCTTTGGGGCTCTAGTACTTCTACTAGGAAAAGAAGTTGGATTTCTTAGTCTATAGTTTATCTTTCAAAATTCAGGGGTGGAATAGGTATCAAGAAACTGAAATTGGTTAATAAAGCTTTACACGCTAAATGGGTGTGGAGATATGGGTCCGAGAAACATGCACTGTGGAGAAGTATGGTAAATGAGAAATTTGGTTGTGCGTATGATGCTTTATTTCCTCATTTGACTAATATTTCTATTTGTCGTAGCTTGTGGAAAGGAATTGTGAAATCTAAGGACTTCATGAAATCTGTTTTATTTTGACAATAGGCAATGGAGTGAGTACCCATTTTTGGGATGATGAGTAGGATGGAGTGAGGTCATTGAAATCTTCTTTCCTGGACTTAGTTCGACTGTCAAGAAGAAAGGATGCAACTATTAGTGAAATGATTTCGCCAGAGAGTGCTTGTAATTTCCGTTTCTCTAGACATTTGAGTGATCAGGAGTTGCTTGAGGTGGCTAATCTTCTGCAGATAATTGGTGATTCTACTGTGACAGAAAATGAAGATTCAAGGAAGTGGAGATATGGTGATAATTTTTATGTGGCTAGTGCTTACTCGGCGCTTGAGACAAAATGGCTGTTAATTTTTCCTGATAGGCATCTTTGGAACTCAAAAGTACCTTTGAAGGTATCATTTTTAGTTTGGGCCTTATGTTACAGTGGAGCTCCGACCCTCAATAAGCTTTATGCTGCCATTTTGACTCAAAATTACAACTATCTATTATGTGGTCAGATGGTGGAGATGAATGATCATTTTTTCATCCATTGCAGTTACACATTTGAGGTATGGACTTATTTTTTAAACAGTTTTGGTATCAGCTGGGTTCTTTCTGATAATATTAGGACTAATCTTTGGGAATATGGTGATAACAAGGCAAAGAACTCCAAAACACATGATTAGGAAGATATGGAGTTTATTACCCTTTGCAATTTGGTGGTACATTTGGAACGAACGCAATGCTAGGATTTATAATAATATTTTGAAAGATTCAACTCAAGTGATAGCGGACATTAAATGTTTATTGTTCAACTGGGTTTTATGATCCTCTGAATTGTTTTCAAGTTTTAATTTGTCCAATCTTCTTTGTAATTGGGATGTAGTAGTTCACTCATCTGTGTAACTCTTGTGTTTTTGATGTCACTATTTTGGTGACTCAAAACTTTTCAATTTATTTTTGCCCTTTTCCTGTAAAAAAAAAAATTCGGAGAGGAACCCAAACAACCTATTAAGGTTTTAGATGGTTTTAATTTCTCTAATTTATATCTCACTATGAACCACTAGCGATGAAGCTAAAATTTTAAGTAAGAGGAAAGGAAACAAATAATTTATGCAAGAAACACGAGACAAAAAGATAAAAATAAAGGAGTGCAAAGAAGAAAATTATAAGTTGAGGCTTGAGAAAATTTTGAAGTCAGTTGGAAAGTCGGGTAACTATGCTATGCAGTTTGTAATTAGGATTTTTCGACAATTCCAATTGTCAAACCATAATTAGCTTTCAGATATGTTGTTATGGTCATTAAATTGCATTCTTAAATAATCAAGAAACTATCATACAATCGTCAAATATGAAAATATATATGATTGTAAAAATATTAATTATCATACACTTGTTTCGACGTTATTGGCATTTCACCTCTCACTGGGGGAGGTACTCGTGCTTTCAGACCGAGACATGTTGTCTCCAATGCAATCACCCGCAAACGCAACAGATACTTAGACAAATGCAAAGATAAAGGATATGTTTTGGTGTTTTAACATTTTTTACCCTTTGAGAACTTGGAGAGGAAGAATACTTTTATAGCTCTTATTTAAAATATATATATATATAATTGAAGAGATTAAAGATCTTAGGTCCATTATTCTTGTGCATGGTGCTTATAAAATTATATCAAAGATGATGTCAAAGAGGTTCAAAGTTACTCTTCCGACCGTTATCTCCAAGAATCAAACTTCTTTCATTAAGAAAGACAAATTCTATATTGGGTGTTAATTGCCAATGAACTTATTGGCTCAAGATTGCGAAGTGGAAGGCATGGTTTATTATGTAATATGGATTTCGAGAAGGTATTTGATCATGTTAATTCGGATTTTCTTTATGAGTAGACTCATGAAATCAGGGGAGAAATGGAGAAGTTGGATTAAATGTTGTGTGGAATTTGTGAGATTCTCGGTTCTGGTGAATGGTAGTGCTACTGGATTTTTCACCAGTGGAAAAGAAATTCGACAAGGAGATCCCATGTCTCCTTTTTTGTTTCTCTTAGTAGGCGAGGCTCTTACCTATATGATTAGACAAGCTCAATAAAAAGGAATTCTTTCTGGCTTTCAAGTTCACAATGCAGGTATGCTCATTAGTCATCTGCAATTTGCAGATGACACCCTAATCTTCTTAGATGTTGATATTGAGCAAATAAAAAATTTAAGAATTATTGTCATTTATTTTGAGCTTCTCACTATCCTTAAAATCAACTTTACCAAGAGTCGTATTTATGGTATTGGTTTGAATAGGATTTAACCCAACTCTCTGATATTTTGGGTTGTTATATTGGTGTTCTTCCCACTTCTTATTTGGGATTACTCTTGGGAGTTGAATCTAGAGGAATCACTAAGTGGGAAAAGGTGGTGGATAATTTTTTATATTAAGGTGGTAGGTTGGAAAAAATCTCTTCTCAACAGGCAGGTAAGATCACTCTCATTAGTAGTGTATTATCTAGTCTTCCGCTTTACTTCATGAGCTTGTATGAGATGCCAATATTAGTTTGCAAGAAGTTAGAAAATATTATAAGTGATTTTCTATGGCACGATAAAGTTGGAAGAAGGAAGTTACATCTTGTGAAGTGGAATGCTTTATTAAAAGAATTTTTTTTTTTGGAGGTTTGGGTATTAAAAGTTTGAAGAAAATGAATCAAACATTGTTTTGCAAGTGGTTATGGAAATATACAACTGAATAAGAGGCTTTATGGAGGAAGTTAATTGTAGAAAATTTTAGTGTTGGGAAGGTGAATTGGTTGGCTAGAATCCCCAACTGCTTATATGGTAGGTATGTATGGAGGGGAATTATGAATTTCAGTACATTTTTCCGAAACATATTAGGTTGAAAGTGAATTCTAGCATGATAAATAGGTTCTAGGAGGAAATTTGGTTATATGATACTCCAATTAAAGATTGTTATCCTCATATATATGCGGTCTAAAGAGAATATACAGTGAAGATATCAGATTTGGGAACTACTAATGGTGATAAAGTAATCTTGAATCTTCGTACTCCAAGAAGATTGTCTGGTATGGCAGCAGTTGAATTCACTATTCTTACTTCTGACTTGAGTTCTTTCTCTTATAACCGTGATTTGGATGATGAACTGCAATGGTCTTTGATCGCGGGTAGGATTTACTCTGTCAAGTCCATGTACGAATTTTAACTACAATAGGGAGTGACAATGATGTAGGGGAAATCTTCTTACACATCTGGAATCAAAAATATCCACCCAAAATAGGTTTATTTTTATGGACCATTGCACACAATAGGCTGCCAACTAGAGACTTGCTTAGGAGACGAGGTATTGATGTTCCTGTGAGTTGTCTCTTTTGCAATGAAGCCGAGACTACATCACATTTTCTTCTGCATTTCTCTTTTGCTTTGAAAGTTTGGATTTCCTTCTTCCAAAAACTGAACTGGTTTTTTCGAACCCTGTGGAAGTTTCTGCTACCTTACAATCATGGAATTTGAATCAATCTTCTGCCACTGTTAATACAGTTTGGAACTTGGTACCGGCGTCTATTATGTGGTGTATTTGGCAAGAGCGAAACGCAGAGGTTTTTACTGATAAAGTCAGCAATGAGGAGACTGTGATTAAAAAGGCCATTTGCTCTTTATATTCGTGGCCTCTTATTGAGAAAAATTTGAGTCGATAAACACATCCGAGGTGATGAAAATTGGTATGTATTGGGTTTGTATAGCAGTGTGTTTAGTTTAGTGGTAGAGTAATCTTGTTGTTTTCTTAGCACCGAGTTTTTAGTCGTGTAATTTAAAGCTCTTTGTTGCTTTCTCTTTTTCTTTTTCTTGTGTTGGCTAGGGTGGTATAAGCCTCTTATAACCTTTTTTTTTATCAATATATTCATTTCTTTACCGATCAAAAAAACAAAAACAAAAACTTGGAGAGAAAATGATTGCCTTGTGAAGAGATTGAAAAACTGCATCTCCTACCACGACTTCGATATAAAAGTAGGCAATTATCTGTTTCATAGAATAAAGCTTTTTATTCAGAAAGGGGTTGGGCCCAGCTTGTTGCAAGGCTCCCAACCAATTTTCTTAAAAACCCTATGTAAATAATTTCTGTAATTTCCAAAATATTAATATTTTCTAGTTAAAACTTATAGTATTTCATTAATAAAGAAAATAAAAATAAATAAAAAAGATTATAAAGCAAATAAAATAATAAAATTTGTTTAATTGACATTAAGTTTTGGTCATTAGATTCATCAACAACCAACAAGAGAATTATCTATCTATGAGTTTACTGAGAGCCATGGAAAATGTACAAAAGAAAATGTAGCATAGTTCTCCCCTAAGGTTTAAAACCCCAATGTACTCCAAGATCTCTTTTGATTCTTGTGTTGAAAAATGTCTTATGTGTGTTTTTTCTACTCATATTAGTTTTTTTTTTTTTTTTTGATAGGGTAGTACAGTGATCCCTAAACTATACCCAAACTCCTTTAAATTGGAGTTAGTTTGTGGGGTTCAAATTTCAAACCTCTACCTCCGCAGTAGGAGGGAACATGACAACCATCAGATCACTTGATGGTTCTAACATAAGTCACATATCTAGGCTTGAGAACCTTCTTAGTTTTTATATGAGTGCATGTTATCTAAAGCATGGAAATTACAACAATTATATTCTGGCACTAGCACAAGGGCCTCGATTAATCCTTAGCTAATGAGGGAAAGATCACTTAAACCGTTTTCCCCCTTGATCATTGAAAGCGTACGTGGAAGGTTCATAAGATCTTTGTTTGAGATACATGACCGTAAAAACTCACATGTAGATCACATAAAAGCTAAAGTATTTTTTTTCAGTAAAGTTTTTCCGACAAAAAGTAACCAACCGTCGATTTTCCCTAAATGTTTTCAAATTATCAAAATAACACGGGCTTTTCCTAAAAGAGTAATTTCCAACTAACCATACCATAATTTGAGGATCGAACAACATGAAAAGTATGGTCACAAAGTAAAAAACAAGTTGATGTAATTTAAAATACTAGATGTAATTAATGCGACGTCCAAAATATCAAAGATGGATATCAAAAGATGTAGAATTCACTAAGCATTTTGCAGTAGGCCATAGGTCTATAATTTTTCCAGTTGGCGTTTTTGACTTAAAATATAACTGGTAGAAAAACAAAAGATCGGAATAACCTGCCTTCATAGGTGTCACACCCGCAAATGTACCTTGCAATGAGTATCACCCGCCAGCACAGTGGTCACTGAACACTATTCACTCACTCGTACTCCAGCCCTATAAATTTGCAACAATAAAAACATCAAAGCTCCTACCAGGTAGGCAACTGAAGACTTATTTTATTTTCTCTTTTATTTTACATGTATCACGTACTACAAACAAGGGTTTATGCCATGATTAAGCTTCACATAAAGAGGGGTACTTATGAATGACAAGAACACGCATACAAGCTTTTAAGCCAACAAAATCATTTTCATTAACTTAGGGGAAGATTACAAAAAACATGTCCAACCAATGGATTTAAAAGCTTATTACCTAAATAATCTTAAAAATCACTTTACTATCACAGAAGTTCTACGACCTATTTATAGAGCCAAGACCAAAGTCAAACCGCGTGCAACCGTTTTCACAGCCTATGAACAACCATTTTTCCATACTCCATAGGCAGCTATCCTAACCACCAAAGTGTTTATCAACCTTGTTTTGCAATACAGTTCATAATCATTCCAAACCAACCCTCTCTGTCATGGGTGTGATATGCATAACTAACTCGTATGCATCATCCTGAGCCAATGTAGCACCATCATTGTGTTATAGTTATTCTGGCAATGCACTTAACCCATTTAGACGATATATTATGAGTAAAGTCACGTCATCCATGCCTTAATCTGCTGCTTGGCTCAGCTCCATATGTTATGTGCATCACTTGAATTCTTTTGTCCTAACCACAAATTATAATGTCGCGTTCAGCAAGGCCACTGCCGAACATACATTGTCCAAGACTTGAACAATGCTTGGACTATTACCAACGAAAACGCGGAGGTATAACAACCACACCCAATATTTCCTTCGGCAATCTGTATGTACTAAACTCCAATATAATTCCGAGATCACCAACTTAAAAGTGAGACAAAATCAAGAAAGATATCAAAGAGCTTTATCTCTTTCTCAATACAATCAGTAAATCAACTAGATAGAAATCCGTGTGGCTGATTGATATGAGAATAACTCGGATGGTACCAAAAACCAATGGCCTAGTGTTAATCAAGTTATATCCAACAATCAAAGTTGGATTTATCAACTGATTGAACTATGCAAAACCTGTGATATTTCAATTATATAAACAAATATAATGTGGAAAATAAATAACACAGATACCAGAAATTTTGTTTATGAGGAAACCGCAAATGCAGAAAAACCCCGGGACCTAGTCTAGATTGAACACCATATTGTATTGAGCCGTTACAGACTCTAGCCTACTACAAGTTAACTTCGGACTGGAATGTAGTTGAGCCCTGACCAAGTTTCACACCGATTAAGGTACAATCACGTTCCTTATGCCTCTTGAATCCCATCAGGACTCTACGCACGTGATTCACTTAGCTGATCTCACCCACAACTAAGAGTTGTTATGACCCGAAGTCGAAGACTTATAAACAAATATGTCTCCCACAGATAAGTTTATTCTGGTTTTGTTTACGTCTTAAGATAAATCAAGGTGAACAAGAAACTCAACTAATAATCCGGTCTTATACTCCCGAAGAGAAGTCTAGATATGTTAGTCACCTCACAATAACCCAACTGATTAACATAAGAAGTTATTGCAGAATCACAAGAGTCTGAGACGAAGGACTGTTGTGATTACTTTCTATGTCTTACCTATCGAAGTTGATTCTCGAGTAAATCTTAGAGAAGATAAAACTCTATGTGATAGAACAAATAAGATCAGAATACGCAACTACAGAGTTGCTTACAATCAAAGCTTCAAGTCGTTAACCTAATAATGGTATTGGAAAAACCTAGGTTAAAGGAGAATCGACTCTAATTCGCAATTAGGACACAGACGTGTCGATATTAGGTTTCCCAGCTGCTAGACTTCGCCCTTATATAGTCTTTCAAATTAGGGTAGCTTACAATCAAAGCTAAGAAAGCTTAGTGACAAAGAAATTGATATTCACTGTTAGATGAACTCCTGATTTGAGATTCAAGCTGTTAGAGCACTGCTCGGTCGAACTCGCAAGCGTTGCTATCTCAAGATTGTTTGTCAAGTTTAGTTTCTAAAACTGTAAGTTTTGATTTCTAGATTACTTGTAGCTAAGTCTCGTACTAGGATAGAAAGTGTAGCTGCGCTCTAGACTCCACGGCGTTCATCATACAAAGACGAAGAACTACTCAAGGAACTGGTGGAACTTCATAGACTAAAAGGTATGTGGAGACCACTCCCCCTTACATAATAATCCATAAACCAAGTGTATGTAGTGTGAACTACCAAATAATTCCCCCCCTTTTTGTCAGTATAAATTGGGAAAGGTACGAAAATTATGGGATCATAAAGAATTCTCAAAAGATAATTCATGACTAAAAGAGAACATATCAACTTTGTTTCGATGATTTCACATCGACGAAACTTAGTGTATTCACCAGGGAGTTTATTAAGATACATTTAACCCCTTCAAATTCCACAAACGCTCTCCCCACAGAGATATGGCAATCAAGCACAAGTTCTTTTAAGAACTCTCCCCCATTTGATGTCATTCCAAAGAGAACAACATGAGCGACCTTACTTTTACAAGAAAAGAAGGATTTCTTTGGATATTAGCAAATCACATGTATTTGTATCCAGTAAACTCAAATAAAATTAACCACAAGAAGATCTTATTGATTAATTTAGCCGAAAACACTCAACATAAGAAAACTTACGGAACACATGCAGTACTTTCACATAATAGTGGATCAGGGAAAGATCAATACTGCTGAATTTTCTCAACAAGTTCATTTTATCTTTTATCAATATTTGCATAGAGATACAATAAACTTAACTTTTGAGCATATATGAGATAATCACAGTTCACGAACATAAATACATATATATCTCATAAGACATTTACAATATATAAAACCAATAAGATTAAATATTGCAAGATCATCTTCCAAATAACTTGGAATTTAAATAACTAAATCTAAAAACATTGCAAGATGAAAAATGTTGGAAATAGCTATATGTAATCACAATATTTGCTATACCAAACCCTAGTTATCCTTCTTAAACATAAGAATAAATTCTCATAAGAAATTTCCTAGACATTAAGATTCTTGAAAAATTCTTTATCGTCCCCGAACTCCTTATCGTCAACAGACATTGAAACATAAGTTTTATGAAAAAAAGAGTCAATTCCAACAAAATTTCTTGATTGTTGCCGAACCAGGGGCTTCTGAATTTCAAGAGATCTTAGAACAATAGCCTCTATTTGCTGCATCTCCATCCTTGTTTCTATTAACTCTTCGAGAACAACAGAAAACTTTTAAAGATTTGAGGTGTTAGCCCTTGGTTTCTTCATATTCTTCCTTTTTCTCTTCAAAGTTGTAGAAGAATGAGATTTCTCTTTTTCCTTCATGATTGATGGCTTAACAATCATATTAACATCTTTTCCATCAGAAGAGATGATGCTTGGAGTCTCCATAAATTTGGAATATGGTGAAAAAGCGGGGGTCTAAAAACCACACCCAATATTTCGCTTAGCAATCTGTATGGACAAACTCCAATATACTTTCCAGAGAATCAACTAGACAGTCAGACTCAATCTAGATAAAAGTATATCAATAGTTAATATCTCAATCTCTCGATTTGATCATACTCAAGCAAATAGAAATCTTTGAGTCTTTATCAAAGAGAGATAACTTGGATGGTACCAAAGACCAATATCCAAGTGTCAATCAATTTAAATCAACAACCAAAGGTTGTATATTCTAATTGATTGAACCTAACGCACAACCTGTGATATTTCAATTATAAAGATAAAGAATATAATGCGGAAATGGAAATAACACAGACACCAGAATTTTGTTAACGAGGAAAACGCAAATCCATAAAACCCCCGGGATCTAGTCCAGATTGAACACACGTTGTATTAAGCCGCTACAGACACTAGCCTACTTCAAACTAACTTCGGTCTGGACTGTAGTTGAACTCCAATCAATCTCACACTGATCCAAGGTACAGTTATGCTCCTACGTCTCTGATCCCAGCAGGATGTTGCGCACTTGATTCCCTTAACTGATCTCACCCACAACTAAGAGTTGCTATGACCCAAAGTCGAAGACTTTAATAAAAAAATCTATATCAAACAGAAAAGTCTATAATAATAGATAAATTTGTCTCCCACATAAATACCTACGAGTTTTTGTTCCGTCTTTTGAATCAAGTTGAACATGAACCAATTGATAAACCGGACTTATATTCCCGAAGATCAACCTAGTATTATCAATCACCTCACAACAACCTTAATCGACGCGGCGAAAGAAGATGTTGTGGAATCACAAACGATGAGACGAATATGTTTGTGATTACTTTTATATCTTTCCTATCAGAGATATTAATCTCAAGCCAATCCTTGTGATTGTACTCGTACGATAGAATATGCAAGATCAGATCACACAACTACGAGAATGTAGTATCGGTCTGGCTTCACAATACCAATGAAGGCTTTAAGTCGTTAACCAGGTTTAGAAGAAGAAACCAAGGGTTAAAGGAGAATCGACTCTATCTATGCAACTAGTATCACACAGAATGTGTGGGGATTAGGTTTCCCAGTTGCTAGAGTTCTCCTTTATATAGTCTTTCAAATCAGGATTTGTAATCAATGTTAACTTGGTAACAAAGCATTCAATATTCACCGTTAGATGAAAACCTGATTAAGATTCAAGCTAATATATTTCAACCGTTAGATCGAAAAACCTAGCTTGTTACACACAAGTGAAATGTACGATTTTAGGTTTGTGCAACCGTACCCAAACATGTACATTTGTTGGTTCAATAGTAGTTAACCAAATGGTTAGCCATATGCGTACTTTCATATCAACCAATCTCTTCTTCACCATAACCAGTTCAAATGACTCAAATGAACTAGTTAGAGAGTTGTTCAATTGCAAGGAAATCTTATGTAACTACACAAGACACAATTGAATCAAAAACGATTTGATTCACTCGACTCGATTTATGAACTTTATAGCCACGGTTTGCAAACTTGCATTCCTTAGTTTATATAAACATGAGTTCACAAACAATCGTCTTTAGATATAAACTAACTCAAGTTCGCGGACTTAAGTTCCCGGAAGGAGTTCTCAATCTCCAGCAGATTTTCTCGGGTCGAGAACTTCCGCCAGTTCGCTGATTGAGTGCACGGCTCTTGTTCCGGTTCTCTTGATCAACAAAGTTCGCAAACTTCGGTTCAAGGAATAAGGACTTATACATATATGTGTTTCCACAATAATTCTTATATCCACTATTGGTTATATAATCTAAAATCTCATTTAAATCATTTAAACATTCTTTTGTAATGTTATAATAGTCGTTAGACATAAAGAATCGACTATCGTCATCAAAGTCATTTCAAAGTGATTGAAACATAACATGACTTTCGTCACTATGTAAATATAAGTTTGGCCAAAGCGAAAGCTTACCAACACATATTTAGATAGATAGATAGGCGAGATAAACTCGGCTCGAAATAGCAAATGTGTATAATCAAAGTCTGTATAGCACAACGACTTTTGTCTCAAGATAGGAGATAGAGTAGATATACTTTTGAGTGATGTATAAGTTCAAGTCTCCACATACCTTTTAGTCGATGAAGATCCACCAGTTCCTTGAGCAGTCCTTCGTCTTGTATGATGATCGCCATGGAGTTCTTGAGCCCAACTACACTTTCTATCCTAGTCCGAGACCTTAGCTATAGTAGACTAGAAATCAAGACTTATAGTTTTGATCACTAACATTGACAAACATGCTTGAGATAGCAACACATGCGAGGTTGACCGAGCAATGCTCTAACAATCTCCCCCTTTGTCAATTTTAGTGACAAAACTATTAATACATATGGAATACAAAAATGAATACATAAACTTTTGTAGCTCCTATTCCACATGCCTAATCTTCAACACTACTCGAAATATTTGTCACTTCCAAGTACTCCAATGATCCCAAAGGTTGTAAGTTCAGCATCATCATTGTTGAAAATCCGTAGATATAACAATGAGAAAACAAAGTTCTCGATCATTGTTATACAGTGTCATAATATCATTATACAGTATCAAAGTTCAATTGTATCACAACTTTGACAACAATACTATGGTGATATTATCACTCCCCCTTAGTCAATACTCCATCTCACATGGAAACCACTCCCCCTTACATAATGATCCGAAAACCATATGTATTTGTAGTGTGAACTACATATTAATTCTCCCCCCTTTTGTCAATAAAATTGGCAAAGGTACAAGAACGGGATCCTAATGAACTTCCGTAGGAGACATTTCTTGACCAAAGAAAGCACATATCAACTTGTTTAGATGCAATCATAAAGCCGAAGCTAAATGCATTCATCAAGGAGTTTACAAAGATACAAGATAACCCCTATAATATTCCACAGCCGCACTCCCCACAAAGATTTGGCAATTAAGCACAATTTCAAAATAACTCTCCCCCATTTGATGTCATTCTCGAAAGAACAACAAGAGCGACCTTAATTTTTAAAGAAAAGAAGGATTTATTTTGGACATAACAAATCACATTATACGAGTATGAATTTGAATCCAAAAATACTCAATTAAATTAACCAACAGGGAACCTATGATTAATTTAATCGGAAGTGCTCAACATAACTGAACTTATGGAGACTCAAAAAAATCAATTAGATTAATCACAAGAGAACCCATAATTAATCTAATCGGAATACACAACCAAATTAACCACAAAAAGTAATCAATTTAACTGGTCATGCTCATTTAAGGATTCTCACGGAGCAACAACTAAGTTAATACAATCAACTCAATCGTTAGTGCTCAACACAATAAAACTTACGGAGCCTCACAGTAATACATAAAAGATTATGGATCAGGGAAGATCAATACTGCGGAATACACAAGGATTCATTCTATTTTCCATCACTATTCGCATAACGATATACAATAGACATAATCCTTGTGAATAAAAGATTTTAACCTATCTTCCATCAATAATTGACATAATAGGCTTAACTTTTGTATTTGTCAAAAGTCCATTCATTCTTTTATCAATACGTGAATATCGACTTACGAAAGACTTTACTTTTGACAAAGTATGGGACAATCATAGTTCACGGACGCAAACACACATATCCCATAACACATTGCAATATATAAAACCACATAAATATTAATATTGCAAAAATCATCTTCCAAACAACTTTTTAGAATTTAAACAAATAAATCTAAAAACATGAAGATGAAAATGTTGGACATAGCTATGTGTAATCACAATAATGGATATTCCAAACTCTAGTTACTCTTCTAAATAAAACAAGAAAAATAGAAGATTTACTAGGCAAAACTATCTCTTAAGAGAACATGATTTGAAAAATACTAAACCCGGTTAGCAACTAAGATTGAACATGGACGAGCTCCTCAGTTTCTTTCTTCAGTTCGTTTTCAGAAAATCAAGATTCCTTGTTGCATTTGCGAGTTGTTCACGTACGACCTAAAAATGTCGAAGAAGATTTCCTACCAGTTGTGATGACATCTGAACTGGTAGCTTATTTTTATGATCAACAGCATGATAGCAGGTTATGAAAACAGGCTTCTTGTGAAACTCGATAGGTCTGTCCTTCTTATCATTGTCTTCCTTGTTGCATCCATCCATTGTAAATACAAAAACCAGATGAACCTTGGCGTTACAGAACGTATATGTACCAAAACTTAGCATGGTACATGTGTATATATATACAAGTTTTTCTTAGGAAACCCTAGGAAACAAGACGTTCGTGTGGGTCAGGTATACATGTACTTGTGGTCAAAAACTTTTCATGACCAAACAGAATGGAGGACCAAGGCTGAACTTCTCAATTCCAATAAAAATAATTGCAGAGAGGCAACTACTTGGAGGAAGGACGATTAAACAAGGAATTTTTCTCTAAAGAGGATGATCAGACTTTTCTTCAAGAAGACAAAAAAACTGGAGTGAGACTCAACAAATTTTTTAAGATCATAAAAATAAATATCATACAACCTTGACATCTTTCTTAAGACAAACTTCTTGAGATCTATAAGCATCCTTCTTTATCTAAAAGAGGGGTGCTTCATTGAGCAGTCATGGTGTATCAAGATGAGCATTTTGATCATCAATATTAACTTCTTCTTTATCTCCTTCAAGGGAATTTATAGACAAAACACTTGAAATAGTTGAAGGAGTTTTATCAAGAGAGGAACTAGGAGTACCTGAGCCAACTGCTTTCCATGTTTTATTGATGTTCCATTTGAGTCTGTTTATGCTGATTTTAAGTTCTGAGACTCGATTATTGATATGTATGAAATCTGGAGCAGGTGTCTCAGATTCACAGCCTTTTTCAGGGTGAGACAAGGAACTCAACCTTTCTTTCTTTCTCCTATGCCTTTTTCTCTTTTCAGGGTTATTTAAGAAGTCAGTTACTCTTCTGCCTTTCTTTCTTCTACCATTATAGGCATTTTTTGTTTCAAAAACACAATTAAGAAAAGACTTATCACAGTATTTTTCTTGATTGTTGAAAATCCCTTTTATTCCAACAATGTGAGAAACCGGTTTGATAAATTCTTTGGACATCCATGCAAGAATGTTATGAAGTTTTTCATTCCTCAGACGAAAACGACATCTTCGCTCAGAATGTCCTTTATTCTCGCAATAATAGCAGTTGAAGGAATTATTATTAACCGTTCTCATGTGAGTAGATTTAGAAGGAGCAAAATCCTTGTTTTTAGGATCATTACAAGCTGCCAAAGGTTTTTCACCTAGAGAATTATCAATAGCTTTAACGAAATTGATCTTACTAGTTTTTGGAGCGTCTATTCCTTTATAGACCATACCACGTGTATCACGATGTTATTTACATGCTCCAAGCATAGAAGATAATTTTGTAGAGCTTGAATTGAATCTACTCAGACTCTCTTCCAGTGTTTTTACTTTATCAAGGGAAGCTGCAAGGTCAGTCTCCAAGGATTTTTCTTTGGTGAGAAGACTGATTTCTTTGTCGTTAAAACATTTTTGTTGAGAGTTATATCTTGCTTCAGCTTCTGCAAGTCTTTCTTTCAACACGAAGAGATTTTGAAGAAGATTATCACATTCAGACCTTTTTGTGCGTACATCTTCTTCACGATTTTTAACGATAGATTGTAAGAGTTTATACCAACCATCATATCCTTTAAAGAGTTTTCTCAACTTTATGTTTTCTTGACAAAGAGGAGCCATGTATTTTCTCAAGCAAGCTGTTGACTTCTTTTCTTTCAAAGCACCGTCAAACAACTCGATATATTGAGAGACTTCCTCATCAATACTTTGTCCTTATCTGAATCACTGTCATCCGAAAGATCATCCAATTGTTCATCAAGGTATTTCTCCCAGTTGAATGCAGATTCAGTCAGAGGACACGAGTCAGAGTTTTTCTCAGAGGTTTCAGGACTTTGAAACTTATGCGTGAGACTCTGAACTGATGTTGCGTTATCAAAGATAGTACTCTTTTCCATAGAGTTAGATCGTTACAAACACGAACTTCTGAGGTCTTGAACGTGTTTGCCAGCTCTGATACCAATTGAAAAAGCGGGGGGTCTAACAACCACACCCAATATTTTGCTTAGCAATCTGTATGGATAAACTCCAATATACTTTCTAGAGAATCAACTAGACAGTCAGACTCAATCTAGATAAAAGTATATCAAAGAGTTAATATCTCAATCTCTCGATTTGATCTATACTCAAGCAAATAGAAATCTAAGAGTCTTTATCAAAGAGAGATAACTTGGATGGTACCAAAGACCAATATCCAAGTGTCAATCAATTTAAATCAACAACCAAAGGTTGGATATTCTAATTAATTGAACCTAACACACAACCTGTGATATTTCAATTATAAAGATAAACAATATAATACGGAAATAGAAATAACACAGACACCAGAATTTTGTTAACGAGAAAACCGAAAATGCAGAAAAACCCCGGGACTTAGTGCAGATTGAATGCATACTATATTAAGCCACTACAGACACTAGCTTAATTCAAACTAACTTCGGTCTGGACTGTAGTTGAACCCAAATCAATCTCACACTGATCCAAGGTACAGTTATGCTCCTACGTCTCTGATCCCAGCAGGATGCTACGCACTTGATTCCCTTAGCTGATCTCACCCACAACTAAGAGTTGCTACGACCCAAAGTCGAAGAATTTAATAAAAAAATCTGTATCACACAGAAAAGTCTATAGTAATAGATAAATATGTTTCGCACAGAGATACCTACGAGTTTTTGTTTCGTCTTTTGATAAATCAAGGTGAACAGGAACCAATAGATAAATCGGACTTATATTCCCGAAGAACATCCTAGTATTATCAATCACCTCACAAAAATCTTAATCGAGCGGTGAAAGAGGATGTTGTGGAATCACAAACGATGGGACGAAGATGTTTGTGATTACTTTTATATCATCCTATAGGAGATATTAATATCAAGATAATCCTTGCGATTATACTCGTACGATAGAATATGCAAGGGTAGATCACACAACTACGAGAAAGTAGTATCGGTCTGGCTTCACAATCCCAATGAAGTCTTTAAGTCGTTAACCTGGTTTAGAAGAAGAAACCAAAGGTTAAAGGAGAATCGACTCTATCTATGCAACTAGTATCATACAGAAGGTGTGGGGATTAGGTTTCCCAGTTGCTAGAGTTCTCCTTTATATAATCTTTCAAATCAGGGTTTGCTTTCAATGTTAGCTTGGTAACAAAGCATTCAATATTCACCGTTAGATGAAAACCTGATTTAGATTCAAGCTAATATCTTTTAACCGTTAGATCGAAAAAACTAGCTTGTTACACACAAGTGAAATGTACGATTTTAGGTTTGTGTAACCGTACCCAAACATGTACATTTGTTGGTTCAATAGTAGTTAACCAAATGGTTATCCATATGAGTACTTTCATATCAACCAATCTCTTCTTCACCATAACCAGTTCAAATGGCTCAAATGAACTAGTTAGAGAGTTGTTCAATTGCAAGGAAATCTTATATAACTACTCAAGACACAATTGAAGCAAAAACAATTTGATTCACTCGAATCGGTTTATGAACTTTATAGCCACGGTTTGCAAACTTGCATTCCTTAGTTTATATAAACATGAGTTCACAAACAATCGTCTTTAGATACAACCTAACTCAAGTTCGTGGACTTAAGTTCCCGGAAGGAGTTCTCAAACTACAACATATTTTCTCGGGTCGAGAATTTCCGCCAGTTCGCGGACTGAGTTCACGGCTCTTGTTCCGGTTCTCTTGATCAACAAAGTTCGCAAACTTCAGTTCAAGGAATAAGGACTTATACATATATGTGTTTCCACAACAATTCTTATATCCACCATTGGTTATATAATCTAAACTCTCATTTCAATCATTGAAACATTCCTCTATAATATTATAATAGTCGTTAGACATAAAAAATCGACTATCGTCATCAAAGCTATTTTCAAAGTGATTGAAACATAACATGAGTTTCATCACTAGGTAAAGATAAGTTTGGCCAATGCGAAAGCTTACCAACACATATTTCGAGAAATAGATAGGCGAGATAAACTCGGCCCGAAATAGCAAATGTGTATAATCAAAGTCTATATAGCACAACGACTTTTGTCTCAAGATAGGAGATAGGGTAGATAGACTTTTGAGTGATAGATAAGTTCAAGTCTCCACATACCTTTTAGTCGATGAAGATCCACCAGTTCCTTGAGTAGTCCTTCGTCTTGTATGATGATCGCCATGGAGTTCTTTAGCTCAACTACACTTTCTATCCTAGTCCGAGACCTTAGCTATAGTAGACTAGAAATCAAGACTTATAGTTTTGATCACTAACATTGACAAACATGCTTGAGATAGCAACGCATGCGAGGTCGACCGAGAAATGCTCTAACATATGGGTTTGTGAAAAGAATCACAAGTAAAACATCTCCACAAGCAATATTTTGATGAAAATAGTTTTAGAGAAGGAAAAGGGCTGTAAGGTATCAGAACCTATATACAGAGTATGTAAGGTTCGCGTACAATCAACACGAATAACCCTAGGAGGGTAAAAATGTTGATTTTAACCTTTTTATTCAAATAGGGTGAATCTTTTCAATACCATTATTTGAAAGAAGAAATTCAAGTAATATTATTCAAGATACAAACTAGAGTAGTTTCTGACCTGAAGCCCGATTGTGCACAATTCTTGTCTCTTTTCTATATACGGGCACATGAGACAAGAAGCACTTCCAATACAGTTAGACTGTGTTGGGGTGAACAATAATTTGCTCACCACAGGATTCCTTCACGGAATTATCAATATCCCGTTCTGTATTATGTAGTGTTCTAACCTTTTCCTTAGAAATCAAATTTTTAACGATGAGTTAAATTTACATAGCTCGGATGGACTTGATTTCAGAACAAGTTTGAGCTTTCTTGCTAATCGACTAGCTCTCTATTGCAGTTTGTTGACATACCTTACTTTATGTTTGTACTTGAAACACTTTTAGGGTTCATGATCCTTAATGGTACAATAAGGACATGTCAATGTGGAGGATGGTTCGGGTACCATAGAAGAACATGCTGCTAAACAAAGCGAAGTACCTGAAACATAAGAGGTGGAGTTTTGATTATACAGAGAAAAATCCATCTCATCCTCCAATGTGGTCGATGATATTTCTCCAGGAAAAATATCAAGGTTGATATGAGTATTGTTACAATTATCAAAATTAATGTTTTCACCAAGGAGTGTTATACTTGATTTTTCATCTTCAGTTGAATCATGTGATCAGATGTTTCATCAAGAGTTCCACCAAGATCTTTCCCAGTGTATTTTATAAGATTTGGGGACTCATTAGAAAAATGACCAAAAATTTTACACTTGAAGCATTGTGGCACATCTTTATAGTCAGTGTTGACATTATCCCTGTTTTTAGGAGGAACACAATCATGAGGCTTAACTGATGATCTAGGTTTATCTCTGGTGAACCGTTTACTTCTCTTCAAAAGAAGATAAATAAAATGTCTTGTGATCAGGGAAACCGAGTTGTCAACAGTTTTACTTTTATCAAGTAGATTTGTGTTCTTTTGTGCTTTGAACGCAATATCCTTTTCAGCTTTGGGTAAATGCTCGTGATCAAAGATCTTAACTTTCCAACAAGATTATTCCTGAAAAGAGTTTCAAGGTTATTGTAAAGACCCTCAAGCTCGTCAACGCTATGAGACTAGTCAAGAGACGTCTTAGCGGATAATAACTCGATTAGTTTAACATGAAGGTTAATTAATATGAATTAATCTAACAACTATCTAGATACGAAACTAGTACCATTGGTTAGAGCTTGGAAATTTATGCGATATGGACTACTCGAGCGTGTTATTCGGACACTGGGCGAAGAGGATATCATCAGATAATTATGAAGGGTAGAATTGCCATTTCAATCTTAACCTCTTGGCTGCCCTTATCCTTTCTCGGGTGCCTTTAGTATTATGATCGGCCTTATCTCCAAAAACAGATCGAGAAGAATACATTTCTCTCTTTTCTTTCTCTTTCTTCTTCTTCTTCTTCTTCTTCTTCTTCTTCTTCCTTCTTCTCTCTCGCTCTTCTTCTGAGCTCGTGATTTTGTGGATTGATTATATGATTTTGAGATCAGAAAACTTAGGGGAATCAATAAGATTTGATTGTTGGTCGTGCTGTTGATGTTTATTAAGTTCGGGAAAGGAAGGAAATGATGTTGTTGTAATCTGAAGTTAGGGTTTGTGACAGATTGAGATGTAAACTGAGTTGGTGATGGATGCAGTGTAAAAGGGTTGTTGATTAATTGATGTTCGGAATATGTTTGGATGAAAAATCGAAGAAGTTAAAGTTAGGGTTTCTTGAAGAAATTGTAAGAAGAATTTGGAGTTGAGATTGAGGTTTTAAAGGGGAGATTTGGGATGAGTTTTGATCAGGTATGAAGTAGCAATATTTGCATGAGTTTAATTTCGATTTCAGTTCCTCATGTTCTTCCCCAAATTGAATTAGGGTTTCTGAATTCATTGGAAAATTAAAGTAGAGTTGATTAAGGAGAAATTAAAGGCTGGGTATGATTGATATGAAAAGTTAGAATTATGTTTTGAACTCAGAATTAGAAAATAGAGGATTCAGAATTTGTTATGGGATTTCAGAGTATTAAGGTTGTTGGATAGAGAAATGGGGTTGTGCTGAGTTGAGTAAAGATGCTTATGTCATTGTTGTTGTGTGTTTTGATGATATTGAATTTGATGAACAGAGAGTTGTGGGTGTTGTTGAATCTAGTAGAGATGGCAGGTAGTAATGTTAAGTGGTAGCTAAAGTTGCTGGTGTTGTTTGTGTAGTTGAAATTGCAGAACTGAAGACTGTTGTGCTGATGTTAGTTCGGTTAGAGAATTAGTCTTACAGTTGATGATGGTGTCTCTGTGTATATGAGATTGTAAGTATTGTTCTGGGAAGTTGTTGAATGACAGAGACTGGACATTACAGATGAAATTATTGGTGATTGTAGTTGGGATGTAATAAGGATATGGTGATGTTAGTCTGAGTTATGTTGATGTTGTTAGAGACTGAGTCAGGTGGTATGGTTCAACATGTGAGTATTGATATGAGTCTGAGTTGTAAATGAGTGGTAGTGGTTTGCCAGTTTCGGGATATGGAAGAAGTTTGTGATGCATTTTAAAATAGGAATAGCAATGATTTGCTTAGTGCATGGCTGGGAATATGGTTATGGAATTTGAACGGTGGTTGTTGGTGAAGAACATAAATAGGATGTTGGAGTTCATTGTGTTGAAATGAACTCTGGTAGTACTATTGATGTTGTTGATGAAGTGGTGAGACTGGGGTTAATTGTGTATAGTGGATTTGAGTATGATCTTAACTGAGGTTGGCTTGATAGTGACTGTGGAGTTGCAATTAATGTTGGTATGAAAGCTTGGAACTGCTGAATTGCAGGTAGACTTAAATTACAGTTGTATTCTAGTTGAATGAATGGAATGTATAGTTATTGTATAAACTTTTGTTCTTGAGTTAGGCTTGTTAGTCATCCTAGTCAGTTTAGCTGACTTAACTTTCTGTCTGATTCAGTTAATCTGACTGAGTTATCCCGTTGCCCTGTACTGAATCAGTCAAGTTGACTGAGCTGAACCAGTTGACCGATTTATACATTGACCTTTGACTCTTGACTTGTCCTTAAACGGACGTTGACTGTTTGTTGACTCTTTTGACCGTCAGTTGACCAGTTAGACCAGGCCTTGGGTTATTGGACTTGGGCTTAGGACTAGTTATCCTATGTTGATGATTTTGGACCCCTTATGGTCCGAATTAACTTTTGGTTTCTTATACAAAGTTGTAGATACTCATAAGTCTTCTCTAATGGACTATAGAACTAATCTAATTGAATTAATAAACCTTAGATTTGCTAAGATAGATAAATAAAAGGTGTACAACCTTAAATGGGCCTAGAATCATTAGAAAGACTTATATGATACTTGTGTGAACCTTTTGGCTAGATTCTTAGATTTCTTGTGTGATTAACAGTTAGTCTATATTAACTACGATCGGTTCAAAGGATGAACCAGTGGATCGTGGATCTCGAGGTAGGCGTGGCTTGTCATCAAAAGAGGTGGGAATACATTTAACTCTTTTGTAACCATTGTTGTTTCTTTTACAAAAGTTTATGTTTAACAAACTCATGATTTGTCTGTTTGTGCATTTCTTGGATTGTTCAGTTTGCATTACGATTATTCTGTTGATTCTTTGAATATTTCCACGATTCGGAAAGGACTTGTAATGTTTATTCCTCTTTATGAATTGTTATGGGAAATAAGAATTTCCACGTGTGGTATATAGGATATGCTCCTTCACATTTATACCTACTTACTTTCAGCTTTTATGCTTATCAGGTGTGGAACAACCCGACATCATTATTATACATTGTTTGACGAAGGAGTTTGTCCATATACATGTTTGTGCATTTCCAGTGACTCAGTTACTTTGATGTTCGGGAAAACACGTATTGTTTTCCAAATCTTGCTCATGATTTCTTTAAAGTTAAATGTTATTCCTGCTGGGAACCCCTTCTAGGGATGATGTGCTCACCCATTCCCACTTTCAATTTCAGAGACAGATCAGAGTTGCGCAGCGAAAGCTTCAAGGGTTGAGTTCGTTAATTGGTTAACTTCTTCTATGTTTATTATGCTACATATTATATTTGTAAACCAAATGACTATTGTATATCTATCATTTGAGAGGAGTTCTTGTATATGTAATTCTGAACGGGGCTAGTTTTGGGTTAAGTTTTGTAGTAGATTTCTTAATTGAATGTTTAAGTAAATGATTTAGATTCTTAGTGTTTTTTCTTAGTTAATCTCTTGGATTAGTCGGCTGCTAGCTTAGGGGGCGCTACAGTTATTTCCCTCAACGATGGCATGTTTCTTAGAATCGTATCTAGCTGGTAGAGATCTGAGAATTTTCATCACAATGTCCTTTTCAGGAATAGTCTTACCCAACGCAAAAGATGCATTAACAATTTCATACACTTTGTGATTAAACTCATCAAATGAATCTTCATCATCCGTACGAAGGTTTTCCCGATCAGAATTTAGGTTTTGAAGCCTATCTTCTTTCTCAGAGGTATTCCCTTCAAATACGGTTTCCAAGATATCCCAAGCATCTTTAGACTTAGTACACGTGGTCACATTGTGCTGAAGATCTAGGGTAATGGCATGGATAATAGCGTTTAACCCGTCAGAATTTTGCTTTGCAACACTAATCTCGACTTCACTATATCTACTAATATCCTTTGCAACAGTTACACCGTCTACTATAACCATTGGAGGATTATAGCCATTAAAAACACGAACCCATGATTAAAAATCACGTGCTTGTAGAAATGCACGCATAGCAATTTTCCACTATAAGTAATTTGATCCATTGAAGACTGGCGGTACGTTTATAGAGATAACACTTCTGTCCATAAAGTCAGATTGCTTCGTACAAACACAGATTTATAAGGTCTTAGCGTGTTTACCTGATTTGATACCAATTGAAAACGCAGGGGTATAACAACCACACCCATTATTTCGTTCAGAAATCTGTATGGACTAAACTCCAATATAATTCCGAGAGTATCAACTTAAAAGTGAGACTCAATCAAGAAAGATATCAAAGAGCTTTATCTCTTTCCCAATACAATCAGTAAATCAACTAGATAGAAATCTGTGAGACTGGTTGATATGAGAATAACTCCGATGGTAACAAAAACCAATAGCCGAGTGTCAATCAAGTTTGGTAGTCATATTTTAGTATCAAAACTCATTTAGGGTCGCTTGATTATATACTAGAGTCAACTTCGTTTAGGTTAGACTAGAAAGTCTAGGAATATTGAGACATACAAGTATTACTCTGAAGACCTAAAGAATGTGAAGAAGTAATGAGACTTGAACTTGTTTCAATTCCTAACATATCTTCCAAGTCGTGCATATTGAAAATATAACATGTGAAGCTGTATTTACTGTATATATTGTATGTTATACTCTAGTGATATGACATGATCATAATAGTATGATCATAGTATTAAGGAATTAGACCATGAAGTATAACACTTATGTTTTGAACTTCGTAGATATGACATCGACATAATCTTGTATATAGTTTTATGATTATGTGTATGGGTTTTGGTGAAGATTTCATCATAGGAAACAATTTTTTACATTTATTTAAAGGAAGTAAATTCATGAACTTGTTTCATGATTCGAAAGGGAAATCAATAGGTTTATTGGTTTTGTTATTCATTGCATATCTTTGGATGACCGTTACGTTAACTGAATCTAATGGATGATTCAGTTAACGTAGTAGCAGGATTTGACTACTTCAAATACTCGTGATGGAGGACATGAATGAAGTATATAATACTCTTGTTCCTAATATGGTTAGGAATAGGGATTATGTCTATGTATGTCTCTGCTGACTTACATAATCCACTGACTATCATAGAATTGTATCTCACGGTATTGGGTACTAACAAGTTTAGTAACAATGATACAATTTTCTATGTGACATGTTTTATCTTGAAAATGCGTCAGATTCCGCATGAGATTTTTCTAAATATGAACCGTGACTATTTTGTTCTTGAAAAATCTGGGATCTTAAATATAGTTTGGATTTGTTACCCATATATATGTACACTTTCAGATCTAAGGCTGTCAATGTCTCGTTGATCAGGATGCGAATTTTTATGGTTATACAAAGGATGATTTTTCAGTTAATAATTCTATTAACAATGAATTGATTCATACACCCCACAATTGTTTTAATGAAGCAAGTGATCTTTTAAAGTATTACTGGATTTATGATTCTAAAGATATTTTTTTTATAAATATCTTGTTATGTTCAAATTTGTCATTGTATACTCTATTGGAAAATTCTTGAGTGAATTTCAAAAGATATTATCAAGATCTGGTAATTACAAAGTTAACAAATATTTGGACATAAATATAGAATTGATCCATAATATAGATCCGGTCCAAGAAAAATCGGTTTTCCAAAAAAAATACCTAGTTGGAAACCTGGATTTGTTTCCCCATAAACTATGGTTTCCAATTTTTAAAGGATTTCCTAAAACTAGTTATTTCCGAAAATTAATATCTTCACTCCCTACAAAAGAAGATCATCTTGTGTTGTTTCTACAACTTCCTGGGAGAAATTGTTCGGAACCGAAACCATGGGTTTTCATATATCTTCGATATTTGGAAATATGGTAAAAAGGAAATCAAGAGGAAAAACAGCTCAAACCAACAACTTGGAGTTGAATCCATATATTCCTTTTGGTGAAATTTAAAAAATCAAGTTTCTTCACTTGATCAAAGACAAACATAAACTTACAAACTTTGTGGATAGTACATGTTTTGATAACAAGCTCAAAAAGGAGTTAATTTCACTGCTGAGAAAAGATTCGACTCATATGTTTCAGAAGGTGAATATGTGAAATTTGTTCAAGACCGAAACTGGGAAAATTTTGTTTGGGTTCGAAAAATACTCACCTGACTTGGTAAGAATTTTCTATGCTAATATTCATAATATTAATTATGAGAATCTTACCTTTATCATTCTTGTTGGATATACTTTTCACCATGTCAATAGAGAGATGATTTCAAAGGTCATTAAGTATAATGTGAAAGGCAATTAAGTTCAAAGAAAGCAGGTTTCAAAAGAGCTATGCGAATCGATTACAACTCAGGCGAAAAATCGGTTCGACTCAGTATCATTAATTTCTTCGATCTACTTCGTTTTTCACAATTTTCTTCATTAATTCAGGTGTTTTTCTATTTTCTTTCAATGATCGGTGTTAATAATTCCGTTTTCCTTATCATTAAAACTAATAAATATGTATGAATCAAGAGGAAATCAACCAGGTGAGTTTTCTGGATCTACCTCAAAATCAGATGATATTTTAAAACCTGGTGATTTTAATCATAGTACTTCTGAATTTGTATCTTTCATTCCTGATGAAGATATAGATGAAAGCTTAGAAGAATGGAAATTTAGTTTGATTGGTCGATTAGACCTGGTTAAGCTCAAATTTGAGTTGCTGAATCATCGTTAAGAAGACAATGGAATACCTCAGGTAAATTTCAATTAATTCCTATTGGAAAAGGTTATGTCATCATTAAGCTGGAGAATGAAACATATATAAAATTGATCTGTAATGGAGATTGGGAGGTTGAATCACAAGAACTTAAACTAAGAAAATGGGAACCTAACTTCAATCCAGAATCACAAAAAACATCTATGGCTTATGTCTGGGTACAACTTCCTAGTCTAAGTATAAAATACTGGAAGGAGAAGATTCTGATGAACATTGGAAAATCTTTGGGTAGACCAATAAAAGTGGATGAAACAACTCTTAAGAAGGAAGCAGGTTTTTATGCAAGTATTCTGGTGGAAATGGATTTAGCTAAAGAAATTCCTAGCAAAATCACTATGGCATCTAAGTATGGCAAGTTTGAACAAGCAGTAAATATTACAAATATGCCAAAGTTTTGTTATCATTGCAAGATAGTAGGTCATTTCACAGCAGAATGCAGAAACAAAAAGAGGGAGCAGGAAACATCAACTGGTGATGTTGTGATACATAAAGAACCTAAGCAAGTATGGAGAGTAGTAACTAAAAAGAATCCACAACCCCATGTTGGTTTTGATATATGTAATCCTGTTGCTTCAGTGGAACCAAGTACTCCAGCTCTACAAATTCTGGAAACTCCACAGTAAAAAACTGCTAATTCAGGTAAATTTCAGGTGCTACAAGAATTGAATGAAGAAGTATTTAACTCAAACGTTGAATTTCCAGCTTTATCAGTAGAAAATTTATTAAGTGCAGCTGCTGGGGCTCCTTCCATCAATAAAGCTAGCACAATTATTCCAGCAATTGGAAAGAAAGTTTCAAGTGAAAATGTACCAAAAGTGAAACCGAGGGAACAATAGGGAAGCATAATTACTACAAGACAACAAGCAGTAAATTTCGTTATAAATGGTGGTAAAAGAGAATTATTGAGAAGAAACTCTTCTCAAACTCAAACTTCTAAATGAAAGTAGTATACTGGAATGTCAGAGGCCTGAGAAGATCGAGGGCCAAAGACAAACTTAGGAGTTTAGTAAATTATTTTAATCCTTCTTTAGTTATTCGTGCAGAACCAAAAGTACATTCTTCTACAGATTTTTGCAAAAAGTTGAAACTACCAGGAATGCATTATGAAGCTATACACAACTCAAGAAATGGTAATAAAGGTAATATTTGGATTCTGTGGAACTCTTCAATTCAGAAACCAAACATATATTCTCATCTGATCAATCAATAACAGTGGAAGTAAGGGATACTTTAATAACTGGAATTCATGTTGCATCCTTAATAATAAACAGAAGAAGCTTATGGAATGATTTGGTTGAAATTAGTACTTTAGAAAATCCATGGTTAGTATTGAGGGATTTCAATACCATAATGAGAGAAGATGAAAAGAAGGGTGGACTAAAGCCTTTGCTGATATCCATGTTGGAATTTAATAATTGTCTCCATAGCTGTGGTTTGATCCAAGCACCAAAAAATGGTCTAGAATTTTCATGGTGTAACAACAGAGCTGGTAAAAAGAGAATTGTGTGCAACCTTGATAGATCTGTTTTTAATGATAAATGGTTAGATAAATATTCAAGTTGGGGATATAAAGTTGGAAGTAGAGGGATTTCAGATCATAGTACTTTATATGGAGGAAATGCTGACATACCCAAAGCCTAAGAATACTCCATTTAGAGCACTAAAAGTTTGGAAAATTCATCCCGATTTCTTGAATATTATTACAAAGTCTTGGGAACAATATTTGGAAGGCAATCCTATATTTGTATACATGAGAAAAATGAAAAGACTAAAAATGTATCTGAAGGAATGGAACTGGTCAGTATTTAGAGATATTAACAAGAAGCTGAAGTAAATAGAAGATGAAGTAATGGAAGCTATAACATCTTCAGATAAGAATCCTTCAGACAACTTATTGTTGAATAATCTTATTACTGCAAGGGGTAAACAAGAAGTACTTCTTCAACAACAAAGAGAGATTGTGCATCAGAAGTCAAGAGTGAGTTGGTTAAAAGATGGAGCATCAAACTTAAAATACTTCCATACCAAGATGAGATTAAGACAAGCTCAGAATATGAAACTGAACTGGAAAATGATGCAAGAGAGATTATCACAGACCAAAAAGATATAGCAAATGAGTTAGTCAATCATTATGAAGAAAAGTTTAAATATCAAGATGTTAACATAGATGAGAGTATATTTACAAATATCCCCAAGGTACTTACAAGTGAAGACAACATCATGATAAATGCCATTCCTTCTGATGAAGAAATTAAAGATGCAATATTTGAGTTGAATCCATAAAGTGCCCCTGGTCCTGATGGATTTGCAGGATGGTTCTACATATTCTCATGGGAGGTAATTGGTGCTGAGTTAACAAAGGCAATACAATTTTGCTGGAGTAAAGGTTTCATTCCAAATGGATTAAATGAAAATTTCCTGAAATTGCTTCCAAAAGTGAACAATGCAAAAAAAAGCAAAAAAATTCAGAACAATTGGTCTTATGAATTTCAGTTTCAAAAGATTTACAAAAATATGGGCTACAAGGTTGGAGAAGGTAATAAACAAAATGGTGTCCCCCCAGCAAGGAGCTTTCGTAAAAGGAAAAACAATTCAAGAACAAGTTTCTCTAGCTTCTTAAATGATAAATGAGATTGAAATAAAAAGGAGATGAGGAAATTTTGGTTTAAACCTTGATATTACTCAAGCATATGATTCTCATAGTTGGAAATTCTTGTTTCAAGTATTACACAAATTTGGCATCTCAAATCAAGGTTTACACTAGCTACAAGTTTTGCTACAATCAGCAAGAATATCAGTGTTAGTAAATCGAGGTCCAGAGGTTTTTTTTCAAGTTGGTAGAGGATTAAGACAGGGTGATCCACTGTCCCCTCTGCTCTTTATCATAGCTGAAGATGTCCTTAGCAGAAATATCACAACAATGATTCAATATGGAAGTTTGAAAGCAATGGTAAACAGAGGAGGTGCTCAAGCTTCACATATATTTTTTGCTGATGACATATTTCTATTTTATAATGGTGAAAAAGAAATGTCAGAAAATTAATGAGTCTTCTTAACAAATATCAAGATGCGTCTGGGAAACAAGTAAATATGGTAAAAAGCAAATGCTTCATTGGTGGCACTAGTCAGAATAGAAGATTGTAAATCTCTGAAGAATGTAATGTAGTTTTGGCTGATTTTCCAGACAAGTACTTGGGGGTAATGTTAGTGCAAGGCAGTGTGAAAGCTCAAAATATATGGAGTGTGGTGGATATGATGCAAGAGAGATTGGCTGGATGGAAAGGTAAAATTCTATCTTTTCAAGAAAGACTCATACTGGTCAAATTTGTTCTCAGTAGCTTGCCTATATATTCAATGTCAGTATACTAGTGGCCTAAGAGGGTAATAAAGGAGTGTGAAAGAACAATTAGAAATTTTTTATGGTCAGGGGACCCTGCAAATAGAAAAATGATAACCCTGAAATGGAATAAAACTTTTTCTCCAATAAGTGAAGGTGGTCTTGGACTGAGAAGGCTAGAGATCATCAATAAAGCTCTTTTAATGAAGCTACTTTGGAGGATTCAAAATGGAACTGATGATTGGTCAAAATTCTTTCAATCAAAGTATAAGAATAAAAATGGTGAATGGATTACATATTATAAGAAATCCTCTATTTGGCCAGGAATAAAGTGGATAATTGGTGAAGTGGAGGAAAACACTAGATGTATTGTTGGAGATGGAAGTAGTATTTCTACTTGGAAAGATAAATGGGTGATGGAGAAATCTCTGCAAGAAATGTATCCAGAAAATGCATATATTCTGTAATTCCCAGAAATGAAAGTGTCAGATTTTATACTTGATGGTGAATGGATTGTGCCAGCTGAACTCATGGAGATGATTAATATAAATGATTTACCAGTAGTTAGTGAAGGCAGAGACAAGAGAATATGGACTGGTACTATCACATGACATTTTACAGTAGCATTAGCAGTGGAAGTCATGAGGCAAAAATTCCCTTCTCTGCATTGGACTAAAAAGGTATGGCACAAATCTATACATCTCAGTATATCTAGTAATGTTTGGCAACTAGCTAGAAATATTTATGCAACAGATGATAATATGAAGAAGAGAAAATTCGATATGGTGTCAAGATGCATATTATGTAGAAAGGAGGAGGAAACAAGAGATCATATACTTTGGTACTGCAATTATAGTGAGATCATTTGGAGCTGGCTTGGTGGTATTTTTAATTTTAAAAATCCAAGATCATTTGAAGATATCTTTCAGTTGGCAAAAAAACCTGCTATAAAAGAAATATGGCTATTGAGTGCATTTATAACTATGAAGGAACTCTGGTTTCTGATAAATGATTGTACTTTTGGGAAAGGTAAATGTGATCAGAATGTTACCAAGAAGAAAATAAAACAAGCAATATCAGATAGTGATCTCATATTGACAGCAAAAATGTGGAACAAACAGTATGATTTACAGGTAATCAAGAATTTTGGTCTGAAGACAAGGGGTGTGAAGAATCTGATCATTAAAGAAGTTTTATTTCAGTTGCCAGAACATGGGAAGTTAATACTCTGCTGTGATGGAGCCTCTTGAGGAAACCCAGGATATGCTGGTTATGGGATAGTGGGAAGACTTAGCACTGGAGATTTTGTAATTGCTATTTCAGGTGGTCTAGGCATTTCTACCAACTATTATGCAGAGATCTTTTCAATATTAATGGCAGGAGAGTGGGCAATCCATTATGGATTCAATGAACAGAACAAATTCCAAAGCTGCCATAAGTGCTTTCCAGAGTAATAAACTTCCATGGTTTGCAGTCACAAGATGAGAAAAGATATGTGCAGATGTAATTTCTTGGAGTTTCGAACATAGTTACAGAGAATTCAATTTCTCTGCAGATACAATGGCAAAGAGGGGTGCTATATTAAGAAGAGGAGAACAGGGTATTTTTGCAAGTAAACCATCCTTTCTGAGTTGTCTAGAAAATCCAGATCAAGTGTATTTTAGATTTTGTTGGAACATGCCATATGTGGCATTCTTTTGTTATTTTTTTAGTTCCTTTGAGTTGTAATTTGTAACTCCTTTGGTTATTAATAAAATTTGATTGTTAAGCAAAAAAAAAAGTGAAAGGAAATCATTTGATTACTGGTTTTGAAATTGATCATGATAACATTTCAAAACGTATCATTGGAAAATATGTTGGCTGAAAGAATGCAAGATTGCTAACCAAAAAGGTACCATTTCACTTAAGGGTTTTCGGTAAGCTTGCAATACCAACTCTTTTTGATTGCACAAGAGATACACGCAATGGGACAAGGAATTTTCTGAGTTTGTATACTTTCTCCTTAAATGAGAAACGCAAATAGGTCTATGTGGAATGATTATAAATCAAATGACCAGGATTTCTGAATCTATCACCACCACAGTTTCGATACTTTGATCTAGTTTGAGTGGAAGGCTCTCAAGAATAATCAAACTAGTGCAAATACAACAACCGTTAGTCAATCAAATCAATAATCGAAAACTAAAATAACAATGCAATTATCTAGTTTCCCGCCAAAGGTACTCGTAGAGCTTCTTGATCCTACAAAAGTCTTTAAACGAGCGGTCGTAAGAGATTTCGCCTAATTAGGGTACTTTCCTCCCCGAATAGACGTCTCCACCAGAAACTACACGAATGAAGTTTACCTGGCTCTTAGGGTAGTTTGCAAGAAATGAAAACTCAACTATTTATAGACCAAGGTTGTTTGGACAACAAGGAAATTACGAAACTGAAAATATTCTCAAGATATTAAAATTAAAGTACCTAATTTCGGTTTTCCTATTTCGAATTAAATGCCAAACCATATTTCCGAAACTCTCATAGAAAATTTATATTATTAGTCTAGCACATTAACTAATAATATTTTTCAAAGGATATGCTTTAATTGCTGGTAAATATTATGAAAATCATATTTTAAATGCTTTTCAATTTTTCGGTATGGGATCACCTTGAGTATCAAGGAATATCTTTGACAAACTAATGATAAGAATTATGTACATGTTCAAATAATGTTGACATCTAGAAGCTTCTCATCTTAGCAAACCCAAAACCGTAATCCACACACATCATGAAGAAATATGTGAACCATGGAAACTTGGTTTTGCTCATGGAACCAATTATACCACCACTCCAAAATATGTTGTGACCGGATATAACATGATTCCAAAGATAGGTTATAATCAGTTACACCTTGCTCCACAAAGTAGACTGTGACCGGTTATACCTTGCTTCTCGAAGTAGCTTTTGACCAGTTACACCTTGTTTCCCAAAAGTAGCTTGTGACCAATTACAACTAACTTCCCAATTCATCTTGTGACCGGTTATACCTTGGATTCCAAAGTAACTTGTGACCGATTTCAAGTAGCTATATATTATAGGTTATAACCGGTTATACCTCATCTCTCAACCAAAGTTAATATAAGTTCTACCTAGTCATCTTGTATTGATCAATCGAAATATTAAATGAAGAACGGGATCAACACATCATGATTTCCCTTTCAATTATGAAACAAGTTCATACATATACTTCCTTACACTAATGTAATAACACATAGTTTTCTAGGATAAAATCACAGCTATATAATGCACACATAATCAAGTAACTAAATACAATAGATTACGTCGATGTCGTATTTACGAAGTTCAAAAGATAAGTGTTATACTTCGTAATATAATTCCTTAATACTTTGATCATACTATTATGACCAAGTATAACACTAGAGTTTCATATGTGTATATCTTACCATGGTATGTTTTCGATCCAAAACGACTTGAAAGATATTTTAAGAATGGAAACAATATCAAGTCAATATTACTAACCTCAAGACGAAGGATGATATCGTCGTTGCAGTCATTACTTCTTCACTTTCTTCGGGTCTTCAGAGTAATAATTTTACCTCTCAACATTCCTAGACTTTCTAGTCTAACCTAAATGAAGTTGACTCTAGTATTTAATCAAGTGACTCTAGATGAGTTTTGATACTAAAATATGACAGCCAACCTTGACATACCAATACTTGGTGGGTTCATCCGAGCTATGCTCGAACAACTAGAAATCAAGATATAGTTTTGATCATATAATATTGACAACAAGATTGATATATCAAAACTTGTGGGTTCAACCGATCAATGCTCTAACAATCTCTTCATTTGTCAATTTAATGACAATACTAGAGTATTCAATACAAATTCAAATAATAAACTATCCTTCTTGGTTCTTCAACAAGCGTCTTGAATTCTTCGTACTTCAAGTTTTTTATGGTTCTGCATGTGTTCGCTCAACACCTTTGTTTTTGATGATTTGTGGAAGTAAAAACTTGTGAGAATACTCAAAAATAACTTTGTTAGATTACGGTAATCATACTCTACTCATCAGTTGTCATACAGAAACACAGTATTATTACCCCATTCAAAGTTTAATTGTATCATAAATTCGAAACAATAATACGGTGATATGTTCTACCCCTTAGTCAATATTTACTCCTTTTGCAAAATAGGTAAAACTAATAGATAATAATCCACTCCCCTTACATGATGCTTCGAAAAGACATATGTAATGTAGTAAGATACTACCTAATAATTTTCTCCCTTTTTTTTCAACAAAATTGGCTAAGACGAAAAATTGGGATAAAAATGAATTAATCAAAAGAATATTCTAGACTAGAGAAAACATGCCAAGATTTAGTTTATAGAATTTTACCAAGTAAAACTCAATTCGCGGCAAAGAGATACAAAGGTACAAGAATATCTTACAATCCCACTCATTTGATATCATTCCATAAAGAATAACACGAGCGACCTTAACTCTAATCACAAGAGAAGGATTTTTCCTTGGACATAAAAAGTTACTCGCCAGTTACGAACAAAGCAAATAAGTATCCCAATATTTTTCTCCCTTCTCGCCAGTTACAAATAAATAGTTAAAAATAGTGATATTATTGTTAAAGGCACTAAGATACAAGATTTTTGTGAGAAAAATAATCGTCGACAATAACTATTCTCTACTCCAGTTACGAACAAGAGAACAATTATTGTGATATGACTCAACATAGGAATTATAACTTCTCTAGCTATGTACGAACATAGAGATAGAATTTCACCACTTATCCCTTTTCGGTGATGCAATCAATGAAGTAACTCGATAACTAGAGAACATCTTACAGAATCCTGTTGCAATTTATCTACAAGAGTGTAATCATGGATAGATTAAAACTTCCATTCTCAAAATAGTTTACTCCTCTTTTGCAAGAGTTAAGAACTTTAACCATGATAAAATATGAGATATATGTTCTAATCACTAGAATATGATAGCAAAGAAAAAATCTCACAAAAAACTTTCACATTTTTGTAAACACTAATTTGAAGACCATCAGAAAGTAAGTTTCATATAAAACATGTGTAAGAAGATGTACACTAGTATGGATCACACATTCAGATTTGAAAGATCTGAAACACAAGTTATGTTGCCCAAAATACATGAAGAAAAACAGGGACAACAGTTTTCTTGGTTTAACTAAAATGACGCCGATAGATTGCCGAAGGTTTTGTAACGTTCTGGTATCTAATGGTTTGGTAAAAATACAAGCCAATTGTCGTTCACAAGGCACAAACTCAATTTTGATAATACCATTCTCAAAGAGTTCCCTTATAAAATGATACCTTATGTCAGTGTGCTTTGTACTTGAGTGCTCAACGGGATTCTCAGTGATGTGAATCACACTTGAGTTTACACAAAGATTTTTATAGTTACAGAATCTATTCCACAATCAGTAATCATTTGTTTCATCCATAAAAGTTGAGTACAACACGAACCTGTAACAATGTATTTGATTTCACATGTAGATAAGGACCGTGAGTTTTTTTCTTGCTATGCCAAGGTACAAGATTTAAGCTCACATGAAATAGTCCTCATGATGTACTCTTTTTATTCCACAGTACCTTCCCAGTTTGCATCAGTATAAGCGGTAATTTCCGTATTAGTATCAAAGTTAAAAGATAAACCATAACCAATAGTGTTTTTAACATATCAGATTATTCTTTTTACAGCTGCAAAATGAGACTCTTTTGGATCTACTTGAAATCTAGCACAACAACCGACACTAAATAGAAATATCAAGTCTAGTTTTCGTTAGATATAACAGACTTCCAATCATGGATCTGTAGAGTTTTTGATCTACTTTGACACCATTATCGTCTCGTTGTAGTTTCCCAGTGGTATCCATAGGCGTGAGCTTAGGACTGGCTTTTTTGAGGATAAACTTTTTAACCAGTTCTTTGGCATATTTCTCTTGAGAAATATAAATTACATCCTTATGTTGTTGAATTTGTAAACCTCAAAAGTATTTTAATTCACCGACATTGCTCATTTCGAATTCCTTTCCTAAAGAGGTTTGGAATTCATCAGAAAGTTTCCTGGATGTTGATCCATAGATGATGTCATCTATATAGATCCGAGATATTAAGACATCCTTTCCACTTCATTTGATAAAAAGTGTTTTATCCCCCCCCCCCCCACCCCCCCCCCCCCCCCCCATTAGCAAAACATTTTCTAAGAAAAGAGATTGTAAGATTGTTATACCATGCTCGTGGAGCTTGTTTTAATCCATATAATGCCTTGTTGATCTTAAAGACATAATCAGGATTTTCTGGACATTCAAATCCTTTAGGTTGAGCTACGTAGACCTCTTACTTAAGAAATCCATTCAAGAATTCAGATTAATCCATTTGATATAGCTTAATCTTGATAAAACAAGCGTGAGATAATAGAAAACATATGGACTCAAGACGTGCAACATGAACGAAGGTTTCGTCAAAGTCTATTCCTTAAACCTATGAGTATCCTTGAGCGACGATTCTTGCTTTATTTTGAACCACCGTTCCAAATTCACCTGACTTGTTCTTAAATATCCATTTTGTACCCATAATATTTATATTGGAAGGAAAAGAAACAAGGTCCCAAACCTCTTGTCTCTTTAATTGATTAAGATCATCGTGCATAACACCAACCAAAGCAGGATCAATTAAAGCTTCATCAATATTCTTAGGTTGAACTTGTGACAGGTAGCATGCGAAGTTGCATATATTTTTGGAGCTGAACTCTTGTCTTAGCAGTTGAGTCTATTCCACTAATGATATTTTTGGTATCATGATCCCGGCGAATAGGAACACCCTTGTCAGGGTTTTTCTCCTCATCACTAGAGTAATCAGTATCAGCAACTTTTAGAACAACTTGTTCTAATGTTGGTATATCTTTGACTTCCTCAGTCGTCTCCATAGAAGGCAACTCAGCCGGAGTGTTATTACAATGAAAATTTCTCAAATCATTTATAATAACATTTGCTGATTCTATTATGGCATTTGTTCTGAGATTATACACACGGAAACTACGACTATCAGATACATAGCCGAGGAAGATTTCTTCATCACTTTTGGAATCAAATTTCCCTTTATGTTCCCGATCTTTTAGAATGTAGCACTTACTTTCAAACACACGAAGATAACTTAAGTTAGGTTTCTTACCATACCATAACTCATAAGGAGTATTTAGGGTTTGTGACCGTAGATAAACACGATTGATCAAATAACATGTTGTAAAGACATGCAGCTTCTCCCCAAAACTTAAGAAGTAAATTCTTATTATGGAGCATCGCTCGGGCCATTTCTTAGATATTTTTGTCCTTCCTTTATACAACCGCATTAGCCTGTGGATTAATTGGTAGAGAATATTGTTGAATAATACCCAGTATGTCACATATCTCAAATACCTTGGTATCTTTAAATTCTGTTCCATGATCGCTCTCTTAAGTATGCGACCTTGTTCGTTTTGGACTTTATTTACAATGATCTTAAATTCACTCAAGGTATCATTCTTATGATCAAGGAACGCCGCCCGGTGTAGTCATAAACCATTATCAAGGAATATTTCCTCCCTCTAACATTAGGTTGTTGGATAGGACCAAACAAGTCCATATGAATTAAATCAAGTGGATCTTTGGTGATTGTTAGAGCATTGTTCGGTCGAACTCGCAAGCGTTGCTATCTCAAGCTTGTTTGTCAAGTTTAGTTGATCAAGACTATAGTCTTGATTTCTAGTCTATCTATACGAGTTTTGGACTAGGATAGATTGTATAGTTGAGCTTTAGACTTCACAACGCTTACAACTGAAGACGAAGATCTACTGAAGAACTCGGAGGAACTTCATCAACAAAAGGTATATGGAGAATAAAAATTATCTATCCTCAGAAGTCTATTTTATTCTTACTTATCTCATATTGAGACAAAAGTCGTATATGATATAGTCTTTTGTATCATACACGTTTGATATTTCGAGCTGAGTATAACTCGCTTATCTATTTCTCGAAATACATGTTGGTAGCTTTCTGTCTTAGCTACATTCATCATTATTCTTGACTTTATGTCAAAATATGATCATGTGGAAATTGCCTTGAAACATCTTACATGTTTTGTGTGAGACAGTCATTTGATGTCGACTTGGAAAGTTTCCTATTGATCATTCGATCACTTGAAAATTTCTTATTAGCTAATGGTGTGTGTGAGTCTGTGAGACATCCATTGTCGTCTTCTAAGAATGTTTCAATGATTGAAATGGGAGTTAAGAGCTGAAACCCATATCTGGATACATTAAGGTTTGTGTACTAAGTGTACGAACTGTTTTGATATAATTCAGGGTCGGAAACTAAGTTTGCATACCCGTTCGCAAACTATTTCAACTGTTAAGTCAGGGTACTTAAGTTTTCATACCCGTTCGCAAACTGATTTAACTCTTGAAGTACGGGAACTAAGTTTTCATACCCGTTTACGAACTTATTCACCTGAGTTTGGTCCGTAACTAAAGTTTGCGTACCCGTTTTCAAACTGTTGCTTCATGACCGATGTCCGGAACTTAAGTTTGCGTACCCATTTGCAAACTTAAGTGGTTCAAGTTCTAAAATATGTAAAGTATGATTTCATACTCATGAACAAATACATTTATATAATAAGGAATGCAATCTTTGCAAACCGTGGCTTAAATGTTCATGAATTGATTCTTTCGAATCATTCCGATTTTGCTTCAATTGGATCATATATACTTCTATGTGATTGTTAACAATTGAAAAACTCTATGAAAAACACAATTAGATTCTTTGGTTATCATTCATGATTGATTGATCATCATAGTTGATCTAGATGTGTTAGATGAATGTGGATTAGACAAAAGTATTCATATGGGTAACATTGGTTAACTACTATTGAACCAATCTTATGTACACGTCTAGGTACGGTTACCCATATCTAAATGAAGTATATTTCATTTATGTGTGACAAGCTAAGTCCATCTAACGGTGAAGAGATATTGCTTTGGTTTCAAGCAAAACTTAACTTGCATCTTAAATCAGGATTTCATCTAACGGTGAATGATGAATGCTTTGTTTCTAAGCTAACTAAGCAAACCCTAATTTCAAAGCTATACAAAGGAGAACTCTAGCAACTGGGAAATCTAATTCTACACATCCTGTGTGATACTAGTTACGTACTAGAGTCGTTTCTCCATTAACCTAGGTTTTTCCTAAAACCATTTAGGGTAACGACTTAGAGACTTCATTGAGATTCTGAAGCCAGATCCAACTATTTTCTCTGTAGTTGTATATTCTGATCTTACTTGTGCTATCGTATTGAGTACTATCTTCTCTAAGATTGACTAAAGATTTATCTCTGATAGGTAAGATTTGAAAAGTAATCACAAATCTCTTTGTCTCATTCTTTGTGATTCCACAATAACTTGTTCTACTACTATATAGTTAAGTTATTGTGAGGTGATTGATATTTCTAGGTTGTTCTTCGGGAATATAAGACCGGATTATCAATTGGTTCCTGTGCACTAAAACGTAACAAAACTTCATAGGTATTTCTGTAGGAGGCAGATTTATCTATCAGAATAGACATTTCTCCGGAAGACATTTCGATTTTGGGTCGTGCAACTCTTAGTTGTGGGTAAGATCAGCTGGGAATCAAGTGCGTAGAGTCCCGTTGGGATTCAGAGGCGTACGGAATGCGATTGTACCTTTATCAGTGTGAGATTGGCTAGGGCTCAACCACATTCCAGTCTGAAGTTAATTTTGTAGTAGGCTAGTGTAGATGGGGCAAAACAATTTGCTAGGTTTTTAGGAAGTGAGGAGATGACCGACGGGGAATCCTCAACCGAGCAAAATGCTTAAATTCAAATATATGCACTGCACGGGAGCGCTTTGAGTTCGAGAGATCAATCTGTAAGACTCCGGCCTAAACCAAGACAATAGCCGTTCCAGAGTCAATTCGGTCAGAAAGAGGGAAGAAGGTCGATCTGTATGAGGGAAGCTGGGAAGTGTATGAGATCAATGGTGATCAAGGATTGTGAATGTGTTTTAGGTTTCTGCAAGTTTTATGAACTACTGGGATCAGATGAAAAATAAGTTCTAAATGATTGAGTGAATTCTGCTGTGGTGAGAGTTACTGAGAATTCTTGGTTTAGATGAACGTTATCTGTCTTCAATCATGAATTCAAAGACTTATTTATATTGCCAAAATGTAGACACATTGATCTCTAGTAAGTATGAAGGTTGTGATAAGTGCATAATTCATATGATTTCAGTATCCATTCCATACTTGCTTTAGCTATTATTCTTGCATATTTTCGTATTATTACTTTGGTTTTCTCTTATTTGTATCAATTAGGTGAATCATCCAAAAAGGAGCTAAAAATTGCTGAAAAGAGCTATGATTAGAAGTATTCCAAGTATCCAAGTTCCCAAGTCCAAGAGTAGTGGAAGAAGTGCGATGAAAAGGAGCAAAACGCTCAAAATCAAGAGAAGGTCCAAAGACCGACCTTAACTCATTACAATTAATGATTTCTCATCATAATCTTTAAGAGAATTGAAATATAAAAAGAATTCAAAAAGAATGAGGTCATTCCGAGTTCGGACGAAGAAGTTGTGCCAAAACGAGCTTTTATTGAATACCGAAGACAGTAAAGTTCGCGGACGGGTTTCATACTTTAATTCCGAAAATTTCTGCTGGAATTTGAAGTTCGCGGACCGTGATCGTGAACTTAGCAAGTGGAAAACGTGTATTAACACCTTGGAATGCCTAAGGGCACGTTTGGGGTCGCTAGTTCGTGTTTTCGGGTCGGGTTCTTGAACCGAACTAAATATTTGGAGACCAAGTAATGTAAACCTATAAAAAGGTATTAGGTTATGTAAAAAGGGGATCCAATCTCATATCACAAGTTCTACATTAAAACCTAGGGTTTACCCCTTTAGGAGGAAACCATCATTATTCACCTTCTTTGTAATATGAGTAGCTAAATCCTTTGTTGCAAGGTTTTTAAACTCGTACGAGTCACGAGTTGACTCGTACGATTCACGTCATTTAATCCCATATCGATCTAAATCGTTGCTCTGAATCGAAACACCACCAGAATCACATTTTTCATTTTTTTCCTGAATCGTTGACCAAGTGCGAATATTAAAATATAACTAAACCATGTCATCTGTTGGTGATTATGTTGAACGTATTTTCAATTTATAAGATCAAAGGTCAAAACTTATAACATTTTTTATTTAGTTCAGAAATATTTATAGGCATATATATTAAAATATAGCGATTCAATGGTGTACCATGAATCTACGTTTCACGATTCAATATACGATTCGATTCATAAAAATAAAAAAACGATTCACGATTCGATTTACGATTTAAAAACCTTGCTTTATTGATTAAGGATGAATTCAATGTTCTAAGGGTGAAGCTTTATTAATAATACAAACCTATTGAGAGTTTTAATCATCATCGTTTGTTTTCACTATATCTAGGGTTTATGATTGATTTCTAGATTGTTCAATGTACAATTGGATTAATCTTTTGATCATTTTATTGGCAGTAAAGGGTTAGGATATCCGTGTAATTGTTGAATAACCCTTACACAAGTAGAGAACGTGAGACCTCGTAGAGGGATTCTATGGATCAATCATGTGTGAAGACAATACTAGTAAGTGGACCTTGCGCTAAGAGTCTAACTGCTAGGATTAACCTAAGTTCACATAAATTAAGGCTTCCGGTTGGGTTACACCTTGAGTGCGCTACTACTTGGTGGTTCAGTTGGATAGAACTTGATATGCGAGTGCTTCGGTATCAAGTTACACAAGGAGCTTTGGGGGTAACACTGCTCTAGCTGTTATTCTACGGTTGGTGATGAATGGTTCTTACAAACAATAGATAAGTATTCTAATCCTGTTAACTCTTGGTAACGACGAAGGATTCTTTAATCATCTCTTTTCTTTATTGTCTTTATTTATATCTATCTCACAACCAAAACCCCCTTTTTTTATTTACTTTATTTTTCTATTTCAAATAACCTATCAATTACACAGCTCTCTGTGGGAACGATCTCTTACTACTGCTATATTACCAGTTAATTAGTGGGAAATATATTTACTAATTTGTTGAGCCTACGACAACCCATACAAATTTTGGCGCCACTGCCGGGGAGCAGTCGCTAATTGATTTGTGATTTGATTAGCTTTTTTTTATTTTTTATTTTTGTTTTGATTTTCTTTTTCTTGTGAGTCGTCATGTTTCCTTACGAAAATAACATGTACGGAGCACAA
Organism: Papaver somniferum; assembly: GCF_003573695.1. NCBI lineage: Eukaryota > Viridiplantae > Streptophyta > Magnoliopsida > Ranunculales > Papaveraceae > Papaver > Papaver somniferum. The sequence goes on along the minus strand of NC_039365.1, from coordinate 118,530,790 downwards.
GATTACAAATACAACAATGGTAATCAATATGGTTTTCGATCTCAATATTATGATAATTACCAACCATCCTATGGGTATAATCAAAACCAATCTTTTGATTATGATCAATATCCAACGGAACCTTATGGATATTCTCATACATGTCAACAACCTTATGACGGGCATGTAAGTGAACAATCACGAGGATGGAAGGATAGTTATGCTTATGATCAATTGTTTTCTAGTAATGTGCAGATGGCAGAGAGTTTGAAATTAAAAAGTTATGATACTGAATCAAAACCTATTCCTCTTCATCGTGTTTTTCCTTCATTCTTTCCAAAAGAGGAGATTGTGCATAACGGTGGAAAGCGTGTTAATGTCAGAATACTTTTTAAGTAACACGAGCAGCTAGAAAAAGCTGGTGCATCACAAGAGACTCTTGACGAAATTAACAAGGCCATAGACATGGAATTCGAACGTCGTTTTGATGTTGACGATTCTGAGGTTGAGAGTGATTCTGATGAAGATGAACCACCTCTCGAAAGTCCTTTCAACAATGATACGATTATTCCAACTCCAGATCATAATAAAGATCTTTTGCCTATTCAAAAGGAGGAGATTGGGTATGATATATCTATTGTTATAAATGGTGTGACATACTCAAACGAAGAAATTAGGAGTTGCGTCAATGAATTACACGTTTTAGGAGAAGATTCCGATTCCGACGAGGAGATTGTTGAAAAGATGAAGATTAAGAATGAAACCAAATTGATCGATTTCTTGGAAGACCCAATTGAGCTAGACAATAATAGTTCGATAGAGGATCATGATATACTTGAGGTAAATAATTCACTGGAGTGTAGATGGGGAAAAACGATTTGCTGTTTTTTACGGAATTGTGGAGACGACCGTGTGGAGGAGACTCCTTGAACCGAGCGAAATTTTTAACCTCACACATATGCAATGCAATAAGGGAGTGCTTTAAGTTCGAGAGATCAATTTGTAGGACTCCGGCCTAAACCAAGAAAATGGTCGTTCTAGAGTCAATTCGGTCACAAGAGAGGATGGGCTGATCTGTAGGAGGGAAGCTGAGAAATGTGTGAGATCAATGGTGATCGAGATTGTAGGTGTGTTGTGTATTCTGCGTAAGAAAGTTATGAATGATTGAATTTTACTCAGTTGAGAGTGATTACTCAGACGATGAGTTCGTGTAGATGAAAGATTGTCTGTGTGAACTTTTTTTTGAAAATCTTGGTCTTTCAATCAGGATTCAGAGACTTATATATTGCTTAATTGAAAACACCATGATCCCATGAAGTTTGACAGTTGCGGGAGTCAAAGAGTGGGGATGTGAAAAATCGTGTTGAAACCAGTTGCTCATCGTGCGGAGACTTGGTTAACTTTCCACCCATTATTTTGCTAACTCCTCCAATTGATTGCACGCCTTGCTTACATTCTCATCGTGTGTATGAACACTCGTGCCGTAGACCGCCAGACCAAAACCCTAGTTAATATCCCCCCATGTGACAGGATTGATGTCTCGTGAATGTGGAGTCTGCAAGGCAGACATGTATTTAGTTAGTCAGTTGCTGACTTTGTGGGACGATGAGTCCTTTTATTACTGAGTTGAACATAATTTGCAAATGTTATGAGACTCATGAATTGAACATGTCTGTTGAGACGAAGATATAATTATGTTGATTGTTAAGGTGAGCAAATATTGCTCGTTTGATAAACTATTGAACATTAATAGTCAGTATTCATGGACTGAGCCAGTATTGCTCATATGATGACTTATTGAATATTGATAGTCGAACCAATATTCATGGACTGAGCAAATGTTGCTCATCTGAGCAAATATTGATAGTCGAACCAATATTCATGGACTGAGCAAATGTTGCTCATCTGAGCAAATATTGCTCGTATGAGCAAATGTTGCTTATATGAGCAAATGCTTCTCGCATGAGTTATTGAATATTGACAGTTGAGCCAATATTCATGATTTGAACAAATATTGCTCGTATGAGCAAATGTTGCTCGTTTAATGAATTGTTGACATCGTCGAATATTGATAGTTTTTTTTTTGCTGAATAAAAAATTTGGACCATTTCTCGATTTGTGCGTGTCATCCTTGCGCAGGGGCCATGCTAATATTCTCTGTATCGTTCCAATTTTATCGGACGTCCCCGAAGGGGCAAATATTGATAGTTGAACCAATATTCTTTTAATTGAGCAAATATTGCTCGTCTGAGCAAACGTCAATTTAAGATGCTGACATCTGAGCCGAGCATAATTATTAAAGTGTTGATCACGGGATCAACGTAAAATTATTAGTGTTTGAATCTGCCCAAAATTATGTTATGCAGAGCTCTGGATTCAAAACCCTAATTTTGATCAATTGCCGAATTGATGATAAATTGATGATTTATTAAAAATCATTCATGAAAATGAAGTAGGGACCAGCTACAGGGGATGATGAACCGGCCATATAGCGCCCATATGCTCAAGTGAGCAAAATACCAAAGTCTCTTGAAGATCAGTTGGTGAAAGGATGATTAAATGCTGGTTTAATCATTTTTCAAATAATGCTCGTGTGAGCGTCAGGTATTAGAACCTGATTATGGAGAGATGAGGGACCGACCAAAGGATCATGAGATCGGCCCTTGGTGGTCATGGGACTAGCTGATGGTCGTTTTAACAAACTCCCAGCTGTTTGGGAAGAGTTTGGACCCAATATGAGCAATTGAGCAAATTAGGTCAAAATTATTAAAACACGTGGGACCGGATATTTGCAAGCCTCAGGGCCGGCCTTGGTCAATCAAGGAGACATGACCGCGTCAACATAATGTGTGTGTCTCAGTTCTGAGAGTTTCGATATTTTCCGGTGTGCGTTTGAGCAACATTTTGAGAAAATATGAAGAAATCAGGGATTTTGCTGAAACCGTGAAACTTCATGAGATGAAGGAATAAAATTATAAAATAATGAAGGAATCATGAGGTGTTTAACCGGATAGGCCAAGGCATGTCCGGCCGGCCAAGGAGCCGGTCCCAAGGCATTTTTTCCTAATTTATAATATTTTCATGATTTTAAAGAAATATCATAAAAATCAAGAAGTTTGTTGAAACCAAGGAATTTGTTGAAATTAAGGAGTTTCCATGAGATGAGGGAATCATAAAAAATAACAATGATAAAATAAGGGGCGTGTGGGACCGGCTATGGCGTGACCGTCCGGCTATGGCTCGGTCCCATGGGTTTCCCTAATTTTATATTATTTTTCATGAACTTGAGTGAACTTTCATGAATCCAAGGAGTTTGCTGAAACTATGGAATTTCCTTGAAGTGAAAGAGTTTCCATGGGATGAGGAAACAAATAATATTAAAATAATAAGACATGGGCGTGTGGGACCGTCCATGGCTAGAGCGTGGCCGGTCGAGAGCCCGAGTCCCGTGCGTTTTCTCCCTAATTTATAATATTTCATGAATTGAGGGAAATATCATGAAATCAGTGAATTTTCATGTGATGAGGGAAATAACAAAATAATAAGGAGTCATGAGGTGTGGGACCGGCCACGGCTAGGGCATGGCCGGCCGGCCGGCTAATGGACCTGGTCCCGCGACACCTTTCCTAAATTTTATTATTTCTTTGATACGAGGAAACACATGAGACTGGGTAGTTTCCTTGAGACGAAGGAGATTTGCTCAAATGAAGGGATTTTCATGAGATCAGGGAAAATAATAAAAAATGATAAAATAAAAAAATTGGACATGGGACTGGCCACAACACGACCAGCCTGCCGGTGGGCCCAGTCCCCAGCGCCTTGATTAATATTTTATTATTTATTATTTTCTTCTTACTTTGTATAGGTTCATCGTTCCTTCATGTTTTGGAATGCTCTTTTGCGCATTCAGGTGTTCGTTCGTGCATTATTGCTGAGTACACTAACATCATTTTGGTCAGGGCTTACTCGATAGCTGCTCTGATGCCCGCACGTTGAATATTTATCACTAACTGATGTGTTTTCAAAGTTGGTGTAGTAATATGATTCGTTCAAGACTTGTGAAAGCGGATTTTTAGATTTTTTTAATAAATAAAAATAGCGAACTAAAAAGATGTTGTGAAAATTATGGAGAGAATAGGGCTAGGATTCCACCATTGGTTGATATTAGTGATTTAATAAAAAAATAATTATGCAACTCAACATTCAAATTGATTCTAATAGTATTGCCTAGACATGTAGATTTCCAAAAGAATAGATGTTAATCCAAGCATAGAATATCAAAACCCTAAAGCAAGCATATTCTATCAAGAGAAAATACACCTAACTAATCAAAATCATATAAACAATTTTTAGTTCAATGCAAAAATCGTAATAGAGTTGTTGTAATTAATTAATAGAAATATATCACTTTTACCGAAATAACGGCTTCCTCCATAGCCCCAAGGATTGGGTTTAGCTCATCATGATGTTGGAAACACGCTCAAAAGTTGATTTCATTGCTCAAAGTAGGTGTACAGATGATGAAATGGAGAAAATGATGAAAATCGGGTGTTTGCAACGTTTATAATTGTTGCAAAACACTGTTACAAAGAACGATAAAAAAGAACTGCTGTTGTTGTATCTCTGCGACCCTCGTGTGGCTGTCTTTGTCACTGTTGATAAACGACTGCCTCTGGTGATCTTTTGTTCTTCGTGTTCTTGGTGCAGCAGCAGAAACAGAGTTTTGAAAACTCTTGATTCACGCCTCCTGAGCTCTCCTCTCGACCCCAAACTCTCTGTCCTCTTTCTCTATGATCCCAGCAATCTATTTATACTCCTCAGCCTCATTTAATCACGCCATAATTCTTAATATTCTTCATTGAACTCGGGCAGTAAAGAAAATATTCTGGGAATATTTTCTTCCCTGATTTAGCTTCTCACACGTTTCTACATCTGCAAAATCTCCTTATTTATCTTTGTCAAGGTCCAAAGTGTTGCTCGAGTCATCAAACATGAGCAGAACATGTTTAAATTCTCCAAAACTCATGCAATCCCGTGAACTGTTCCTCTCATGCACGTGCTGCCCTGTTTTCTTCTCACGGATTTTTCAGCCAAATTTCATCGAAACAAACACCCATACCAGCTCTGTTAGGACATATCACAACTACCCATGAATTTTCAGCGATTGAATCGCACAAAAAATCCTCCAAAATACGACCGGAAAATCTGCCAGTGAAGTGAATATTTTTCCCGCCATTTTTTATTTTTGAAATGTTGAAGATGAAGTGCCCCTATCCTTTTCTGGGGTGCGAATAGAAGATGGGTGCTGAGGAAAAATTTGGGTGCTGAGGATGAATTTGGGCTACACATAACCTTGGGTATCCCTTAGCCAAATCTGGGGTCCGTATAGCAAATGTCCTCTAGGGGTCCAAATAGCACTTTTTGAGCAACTTTTTCCACACAAGTGTATTTCTCCAAAAACACCTACACAAACAGAAAAACACCATAATAAGTACAAAATCAAGCACTAGCAATAGAGACACTGAGGACAATTCAGACACAAAAATGTGTCTATCACTAACCCGTGGAATTCTGCTGGGAAGAACCACAAATTGAAGTGACGAAATATTACTAAGAATCGTAGAATATTGTTGAATATTCAGTTAACGATTATAGATAATTAACTGACGGCTCTATACTAGCAGGCATGCTGTATAGGAGCATTAATTATCTGAGAATTGAGAAACATGATCTTGTTGAAACGTCATATTTCCTTTATATAGTCAGGGAAAACCTTGTTCTATCCTGAAGACGTTGTCGCTCTATACTAGCAGGCATCCTGTCTAGGAGCCGTCCAATCTTTCGATTCCATATAGAAATAATTACTGATATTGCTTAGTATTCATGAGATGTGCCGTTGCCTCAGCTGGGAGACTACAATCTACATATACTCTGAGAGACAGCCTTCTCAGTCAGAGATTTTATGGCATGGGCTTTCATGCTTCAACGAGAGACATGAGCCTCAATACTCATCTTATTGCCGGATCAGGAACATGTATAATTATGGTTTTACGATTTTAACCCTTGTCGAAAATCCAAAATATACATGGAGATAACTAGTGAGGATCCGTTACAAGGTTTGTCTAATCCTTTGCATAATTCTATATCCATTGATCCTTCTCCTCTAATCGAAGTAGATTCTAAAAGAGTTGTTAACCCAACTTTTAAGAAAATACCTCACTTAGGGTTGGAGTTACGTGCTTCCAAAGTTTTAACGGATTTTTTTGCTTCTAAGTATCCACCACTTGATGTGTTTGATTCGAGTATTGTGCAGGTTCACCGAGCTAAGGAACCTTTTGAAGTTCCCGAATTCTATGTTCTCTATCCATTTCCGAGTATAGAAAGGACTAAGTGTGAGGGAAACTTCAATAAAGCGATAGCTTCAATATTTATCTTTTGTGATGATAATTTTGTGAAGCTGTTATATGAATTACAGATTGTTATTTGGAAGGATTACCAAATTTTCAGATTATTGGTGTACGAATGATAACAATAATGTCGGGCTGACTATGTTAAACCAAGCGCTGCGTGGGATGCAACCCATCAGTTTTGTATCTCTATCCCTTTTGTTTTTAATTTTCTTAGTTTTCACATCATATCTTGCATTCCCATCTTATATTTTACAAGTCCTATATCTATAATGAAAGTTTTGACGAATTCTCGTCAGAAAATTCTGACTGCGCACTTGTCACGAAAATAGCTCTCGAGACTTCATACGAAGTCCGATTTGAGTGGTTGACCCCAAATTTTAAATAGGACATACTCACCTTTCTTTTCCAAGAAGAAAATTTGAATTCGGAGTCTGTTAAGTTGGAGCGATAGGCCTAGACATTTGAGTTTCGGAATTTTTCCAAAACTTTTTCAGATTGCATGTCAGTCAATCCGGAGGCCATAAAATTCAGAACGTTTATCTAAACACTGTTCCCTATTTACATCTTATAGAAAAAATGTAGGCGAACAACTTTCATTTAGGATGTTTATCCTAGTTCCCTACCCATTTGTAAATTTTTCGAGTTTTTCAGGGTTGTTATGTCAGAAATCAGAATTTTCAGTTTTGAACATTGAGGACAATGTTGAGTTTAAGTGTGGGGGAGTAGTTAAGCATGTTTGGCTTGCATAAAAAATAATCATACTCTTTGATTTCTTGCATACTTGAGACTTCATCTTTTGGAGTTAATTTTGAGTTATTTAGGATGACACTCTAAACCTTTTTAAGGTTGAAACAACTTTTACGGCTATAGATTAAGTTCCATTTATTTCAATCCTTAAATATATACGTTCATAATTGAATGCGAAACTAAGCTATGGTAGTCGTTTGAAAGATTTATCCTCGTAATTAATCATTACTGAATCACTTTCTTTTTATTTTTCCAGTTATATGTTTCTCTAAAGTGATTTGGTGGGATCCTAATAATGTCGTGGATGTTGTAGCAAGGTAACCATTGGTTGAGTTTATGAAAGACCCATAAGACAATTGTCTTACACTCTTAAAGAGTGAGCCAAAAAAAAGTGAAAAAAAAAGAAGAAAAATAAAGAAAAATAAATAAAGATCCTCTTCATTTATCGACAACTAATAAATGATAGGTCCGGAATTTTGGACTAATCATAGTCGATAAAAACAAAAACCATATCATCATTATATAGCAAGTCAAAAAGACTATTGATGAGGTTCTTGACGCTTAGATAGCAGTATGTGTGAAACGTTGTCCCTGTCTCCGTCGCCTAAGCAAGCGTGGAACGCAGGATCCAAGGCAACTATCATGTACTTGTTGAAAAGGAACATGCGCTTAGATTATCTAATCACGTGGTCAAGTTAAATGGGTGCTTCTCTCAACTATTACGCTATAAATAAGAGTCATTTGACGACATTCATACAAGTATTGTGGGTAACATCTTTCACTTTAGTCAACATTTGCACACTTCACTTTTTCTATTTCCATTTTCTTATCTATCCATGTGATTTCAGTATGCGAGTGTTGTGACAAATGTTGCAACAAGTACGATGACTATCTTAGTAGAGTTTTGCAATCAGGTTAAATGTCACACATAAGTAATTGCTTGTGTGTGCGGATTGGAATATATATGGAATGTTTGCAGTTAAAGAACTTATGCAAGATAATTATTTGGCTTTCTACTTTGTGTCTATCCTTAGAGGTTCTTCCAAGGTGAGAAATTGGAGTAGGTTTTGTGGGTATACCTCTTGTAAGCCCTCACGAGACTATAACTCGTCCACTAGGGACACCTAGGGGTTTAAAGGCTTGTTATACATGTTAAGTGTAACTGTATTCTCAACGAGATGGAGTTGTTGTATTTAGGATTAGTTTTGTTTAGTTTGCTAGAGGACTATCAAAATCTAAGTGTGGGTGAATTTGATAAGTGCATAAGTCATATGATTTTAGTACCCATTCCATACTTGCTTTAGCTATTATTCTTGCATATTTTCGTATTATTACTTTGGTTTTCTCTTATTTGTTTCAATTAGGTGAATCATCCAAAAAGGAGCTACAAAGTGCTGAAAAGAGCTGTGAAGATAAGTATTCCAAGTATCCAAGTGCCCAAGTCCAAGAGTAGTGGAAGAAGTGCGACGAAAAGGAGCAAAACGCTCAAAATCAAGAGAAGGTCCAAAGACCGATATTAAATCATTCAAATTAAGGATTTATCATCATAATATTGAATAGAATTGAAATATAAAAAAGAATGCAAAAAGAATGAGGTCATTCCGAGTTCGGACGAAGAAGTTGTGGCAAAAACGAGCTTTTATTGAATACCGAAGACAATAAAGTTCGCGGTGGGTTTCATACTTTAATTCCGAAAATTTCTGTTGGAATTTGAAGTTCGCGGACTGGGTTCGCGAACTTAGCAAGTGGAAAACGTGTATGAACACCTTGGAAGGCCTAAGGGCACGTTTGGGGTCGCTAGTTCGTGTTTTCGGGTCGGGTTCTTGAACCGAACTAAATACTTGGAGACCAAGTAATGTAAACCTATAAAAGGTATTAGGTTATGTAAAAAGGGGATCGAATCTTATATCACAAGTTCTACATCAAAACCTAGGGTTTACCCCTTTAGGGGGAAACCACCATTATTCATCTTCTTTGTAATATGAGTAGCTAAATCCTTTGTTGATTAAGGATGAATTCAATGTTCTAAGCGTGAAACTTTATTAATAATACAAACCTATTGAGAGTTTTAATCATCATCGTTTGTTTTCACTATATCTAGGATTTATGATTGATTTCTAGATCGTTGAAGTGTATAATTGGATTAATCTTTTGATCATTCTATTGCTAGTAAAGGGTTAGGATATCCGTGTAATTGTTGAATAACCCTTACACAAGTAGAGAACGTGAGACCTCGTAGAGGGATTCTATGGAGCAATCATGTGTGAAGACAACACTAGTAAGTGGACCTTGCGCTAAGAGTCTAACTGCTAGGATTGACCTAAGTTCACATAACTTAAGGCTTCCGATTTGGTTACACCTTGAGTGCGCTACTAATTGGTGGTTCAGTTGGATAGAACTTGATATGCAAGCGTTTCAGTATCAAGTTACACAAGGAGATTTTGGAGTAACACTGCTCTAGCTGTTACTCTACGGTTGGTGATGAATGGTTCTTACGAACAATAGATAAGTATTCTAATCCTGTTAACGCTTGGTAACGGCGAAGGATTCTTTAATCATCTTTTTTCTTTATTGTCTTTATTTATATCCATCTCACAACCAAAACCCCCTTTTGTTATTTACTTTATTTTACTATTTAAAATAACCTATGAATTACACAACTCTCTGTGGGAATGATCTCTTACTACCGCTATATTACCAGTTAATTAGTGGGAAATATATTTATTAATTTGTTGAGCCTACGACAGACCATACAGGTTGCTCGAGTTAAAGAGTGGGAAAATTGGAAATCGTGGTTAAACCAGTTCCAGGTCATACAGAGACTTGGTTGATTGTAGACCCACTACTTTTCTAACTCCGTCAACTGCTTGCACGACTTACTCACATTTATCATGGTGGATGAACACACGTGCCATAGACCGCCATACCAAAATCCTAATTAATATCCCTCATGTGACATGATTGATGTCTCATGATTTGTGTCTTTAAGGAAGACATGTATTTGATTAGTCACTTGTTAACTTGATTAGACGATGAGTCTAGGAATCGCTGAGTCGAGCATGATTGACGAATGCTCTATGATTCATGAATTAAACATGTCTGCTGGGACAGATGTGTAATTCTCGAATGAATGTTGATAGCTGAATCATCATAATGAATATTGATAATTTGAGCAAATATTGCTCGTCCGAGCGAATATTGCTCAATTAATGAATTATTAAACATTGATAGTTGAATCAATATTACTAGTCTCTTCAGAGAAAATATTGCTCGTTTGATGGATTAATGAATATTGATAGTTGAATCAATATTGATAATCTGAGCAAATATTGCTCGTTTGAAGGTAGCATGATCAAATAAAATATTAATTAAAATATTGGCAGCTCGACTAAATATTATATAATTAATCAAGATGATGATTGCTGGGTCAACATAAAATTATTAGTGCTTGAACTCGCTCAGAATTATGATTTGGAGAGCATTCAGTTCAAAAACCCTAATTTTGATCGATTGTTGATCAATTGACGATTTACTGAAAATCAGTCACGGAGTGAGAGAGGGACCAGACACATGGGATGATGGCAGACCATGTAGTGGCCAGGTGTTCGACTGAGCATGCACCAAAGTCCTTTGCAGACCAGTTGGTGAAAGAATGATTAAATGCTGGTGTAATCAGTTATTAAAATAGTGCTCGTCTGAGCATTAGGCAATAAAACCTAATAATAAAGAGATGAGGGACCGACCAAGGGGTATGAGACCGGCCCTTGGTGGTCGTGGGACCATATGGTGGTCGATTGAGCAAGTTTGAAGTTGGTTGGAAAGAGTTTGAACCCAATATGCACTGTAGAAAGTTAATTAGGTCAAATTATAAAGATGTATGGGACAGAATCCTTGCAAGCCTTAGGGTCGACCTTGGTAGGTCAAAGTGGCGTGCTCATATCACCATAGTGTCCATGTCTCAATCCTGGGAATTTTGGTATTTTCTGATACGCGTTTGAGCAATATTTTGGGTTCAGAAGAGTTTGATCTTGACTGAAACTCTCGATTTTGCTCGACTAAGCAAATAAAATTTTGCTCGTGTGACCAATATTTTGAGAATATTAAAATAATAATATTTTAATATTTGCCGTGAGTAGTCTGGACGGTCATGTGACCATTTGAATTTTTGGCTTTTTGACGATTTGAGCAATATTTGAGAAAATATGAAAACTAGGGTTTATTGCTCAAACGAAGGAGTTTCATGAGATGAAGGAAATCATAATAATAAGAAAATAAAAAATTATAGGGTGTGGGACCGGTCACGGCTAGGGCATGGCCGTCCGGCTAGGTGGCCCGGACCCGTGACACCCTTCCCTATTTTTTACTATTTTTTCATCGTTTGAAGGAAAATATGGAGAAACTAAGAGTTTTGCTCAAACAAGGAAGTTTGCTCGAATGAAGGAGTTTTCATTGAGATTAGGGAAAATAATAAAATAAAATAAATAGGTGTGGGACCGTCCACAACGGCATGACCGGCCGGCCGGTGGGCCCGGTCCCCTTAAGCACCTCTTTATTATTATTATTATTTTAATATTATTTTCTTTTCCTATTTTGCATAGGTTTCCTCGCTTGTCCATATTTTTGAATGCTCGTTCATGCATTCGGGTGCTCGTTCGTGCATTATTGTTAAGTACACTCGCACCGTTTTCTTGGGGCTTACTCGGTGGTGGCCCAGATGCCGCTCAGTGAATATTTATTACTAATTCATGGAATCAGCTGAGAATCTGCCATGAAACAGAGTAATGAAATAAATTGAATATCTATTACTAATTCATGGAATTCAGCTGAGAATCAGCCATGAAACAGATTAATGAGATAAAATGATTATCTATTACTGATCCATGGAATCCAACCGAGGATCAGCCATGTAACAGAGTAATGAGATATATAGATTATTTTCTAGGAATTCAATTGATGAATGACACGCTAGAATTAATCTATGAATTGCTCTATACTAGCACGCAATATGTCTAGGAGCGAGTTTATTCGAGAAATGAGGCATGAGATAATTGAAGCATCATACTCGTTTTGAATACAGGGGGTGTATAGTCATGGAACAACAAACATTGTGGCGTCCTTAAGACGTTAGCGCTCTATTATAGCATGCAATATGTCTAGGAGCCATCCAATCATTAAGAGATTTTATACATGTTCTCTCTATATAGTCAGGGAACAACAAATAGTGTGACGTCCTGAAGGCGTTAGGATCTATACTAGCATGCAATATGTCTAGGAGCCGCAAAATCATTTTGATTCTATGTAGAGGTGATGATGAAACGTGCAAAGTATCGAAAGCTCGGCCAAGAGGTTTTTGAGGGACATATTCATCATAGCTCTGAGAGGGATGCTCGCTCAGTCAGAGGTCGTGAAATCCTTAACGAATCATAAAATATGAATTGTCACATACATTTCTGAAGTCGAGTCAGAAACATGCAATATCATGATTTTACGATTTTAGCCTTTGTAGAAAATCAACCATTAACATTAAGTCCCCTGCTTAGTGAGGGACAATCATGTTTCGCAGTAAGTACTGGATGGTGATTTTCCAGTAGACGAGATAAGTTATTGAACTTAGTCGTAAAAAGGTATTTCTAGATTCCCTGATTTGCTCCAATGATATCATGTACGAGCAAATGCTTGAATAAGGACTCTGGAAGTATGATAGAGTGTCATCCCATGAGCACGGAAATATGAAGCACCATTGATTTGGACGATCGGACATCCAGTTTTGGTCGGTTTAGCATTCACGGGCCCGACCCCAAAAAAGAAAATCCTTGTTTGATTAGGTTTTTTGGAAATAAAATTGTTATAAAAGGGAAGAAACCCTTAAACTTTTTCTTTTTATTTCTTCCTTGGCCGACCACCCTCCCTTGATCTCTTCTCACGTCCGAGCAGTAGGAGAAAGAGGAGAAAATTTTGTGCGGGACTGTCACCGCCGGCCGTCGCCGACCACCGCCCAGCCAACTTCCGGCAGGCACCGACCAGGTGCAAATTTTTTTTTTTGAAGTTCATAAGTTATTATCAAAACAAGAAATATCATATGTTTGTATGCATGCATAATTTTTTTATGAGAATTTACTTTAGGAAACAGACGTCCGTCCGTCTGTTAGTTTAAGAAACAAACAATAATCCCTAGCACGAGAGAAAGATATATTTTTGAATAGACATGATCTAATTTCAGTGGTTAATTTTTTTTTCTATGAGCTTTCATGAAAACAAAATTTTATTTTGAATATGCGGACTTTCACAAAAAATAGAAAAGTTCCTCGTTTCATGATGAATGCTCGTTCGAGCGGGAAATAAAAAATTTCTTTATTCACTTGAGTTATTAACTTACATATTTTTTTTGAAAATACGTGATTTATTTAATTCACGTAATTTTCAACTTTTTTTTTTTCAAATACGTGAATTATTCACGGTAATAAAAATTTTGTGTAAATCCAAATTTTGATTTTAAGCAATTATTAAAAGCAAACAATTATTCATAGTGAAATAATGTTTTCATGAATTTTGTGATTTCATAGTGTATATACAGAGTAGAAAATCAATGAATGTTCACACGGTGAAGATTATGTAAATCACTATGTTTTGAGGGTAAAAACAAATTCTGTTGTTTTTGGTAAATTTGGTTGTGTTGATGAGAAACGAATTCAAACCCTAAACAAATGTACTGCACAAGAGTACTTTTAGATTCGAGAGATCAATCTGTAAGACTCTGGCCTAAACCAAGAAATGGTCGTTCCATATTCAATTCAGTCAGAAAGTGAAGGAGAAGGGTTGATCTTAAGGAGGGAAGCGAAGAAGGTGTTTGAGATCAGAATGTTGAATTACGAAGGTGTGGCTGTTTTATGACTTGTATCAGAATGTGGAACTGGCTTGCAAAATGTAAGCTATCAGTTCTCGGTGTTTTCTGGACACTTGTGTTGATCACTTCTGTTTGTTGAAATAGGTTGAAATCCTATTTATACAAGTCATTGAGCGCACTTTGATCTCATAGGAAGTGGAGGCAGTTAAGTAGTGGAGAAATGGGGTTGTGCGAAAGGTGGTGATCATCACGTTTCCATCATGAGGGAAGACTGGTCACCCTTTCACCCACTAATCTCTCTGTTAACTGTCTGTCCTTTCCCGACACTTTCTCGTAATGGGCACATTGTACACCGCACTCCGTAAACCACCATACCAATACCCCAGTGAGCATCCCCCAGTTTGTGACATGTTTGATGTCTCGAGTAAATGAATCAAGTCGTGAGACTCGCCGCTAAAATCAACACATAATGCTTTTAGGTCAAATAACAAAATTATTTGTGGAATCAATATTCATAAAGCATCATTTATAATTGATGCAAATGAAGCATCACTTTTAAACAAACTGCTTAAAACAATCGATGTGCAGGAAGCATCGTTGTTTTAGAGTTCGTCCAAATTAGTCGTGAATTGAACGGTCTTAAAAAGTAGCGTGACCGGCCACCTTTGGGCGATCTTTTGAGAACCCTATGAGTGAGTTACCACTTGGTCGATCGTTCCCTGTGGAGGAGGGGTGGTCGGTGATCACATCATTACCCTGTTGGCCTCCTGAAAATAAATCTAGACCATTCGACTAGGCTAGCGAAGTTGGATGAACGAAATGACTTGCGGCGGTTGCATACTGCCGTTGATGCAATTTAGGGTTTTAAAAGCCGTGCGTTCAACCCTATTTTGGGCTATCGATTCAAAGAACTGGACATTGGTTTGAACAGGCCGATCAGTCGGGTGCAAAGGCAGGCTGCCGGTGAACATGCTGACGTCTTCTGGGCCGCCTGAAATTAGATCTAAGCTATTCAATTTGGCTGGAGAAGATGGACGGATGTGATCAATTTGCGATAGTAGCGTGTTGCTGCAGCGCAAAATAGGGTTTCCAAAACAACGCGCTCACTCTAGTTTGATCAAGCGATTTGGTTGCGCTCTTGGCTTGCCATGAGCAAGTCGATCGACCAGGGAAGAAGTTGGGTCGCCGGTGAACGCACCAGCACCCTTTTGATCATTCGAAGGAAGATCTAGACCATCCAACTAGGATGGCTAAGTTGGGCGGATGTGATGAATTTGTGACCGTTTTAGTCGGTCTTAGCTCATTTGAGCTCCCTTTTCAACAGCGTGATCACCCATGTTATGACTAACGTTCAGGGGTGTTCCGGGTGAACTAAAGGGATTCCGATCGGCCGGGATGCTAGTGGGCCCGCCAGTGGTTATCATGGAGGTTGCCTAGTTTTGCTGGGAAGATGCTAAGCTTGTTGAATCGTGTGGCCGTGATTGCTCTTTAAGACTGACATGGACAGTCTAAGCTTATTTTTCTTAAGGAATTTAAGCGCGTCGATGCACTTTTAACAGCGTGTTGACACAAAAATCTCTTTATCATAGAGTGGTGTAACCTGTGTGTTTCTGAGTATCTTCACGCAATTCTCAATACTGACACTTCGGGAGATTCGCGCTACCCTACTGTGAGTGAACATTAATCGTCATGTCATGCCAATATTGAGAGTTCAGCTGGGGAACATAGCATAGGAAAATACTAGGCAGGCCATGCATTAGTGAATAATGCTGACGCAAGATAAAATTCATAGAATATTTGGGATTGTTGCTATATGCACCATTATGAGTAAATTTTATATACACAGATATATTGAATTGCTCAATACATATATGAGCGAAGAGGCTTAGGCACTCATTACTTTTCAACTGGCTTAGTTCCTTTGCAGGATGGCAGCGCATTAAATACAGGGTTTCACGATTTTAGCCCTGAACTGAAAACCACCATCAACACACTCACACGGTGAAAACCATGTGTACTGCTCACACAGTGAAAGTTAGGTGAGTTGCTCACAGTTTTATGAAAATCAAGTTATAATTTTGGATAATGAATTTTGCCCGTCTTTGCAGGTTTGAATAAACGAGCAAATTTTCGAAATTCTGACGTTATAATCACTACATCTAGTGAAATTGTAAACATGTAAGAGTTGGATTGTTACCATTTTTGTTGCGTGTTTGTTATTGGCATATCCATGACTCTATGTTTCACACTCCAGATCATGGTAATTTCCAGTAGCGATCATTTTTCTGGATCCTCTGAGGAATACTCCAATATTACCAAGCCAAAGATGAAATCTTCTGCAGACGTGCGTGCTGAGATAGATCAGTCTTTGAGAAATGATACAAAGCTGATACATGGTATGCCCCTTGATCATCTGAAAGTCGTCCATGATAAGTTTTCAAAGAGAAAAAACGAAGATGAAAAGCTTGCAGCTTATCAGCGAAAACGACGTCGACTTCAGCAAGCGAGCCTAGTGGCTGAGGAAAGCCCCAAATAAGGATTCACTGAAGATCAATGTAGATGCCACTTGGATCTCTGATTTATTACCCTCCATTATGCTTTTATTTTGAGAAATGAAACATGTGACAATTAAGGAGGAAGTGCAGGACAAGCAACAAGTTCAGATCCACAAGAGGCAGAGGCTATAGGCACCCTTCAAGCGGAAGAAAAACAACTACAAAACTTCAGCATAGAAGGAGACTGTGAGAAAATCATCAACTACATAAATGGAAAAAATGTAGACATTTCTTGGAAAGCTAGGGCTTATATTTTGGAGGCTAACAGAACAGCTCAATCCTGTGATAATTTTTTGAGATTTTCTTTTATTCCTAGACTAGGTAACCAAGTAGTGGATATCTTGGCAAAACATGTTAGGTCTTTAAATTCAAGTCTTGAATGGATTTTATCCTCCAATTTGTAGTAGAAACCAAATTCTAGTAGATAAATCTAATATTGGGAACTCTCAGCATCCCATATTAGATGGCGCTACTTCTATTGTAACCGTGACTCCTTTTGAGTCCTAGTCATTTTATGCAATATCTTACTTACAAAAAGAAAAAAATCCTTTCCAGGTGACCTCGTCACAGAACGAAAGATGATGAATGCAACAGCGCAACGGACGGAGAGCGGCACTAAGCGGGTGTGTTGTCTAGAATCTAGATTATAGAATAGAGCAACCATTTTGAAAACATTAATGCGTCGTATAGGCGCTCACGGTTACGGCACATGACTGTGACCGTGAAACGGCACTTTGCTCCAAAGGCATACTTCAAGAAGTTCGAGAATAAAAACCCTAGCAATTTTACCCGAATAATCGAATTAAGGTTTTAGTTAAATCTCGACTTCATCGTGAGATCTGAAGATATGTTATCCGCATTAAGATCCAGGGTATTTCAATCATCCTCTTCATCTTCTTCTGGTATTCAGTCGTGGAAATTAGGGTTTAATCGATTAATATCATCATCACCATCACCATCTTCTTCTTACGATGAGAGTTCAGGGTATCTAGAGTTAGAAGAAGTAGAGAAGACTCTCATTGATGTTAAAGCAGATAATATAAAAGTCATTCCTGTTAAGGATCAATGTGATTGGACAGATTTCATGGTTATTGCTACTGGTAGATCAACTTGGCATGTCAGGAACATTGCTGAAGCTCTAATTTACAAGGCAGGTTCTCTTACTTTCTCTATATTAAATATGTATTCTATAAGAAAAACCCTATTTTTTAAGATCTCCAGTTAAAGAACCGATTTTAAATTGGAAACCGCAGAAATTCATAGAGCCCTAAGTCCATATAAAACCTGCTCCTGCACCAGTTCCACCACCACCTCTGCCTCCCCCTTCCCCCATCCTAAGCACACTAGCTCCAGCATCAAAACCTTCACTTGCCCCAATTCCTGCATCACCTGGCACTAATCCACCTTCACAAGCAGCCCCATCACGATGTCCTCTGCCATCACCGATGCCACATTCTGTTCCAAATTGGTGGAGTTGGCGCTGGGGGTGGAGTTGGGTGAGGTTTAGGAGCAGGTGAAGGTGTTAAAGTTGTTGTAGCTTGTAAACAGCTGGTGGAGAGCTAGCAGGAGGTGGGGATGGTGGAGGGGAAATTAGGTGGTGGATGCCGGCAGAGGTCTTGGTGGTGGAGGTGGATTTAGTGTCTGGGTTGGGAGTTTGGTCATGCTTGGGGACAGGTGGAAGTTTTGGTGCTAAAGGTTGTGTGTCTCTTGGGTGGTGGTAGAACTGGCGGAGGCACCATACATCTTCAATTCATAAAAGAATCTCAAATGAAGGAACATATGAAAATGAAAATTCATTGAACTCGATAAATGATCTGAGAAATCCTTAAACCCTAAATCCATTCGTATTTATGGATTGGTTTTATACTATATTACTATTATAACTAGTGCCATTGTTGAAACAGCGTTGGTTTAATTGCTATGGATAGGTAAAAAAGAAACAAGAAGGGTTTGAAAGATTACTGTTGCCCAGTGTACAAGGTCAAGAAGGAGGAAAATGGATTGTTATTGATTCTGGTCAGTAATGCCCATCAATTTTAATTGTTTGAAACAGGATTATTGCGCTGATTACCCCCCCACCCCACCCTTAAATTCTGTTCTGATTCGTAGAGTTTTTTTCTTTCTTTTCCTGTGTTTGTTTTTGCAGGTAAAATAGTAGTTCATGCTCTTGATGAGAAGGCAAGAGAGTACTATAATTTGGAAGGTCTATATACAAAAGAGGCGCTTGCAAAGAGGGTTCCGGATCAGGTGAGTTTATAGTTATTACTGTGAGTGTAGGGCTTTAGACTATATGGTTTAGCATAAATGCTAAGATTTTTACTTATTCACATTGATCGAGCTACCAAACACACTCTTAGCTTGTGTAATTGTCACGTTGAATGCATTTGGATTTGAGGGTTGAAGGAGCATAATTATAACTGGATCAAATTTGCTGTGACTAGTTTTAGGCAGCTCTATTTTGTATCCAAACTTGGCATTGAAGTGGTAAATCACTTAGCACAGCTTAGTTGAAATATCAAACTAAATTAACTTGAAGCAAATAAGTGTTGCTAAGCAAACCAGTTTATTTCGAAAAAAAGGTTGACGACTGCCTCAGGCTGGTGAATATTTGATTTATTGTTTGTCCCTTGCTACACTTAATTATCAGTAATTTTGTAGTACAACTTGAAATTGTATTATCTGGTAAGATTCAAACGCACTACTTATGAAGGTTTTTTTCTCTTAAATGTGCTGGTGAAATTAATCACAGTCTGATTTTTTTAGGAGAAAGAGAACTTGAAACATGCTGCAGTGGAATATTTTTACGATCTTTTTAAAATGTGTTTCAAGCATATATTCGGACTGCTAATACTATTTTCCTTCATTCAGGATTTGGACGGTGCTTTTGTCAAAGTTCGTCCAATTAATAATTCTAAGAAGAAGAAGCCTGTGCAGAAGACTGCTGAAAGTGGATTTGTCAGCTTTATTAGCTAGAGAGATTCATCTCAGTTTGTCCAAGAATATACTGAACTTGGTTGGCATCTTGAAAATTATATTCAAGTATTGCTCTTTGTTTCTTGTAAGTCTATTACTAGTGTGTGTTTTCTTGAAAACTAGTTTTCCTTTTTTCTTTCTGGATCATGCATTTCTTTGTTTGCTTCTATGTGTATGGACGTATGGTTTAACCTGTACCTGTAAATTATTCGGTAGATACTGAACTCATATTTAACGCGTAACTGCATTTTTTTTTCCTCCAACTATATGGATAGAGCCCCTCAATACAAGTCTACCTCTGGTTTCATTGATAGTGTGGGATCTGGTTGTTGCGAAAAGCCTTTTGTTTTTCACCTCTTTGTAGTGATCCTTTATTGGTTTACCAATATTTCATTGGGAAACTTAGGCGCAGACCCAAAAAAAATAATATTCTCATTGTCAGGCCCATAATTAATTTTAGGTACCGTGACACCCATAATTATATGAAATTATTAAAGGGAAAAATATGGTTTACTCCTTTTTTAGGTGGTCCCATGTCTATTTTGTCCTTTCAAAAATCACTTTTTCCATTTGGTTCATAATTATTTAAAAATATCAAAATATCTAAAGTACCCTTTATCTCTTATTTTCTTTTCTCCTCGGTTGAATCATTTTTCTGGTTTTCTCTCTCTTCTTTATTTTCTCTACTAATTTCTCTCTCCTCTTAACACTAATAGATAAAAGTTTAAAAATTAAATATCTCTCAAAATATAAGTCAAAAATTAATAAATTTTATATATTCGGAAAACCCTCGACGATAGCTTTCCAACGAGTACCATTGTCGCTATGTTTCAGAGCTTTTTTTTCTTCGGTATAATAGTAGTTCATATTCAAGAATGAACACTATTCTATAACATGGTAGTTCATTATAGTTCTGGCAGTTCATTTCGTAGAATGAACTCGTATACACTAGCAATTTATTTTGTAGAATAAACTCATAGTAATTGTTCAATTTGAAGAATGAAGTCGCAATGGTAGTTCATTATTATAGTTCATATTGAAGAATGAACTCGTGATAGATGTTCTTAATTTCGAATGAACTCATAATAGTTGTTCATATTGTAGGATTGATAGTTCATGTTGTAAAATGAACTCGTAATAGTAATTAAGAATGGTAGTTCATATTGTAGAATGAACCCGTGATACGTGTTCATATTGTATAATGAACTCGTAATAATAGTTCATTTTGTAGAATGAAGTCGTATGGTAGTTCATTTTGTAGAATGAACTCGTATGTTATTTAGTCCAAAGAGTTCACTTTTTGGAATGAACTAACTAGCATGATAGTTCAATAAAGTAGTTCATTTTGTAGAATGAACTCGTATAATAGTTCATTAAAGTAGTTCATTTTGTAGAATGAACTCGTATAATAATTCATTTTATAGCTAAAAAATAAGGCAAAAATTAAAAGTTCCGAAACATAGCGACAATAGTACTCGTTGGAAAGCTATTGTCGAGGGCTTTCCGAATATATAAAATTTATCATTTTTGGACATATGTTTCAAGAGATATTTAAGTTTTTATTTATTTATTTTTATTAAGAGAGAGAAAAAAGAGAAAAAATGGTATTTTGCCACTATTAAAGTACTGTGACATCATTGATGACATCATCCCGCGTGGGTATTGTCCATCCTAGGACCAAACAATAATTTTTTGGTCAAAACAACAATTTATATTTTTGAAAAGGACCAAACAGACAGTTGACTGGGTTGACCAAACTAACTCTAATATATTATTCTTAGGACCAATTGATATTTCCTACATTATTAAAAATGTCCGCATGACGGGTTATGCATCAGGAAAATAATTGGCAACGCAACTTGGATATAACATATCTAAAAATCCGCGCCTTAGAATTTTACAAATTTTATATCGTTGAAAATCTTTTTAAGAGAGCTACGCAACGAGTACAAACAAGAATATCAAATTTTTGTTTTTCACGAAAAAATCGGAGGTGATCATCATTTTAGGCAAAATTTTCAAAAACTTGATACATAACCATTATGCAGCCATCAAAAAAGATGCATAACACATTCTGCAAACGCATAACAAATTATGCAACCATTTTCTCCACTGCATAACAAAGTATCCATTTGGATAACAAAGTTATGCATCTATAACAAGTTATGTAACCATTGTTTTGGTTTTTTTAGTGCGTACATAAAAAAATTGATGCATAATGCAGTATGCATCCATATTTACGGATGCATATCAGGTTAGGCATCTATTTTCTCGATGCATAAAAGATTGTGCAACAATTTCTCGATGCATAATGCATTATGCAGTCATATTTTCGGATGCATAATAGGTTATGCATCCATTTTCACGAATGCATAACATGTTATGTAGATATTATTGTACGTGCAAGACAAGTTATGCAGCCTTATTTTTTGTTGGTTTCAATACTAAGAAAAAAGTAGATGCATAATGTGTTATGCAACCGTTTTCTGGACTGCATAACAAGTTATGCAAAAAACAACAACTGCAGAACGTGTTATGCAACCAATTTCGAGAATGCATAACAAGTTGTGCAACAAATTTTTTAGATGCATAACTTGTTATGCATCACTATTCACACCTCCATTTTCTTTTAAATGCACGTCACACGCATACCAAACCCATTTGCACTTCCGTCTCCTTTACCTTGCCACTGCAGCATCCTTTTAGCTCAATTTTTTTTTAAATGCATAACCCATTGAAACCAACATCAACACCACCGTTCCCAACTCATTTCACTGATCCACAGAAATATACCATGCCTATTGTTGCAAATAAAAAGCTTGCTCCAACTTACTATCATAGTTCACTTGAAAGGAAAAGGTTCCATTTGGCCAGCTCTGAGACCAACAAAAGACATTCTCAAAAATATTTTACCATAATGTTGACAACAGAAGACTTTCTCAAGTTTAGGCAAGTGACAATTCCTGTACCCAACAAAGACAAGAGATTAAATTTCCAACAGGAACAACAAGAGAGCCTTGAAAAATTTGATATATGTGTCAACAAAAGAGAGACTTTAATAAAGATGACAACTAAAGAGAGACTTTAAGAGTGACTCATAAACTTAATTCACCAAGTACCAATAACATTTGGTTCACACAGAGGTTACTAATGTATGCATCACATCTTCCATTGAAATAAGGTGGAGTCACTAAGAAAATGGCCAATAACAAATCAATACAGCTTAAACCAACATAAAAAAATACCGTTACAAAGTTGCACCAATGATATCCAGACAGAATAAAAGTAATCAAGGGTTACTTGTTATCCAGTTTCAAAATGAAAGCTCAAAAATCTGTAGAATGATAAGAATTTTACCGATTTGTAAGCATATGTACATCTCTAATTCAATGATTACCGCCAATACCCATATCCGTGAAAATCAGAATCATCTGAGTTTTCAATTCTTTTATTCGACCAACAACATCTACCATCACAGCCATTTTCTCCATTATCATCCTCGACCACCCACCCTTTAGTCCATCTTAATTCTCTCTACCAGTCACTGCCAAACCTGACAACAAATATCATGGATTTTTTTTAAAGTAAGTTTGAATCATCGATTGCCAATATATCAGATCTAATCTAATTGATACTTGGAGAAACAAACACCTCCGGACATCTCTAATTCACTCTCTTATTCAATGATTTCCGGTAATTATATCAGATCTTAAATTTTCTGCAGATGAACACTCTCCAACTAGATCTATGGTGGTTCTCAAAGTCTGTAGATACAAGGAAAACCATTAAACCAAAACCTAATGGAACAAGATTGTAATCAAGAATTTATCTCTTCACTGCAGCCAAACAAGAAAATATTTATCATCGGGGATGAAGAAGAAGAGAGAAAAAAAGACGAAAACATCATTTTACAAATTATGGGTTTGTGAATAATTTTAACCCAAGAATTGGGGGCGCGCGTGAAAATTTCTGACCATGGGTTTCACAGTGGAGAAAATCCTAAAAATGAGTTTGTCTGTAGTTTTCACTATTTCATTCCCCTAGAGAAATTCAATATGGCCATGATAGCCATGATAGCCAAGGCCCGAGATAGGTTGGAAACTAAAAGAAAACCCTGACTCGCTACGTGCGAAAATTTTAAAAGCAAAATATTATCCCAATTCCCAACTGTTACATTCTTTACATAAAAAAACAAACCTAAGATGGACATATAGGGTTTGGAAAGGTACAGACAGGTAACCTGTTATAGGGGCGGAAGGTTTTATTAGAGAGGCTGGACCATGATAATAATGTCCCTCTAGTTGGTTACGGAATATCCTATTGGTACTGTAAATTGACCATATTACCCTTTAGCTTTGAATGGACTAATTTACCTTTCCTTTTTAAATCTAATGAATCAGAAGAGAGAAAACTAAATCAGTCTTCTTCGTCTTCTCTTCTTCATCATCAACCGTAACCTCCATTAAAACTGAAAAATTCATCGTCTTCGATTTAAGACTTATATACCTTATATGAGGGTTTATTTCGAAAAACCCAGTTAGGGTGTAGTTTATTTTGTTTGATTTAAGTTAAATTTGTATCAAAAATTAGGGTTTTAGATGAAAATTGAAATTCAAAATTCTGGGTTAATGTGAGTTATGGTTGCTTTTAACTCAATTACGAACCATTACTAGAGATTTTGATGTTGTTACGGTTTGTTATAGTTCAATTACGTGTTTTTTTTTGCAACTGAAACTTCACTTATGGTTGATATCGACAACACCATTACGAACCGTAATTTAGTTACGGTATGTATTTGTATCAACATTATCAACCGTAAATATTCTTGTGTCTCAACTTAAGTTTCAAATAATGTTTACAGTTCAACATTTTAGTAGATATATCAACCGTAGTTTAGTTACGGTTGGTCTCGATCCTCAACTTACAAACCATAAGTGTGTTACGGTTCATATCGAGTATTTGGTTACCAACCGTAACTGGTTTTACGATTGGGTTTTCCCCAAATTTAGCCAGTTACGGTTGGTGGTTCATATTTTACGAACCCGTAACTTAGATTTACGGTTAGTTACGGGCACAATTCCAACCGTAATTAGCTCTGAAAATGTAAAAGTTCTGATTTTTTTTATGTACTTTAGATAATTTTGAGCAACAAAAAGCTAATTGGTACTAATATAGAAGTATACCTGGAATTTGCAACTGGAATCACTCATTTTGGTTGAGTGAATCAAAATCTAGGGTTTCACAAATATCACAAATTTTTTTTCTCCTCTACACTTTTTTTCTTTTTCAAAACTCTAAAACCTGATTTTGTTTTGTTTTAGAGTTAATATAAGTGAAATTTGATTAGCAAAACTAAGTAGATTGTCAATCACTAAACTAGATTATCAACACTAAACTATGTAAGGGTTAACTAGTCGTTATATATCTTTTTTTATAAGGGGGACTTGAAATTACTATAGTAATGACCCTTTTTGTCATATTAGATCAGCCGCTCTAATAAAACCTTCCGCCCCTATAACAGGTTACATAGACAGTGTTGTTCAATTAATAGAAAAACATTGTGATTAGAAGATGGAAATGGAAAGCTAATAGAATATGGGATGACAAGTGGATCCCTGATACCACTGCCCCTATGATAAAACCAACTACTGGTAGTGATAACTTAACTAAAGTTAATCATCTGTTCAAAAACAATAAGGAACGTGATGAACAAAAACTTAATTTATGTTTTGATCAAGGTTTGAAAAACGGCCGTCAAAGCGATCACGTTTACGTAGCGTGTTTGTGTGCGTCACTGATACACGTGTCCATATCAAGGTTTGAAAAATGGGTCGCATCCCCTGGGCGTGACCGTTTTGACAGGTGTCGGCATGTTTCGGGGGAAAAACATGTTATTTAGGGGGAAAATAACGCGTTTTTTTATGCGTTATTCTAAAATAACTGGCGTTATAACGGTTAAATAGAAATAAAATTATGGTATGAAATTCCTATCTAACGATGATAACATGCGTGAAAACAATTATAACGGGTCTAATAACGTTGTTACAACATTTTTATATATTGTTATTTATTTATTTTTTTAAAAAAATAATAATTGTAAAATTAGGGTTTCTCTGATCAACCCATTTTTTCTGTAAAATCTTCTCGAGGGGGTGGGATTTTCTGATTCTTCTTATCTTGTCGTTCCCATCTGTGATGTATTAACACTTAGAGTTATGCCTAGACGTAGTTTTTCATTGAGTCTCAGAACTTCTCAGAGTTCCAGTGCTTCCATATTTCCTGCGTCTCGGTCAGATTATTTATTTCATTGCCCTTTCAGAGGCTATGAGGGTAGCAGAGATGGCGTTGGAGGTAGAGAGTTGTTGAAGAATTCCCTGATTCGTCATCTTCGGGATAAACACTTTGTACGTGGAGAGGAAAATGCTCGTTGCAGACAGTGATTGGAGTCTATCCCTGAGGTTTACGAAGCATGGAAATTTCTTCTTCTGCAACTTCAAATGTGGCTTTGCACAGACTACATGATTCTTCACTCTTGGAGCATATCATGCAAACATGCAGAAGATACCTTAATTGGTCCCTTTTAATGGCAATGATGCAGACCTTGTTTACGATACCAATTGTCCTCCTTTACACAGTGTATTTAATGTTGTTGTTGATGATCTTTTCGCTGCAAATTCTTATCGTTCGCCGTGTCTCAATCTTGAGCTCCTCAATGAGGTTTTTCAGATACAGGTGCAGACGTTCAAAAAGATCCTGCCTAAGTGCAAGATGTAATTTGCTAGGGTGTTGAATTCTCGTTGGATAGGGTTCTAACTAAACCTAGAGATGTGGCTGCTTGGGGTTTAGTTGTTGTTGCTGCCTTCTTGTGTGTTGCAGTTGTATGTTCCTAAGAACAGGGAGGAGGAAACAAAAGAAACTACAAGTCGCATCCACTAATAAGGATATCGCTCGATGGTTTGAACCTAACGGGTGCATTAAACTGGTTCAGGAACTATTACATGTGAAAATACGAGGATACCAAAATATACCTCAAACTAAAACTTTTCCACCTATAAGTCCTTTCTCCGAAAGTGATTGTCTATGGACTGAGTCGAGACAAAAGAACAAATCGGTTCACACTTCGTATGATCGTCTGTGGATACGAGATTGAGACATTATGACAACAAGATAACTTGTGTGATTGACTATGGATACAAGATCGAGACAATCCAACAATGAAGTATGTTTACTTGATAAAAGGTTCGGACTTACCAAACACAATAGGATTACTTATCAAGTAAATAGGAATTAACGTTTTTGTAATTTACTTTAAATTATAATAACAACAATTATAATTACGGAAAATAAAAGTAAATGACACAACAAGATTTTGTTAACGAGGAAACCGCAAATGCAGAAAAACTCCGGGACCTTGTCCAGAATTGAATACTCTCAGGATTAAGCCGCTATACAAAATCAAACCAACTTCGTATAGTTAAGACCAAGCAACTAAACCTGTAGTTCACCTAGTTCCGTCTGTATTCCCACGCCTCCGACCTGTAATAAGTCACATACTTGGAACAATTCCTTTGGTTCGTATTCCAAACAGTAAAGGAACAACAAATCTGTTTGGTATCAACTCTTTTCAACCAAGTGATGTTACTTCGACAAAAGGCTCTTCTGTTTATCCCAATAAACTCCTTTGTCGGGTTCTTAGATCTATCTTATCATCAACTACCAAAGTAATTGTTAAGATTTTGCAATCAATACTTTTAATCACAAAGAATTGTATTGATGCAGATCTACACAACTAATCAATCTAATCTACCACAAGGATAACCGATTACAGTTGGATCCTTTTTTACCGAAACAAGTATTGTGCACACCAAAGATTATGAACCCAAATCAGAAATCTTCAATGTCTTCTTTGTCTTCAAATCTTCTTAGATCTTCAATAAACACCTGCACACAATCAACTTGAATCTCTTGTGATCAATCACGCACAGAACGGAGTCTGTTAACAATGGATTATCACAAGACGTCTTTAGATCTACAAACAGTCTAAAGATCCCCGTTGATGTGATTTCAAATTGAGTTGTAGTAAAAAGTTTGTTAAGACTTGTGAAAGCAAAAGATTATAGATTTAATGAAATTTAAAAACAAACAAAACTTAATTCAAGATTATTAGGAATAACCAAGACACTGATTCCACTATCACACATGAATAAATTATGGCAAATAATCCAAAACTCTAATTATCTTTTAAGTCCCTTATTTCTTAATTCACAAATAATCAGGCAAATTCTCGAATATCAATTGTATTCCCTAAGCATAGATTATCAATTGACTAAACAAAGTATAACCTATCAGATTGAATCACAACTAATTAATAAAATTATGCAAACAATTTAAAACTCTGCAAAAGCAGTGATTGAGTGAATTATAAATTATAAATTAGAGAAAATAAAATAGTTACCAATTATTCATGCGTAAATAGCTTCCTCATTGCCTTGGTTGTGGGAGATTTAACTCATTATCATGTTGGAAACACGCTCAAAAGTTGATTTCATTGCTCAAATGGTGTTTACAAATGATGAAAAGGGAGAAATAATTCAAAACCGGGTTTGTAACGCTTATAATTGTTGCAAACCAAAGAACGATACAGAGGATGTGTCACTGTTACTGTGGCTCTAAGACTGTCGCTGAGCAGTCGCAAATACTGTAGCAAAAACGACTGCTTCCGTGGGTCAATGTTCTTCGTGTTCTTCAATGGCAGCAGCAACACCAGCAGTTTTCTCTGGTGATCGTGTTTCGCCTCTGTGATGTTCCAAAGCCTTCCAAAACTCTCCGTCCCCCTTACTGGCTCTCTAAACTCTTTATATACCCAACCGCGACAAGAACCTTCGCTCATTACTCCGAAAAATCTTTCCATAGCTCGACAGTAAATAAAAAATAATCTCGGACAATTTTCTTTCCTTTCTCGCCTCTTCATGCGTCTGCAGCTGTATGATTCGTGCAAAATATTGCTGCACGTTTCTTCAGCATTCCAACTCGATCCAAACATAAGCAAAACACGTTTATCCTTGCTGTAATCCATGGTTATCTCCTCCGGTCACGTACTCTCTTGTGTAAGTTACAATGATTATACGCCCAAATAAACACATACGAACACCCATACCAACTTTGTTTGGACAAATACCGTTCATTCCGGTCGAAACCAGTGGTTGAGTCTCACTGAAACTCCTCAAAAATCCAACAGAAAATAACGCAGTGAACTGCATTATTTTCCCGCCAAAACAATCTTCAAAGGAGGAAGGAGATGGGTGCCCTTATCCAACATCCATGGTGCCAAATAAAACAGTGGGTGCTAAAGATGAATATGGGCTACACATAGCCGTAGGTGCCCCTTAGCAAAAGTGGGGGTCCGTATAGCAATTGTCCTCCGGGGGTGCTCCGAGCAACTTTTCGGACCGAAATTTCCAACAATATTTATTTCCAAAAAATACCTACAAACGCACAAAACACCATAATAAATACGAAATTGAGTACCAACAATACAGAAAATTGAGGACAACTTAGACACAAAAATGTATCTATCAAATACCCCCAAACTTATTATTTGCTAGTCCTCGAGTAAAACTAATCTAGAAAATAAAATGATTGCACTTAGCACGTGCAACAAGCCGTTAAACCGCTAGGTGGCCCTAGCGGCGGAGTGTTGTCTCCGGAGGGTTTACCAGAGGTGTACCCACAAAACCTTTAATCCAGACCCTAGCTATCTACGCAGAACCTTGGAAGGCACTAAAGAATCTCCTTGGTTGGCATACAAACATTGACTATAGGAGGAAGTACCCTGATGCGAAATTCCAATTGTTGTACACGAGTTTGCACTCATCATACTATAATTCATATATAAGTGACAGAGCTCAACTCAAATAGTTTCTAAACATCATAACCGGAGTCAACCAATCACATGGAAAGATTAAGAAGATGGATAAAGAGAAAAATAGATGGTTAAAGTGAACGGTGTTTCCCATATCTGTCTGAAGGCCTGTGCCAAGATGAACCTATCCTAATGGACCGAGATACCGGTATGACTAATATCAACACAACTGGCATATACAAGGGGACCAGTGGTCGATAAACCTAACTCTAGGTCAACACAACTGGCAATACAAGGGCACCAGTGGTCGACTTTATTGATTTTATTCCGGTTGGTCTGATGGTCTGGTCTCAAACTTTTTTTTTTGTTGTTGTTTTTTTTTTTTTTTGGTATCTCAATCACCCTACTTCACCCTAGCAAAGGTAACAACTTGAATCGTGTGCCTCACCAAGTCACTTAAAAAAAAAGGATTAGGATTCAACGAGATATGGCGAAACTACCATGTTTTTTTTAATTCTAACACCTGAGCTCTGTGCTTTTATGAATAGACTCTTTAGATGTTTCCATATAATCAGATTGGTTCCTCAACTCCTACAACCAAGATGTTCCCATCCACTTAGATTGGTTAATGCCAACCTTAATAAGCATAAATTTCTAGGCTCTGGAGTTTATTTATTGCAACTAAAAGCTAACAAAAAGTTTCTTCCACACCCCCAAACTTAAATCTAACATTGTCCTCAATGTTTCTAATGAAAGATCAATACCAAAAAGCAAAGTAATATGAGGAATCAGTAAAGATAGAAGTCGGAAAGATAGTACCTGGGTGAAGAGAGAAATCAAAAACTAATATACAACATACAATCGCCTCGATGGTCAATCAAGGGTTAACAGGGTCCTCCAGAGGGACCTCCTCAACATCACCTGTAGGAAAGGGCTCTAAAAAGGGTTTCAATCTCTGACCGTTAACCTTCGAAGAACTACTACCATATGGTGTCTCAATCTCAACATCTCCATGAGGAAATACAGTGCGAACAATAAAAGGACCCGTCCACCGAGAACATAACTTCCCAGGGAAAAGATGCAAGCGTGTATCATACAGAAGAAATTTTTGACCTGGAGAAAATGACTTCCTTAAAATATTTCTATCATGCACAAGTTTCATTTTGTTCTTATACTCCTTCGCACTATCGTAAGCGTCTATACGAATCTCTTCCAACTCATTGAGATGGAGTTTCCTATGGGCTCATGCCTTGTCAAGTGAAAAATTTAGCTGCTTAATAACCCAATAAGATCTATGTTCTAACTCAACAGGTAAATGACATGCCTTTCCATACACAAGCCGATAAGGCGACATTCCAATGGGGGTCTTAAACGCAGTATGGTAAGCCCAAAAGGCATCAGTAAGCCTATACGACCAGTCTTTCCGATTAGGATTAATTGTTTTCTCTAATATACGCTTTATCTCCCTATTGGAAACCTCTACCTGACCACTAGTCTGTGGATGATATGGGGTAGCTACCTTATGTGTGATACCATATTTCTTCATCAAAAGACTAAAAGGTCCATTACAAAACCTAGAACGATCTTGTTTACCCCAATGTGTAATACCTCGGCTAAAAACCTAGAACGATCTTGTTTACCCCAATGTTGGGGCATTCGACCAGTAACAAGATAATTCACTATATTCGCATACCAAGGTGCTTGGGTAAAAAAGAACAGTTATTCATCAGGAAAGCTATCCCTAACAAGAGGAGAATCATTAAGGGTATCCATAACAAGCCTAGACAAGTGGTCTGCTACTACATTTTCTGCACCTTTTTTTTATCTCTAATGTCTAAGAAAAATTCCTGCAACAATAGGATCTATCTAATCAATCTAGGTTTAATATCCTTCTTGGAAAGAAGATACTTCAATGCAGCATGATCAGTAAAGATGATGACCTTATAACCTAAGAGGTAGGATCTAAACTTGTCTAAGGCAAACACAATAGCTAATGGTTACTTCTCCGTAGTGGTATAGTTCAACTGGGCATCATTCAGAGTTTCGCTAGCATAGTAAATCACATGAAGTAACTTATTTTCTCGTTGACCTAGCACAAAACCAATAGCATGATCTGAAGCATCACACATGATCTCAAAGGGTAGGTTCCAGTTGGGTGCCTGGACTATGGGGGCGGTAGTGAGTAAATTCTTAAGCTTCTCAAAAGCCTCTAAACAAGCATCATCAAAGACAAACTTAACGTCTTTTGCAAGCAAATTGCAAAGAGGTTTAGAAATCAAGCTAAAATCCTTAATGAATCGGCGATAAAAACCTGCATGCCCTAAGAATGACCTAATATCTCTTACGGTTTTTGGGACCTGTAAAGTTTTAATAAGGTCAACTTTGGCTCTATCTACCTCTATACCCTTCGAAGATACGATATGCCCTAGAACAATTCCTGAACGAACCATGAAGTGACATTTCTCCCAATTAAGCACTAAATTCTTTTCCTTACACCTAGTCAAAACTAATGACAAATGATGCAAGCACTCATCGAAAGACGAACCAAACACTGAAAAATCATCCATAAAGACCTCTAAGAACCGTTCTACCATGTCAGAAAATATGCTCAACATACAATGCTGAAAGGTCGCAGGGGCATTACATAGCCCGAAAGGCATGCGTCTATACGCAAAGGTACCAAAGGGACAGGTAAAAGTGATTTTCTCTTGGTCTTCTGGGGCTATAACAATCTGATTATAACTGCAACATCCATCTAAAAAGCAATAATGTCTACGTCCAGCTAATCTCTTTAGCATTTGGTCGATGAAGGGAAGGGTAAAATGGTCCTTCCTAGTGACCTTGTTTAATTTCCTATAGTCAATACAGACACGCCCACCAGTGGTCACCCGGGTTGAGATTAACTCATTGTTATCATTCTGGACTACAGTAATACCGGATTTCTTGGGAACAACCTGAACGGGGCTGACCCACCGACTGTCTGAAATGGGGTAGATAATGCCTGCATCTAACAGCTTAAGAACCTCGATTCGAACTACTTCTTTCATATTAGGGTTCAGTCGACGTTGCATCTCCCTAGAAGGTTTGGTGTCACTCTCTAAATATATATGATGCATACAATCAGTAGGACTTATACCCTTAATGTCTGCTATGGTCCACCCTAAAGCTTCCTTGTTATTCTGAAGGACAATCACTAGACTACTTTCCTGATCACTATCCAAGTCGGATGCTATAATCGCAGGTAAAGTTTTAGATGGGCCTAAAAACACATACTTCAGGGAATCTGGTAATGGTTTAAGGTCCAACTTAGGAGGCTTTTCTAACGAAGGAACTAGGGTAGACTTAGAAACGGGTAGAGGTTCGAACTTAGGTTTCCAACCATTTCTAGTGTCCAGCAAAGAGGTTGAATCTAACAAAGCATTCACCTCATTAATCACATCGTCATCATCAAAATCAATCCCAAAGTGAGCTAGGCATTTCTCTAGTGGATCTTCTAACAAAGTGTTTGGTAATGACTCCTCGACTAATGTTCCTATCATGTTCACCTCTTCTATGTTCGAGTCATCTAGTTCAGAGGGTAGCTTACTAATATTAAAAATGTTCAGCTCAATAGTCATATTACCAAAAGACAAATTCATAATACCATTTCGACAGTTAATGATCGCATTGGATGTAGCTAAAAACGGGCGACCTAAAATCACTGGTATTTGGTTCTCTGGTTCAGGGATAGGTTGGGTATCTAGGATAACAAAATCCACTGGATAAATAAACTTTTCGACCTCAATAAGAACGTCCTCGATCACACCATGAGGAATTTTAACGGACCTATCAGCTTACTGAAGTGTCATATGGGTAGGTTTCATCTCACCAAGTCCTAGCTTAAGGTACACATGGTATGGCAGTAAGTTCACACTGGCTCCTAAGTCAAGCAAAGCTTTCTCGACACGGTGTTTACCTATTGTGCAAGAAATAGTAGGGGACCTTGGGTCTTTATACTTAAGAGTAGTGGTATTCTGAATAATATAACTCACATGACTAGCTAGGAAGGCTTTCTTATGGACACTAAGTTTTCGCTTTCGCGTACACATATCCTTAAGAAACTTGGCATAAGCGGGAATCTGTTTAATCGCATCTAACAATGGGAGGTTGATAGTAACCTGCTTAAAAACCTCCAATATATCATTAAAGTTAGACTCCCTCTTAGTTGGAACTAGCAGCTGGGGGAACGGGGCTCTGGGAACAAAGCCGGGCTCAGCAGGACCCTCATTGGTCTCTTTGGAGACTCTACCAGTCTCCTCATTTTCTGGCTCAGAAGGGTGAACTACAACATGTTCACTATCAGGCATGGCAACCTTATTTTCAACTTTCTTTCCATTCTTAAGGGTTGTTATAGAATTCACATGATTGTACGATTTCTCTCCTTTAGGGTTAGGATCAGTTTGACTAGGGAATCTTCCATCTTCTCTTTCACTAAGAAACTTAGCTATTTGGCCGAATTGAAGTTCTAAGTTAGCAAGAGACTGGGAATTATCCTTAAAATTCTGCCTGGTTTCTTCTTGAAAACCATAGTGGTTCTTTGATAACATCTCATGGTTCTTTGCTAACATAGTAGGGGTTTATTCTAAGGTGGAGATCTTTTTCTCATTCTGAAACTGGGGTTGATCTGAAGAGTTCTTAGCATAACCAAAACCCGGGGGAGGCTGAGAATCACTAGACTTTCCTTGATTCTGATCCTTAGACCAAGAAAAATTAGGATGGTTTCTCCAACCAGGGTTTTAAGTCTCTGAGTATGGGTCAAACTTCTGACGGTTTTCAAACCTAGCATTGTTATAGACAGCATGGGATTGTTCTTCACTAACCTGACCTTCCCAAAACGAGTTACTGGGTTCTACTCCACAACTAGACACTTGAGAGGCTCTAAACCTATCATAAGGTTCAACAAGAGAACTATGTTTAGGATGATTCAATTCCAAAGCTTCTAACCTTCTAGATAAAGAAGCAAACTTAGCATCAGACCGGAAGCTTGTATCTACCATATTGGTGCCATTTCTATTGACCAAGAGTCTTTTTGGGGGTTCAACACAAGACTCCCACTGTTGGGATTTTTCAGCGACGGCTCCTAAGAAGGTGAAAGCATCATCAACACTTTTACTAGTGAACTCACCAGCGCAATAGACTCAACCATGGATTTGGTTGAATAGTCTAAACCATCATAAATAATCTCTACGAGTTTCATCTTATCAAATCCATGGTGAGGACACTGGATATGAGATCATTGAATCTCTTTAAGAACCTATAAAGAGACTCTCCCTCTTGTTGCACACTAGCACTAATTTTCTGCCTAACAAACACAATTTTATGCTTAGGGTAGAATTTCATATATAAAGCAGCAATAAGTTCCTGCCATGTTTCAATGGATTCAGATGGTAGGTTGTTCAGCCATGTCTTGGCTTTATCTCTTAAGGAAAAGGGAAACATCTTAAGTTTCAAGACTTCATCAGTGTCTTTTATTCTAATTATCCCACAAATTTACTCAAAGTCCCTAATATGAAAATAAGGGTTCTCATCATCTTTCCCTAAGAATATAGGGATCATCTGAAGAATACTATGTTTTATCTCGAAATTGTCCGTAGTGGCTGGCAATTTAATGCACGAAGCTCAGGTGGACCTAGTTGGGAACATGTAATCTTTCAAAGTTGCCATCGCTGGCACAGCTGAAGTACTGGGGGTATTTTCCTCACGAAGAGACAGATTCTCAAAACTGAAGTTTCTAAAAACAGGGCTCTCAAAAGAAGAGTCTTCGAGCTCCCCGCCTTCACAATAAGAACTACTAGGTTTATCACTAATCAAACGGCCTAGAGTGGTTCTTTTCCAAGCCCGCTCTTTAATAACCTTGGGCATACACTAGAAAAAAAAAGAAATCCTAAAAGGAAGGGAAGTTCTATTCAAACACAAACAAGGCTGACTCCACCACAACAAACCTACTGATTTCTAGCAAACAAAAAGCATGATGGCTCCACTTAGATTGTTTCTAGACCAGATTCTAATCCTTCGAAAGGGAATTCGTTACAATTTAAGCAAACCCCTCTGGAATCAATCCGAGTTTAAGTAAGTTGAATCGAGACGAGGGAAGCTCAATGGAGCTTTGATACCCAAGGCCTCACCGGCGTTATAAGGCGGTGTATTCAACTCACAGAAACCATCATGAACTTTGAAGCATGTTTAAAAGAGTAACCAATATTTTTCGAATGACTTTCCTATTAAGCTCGTTACCCTATAAGTCTCGTTCTATTCAAATTTTAGTCTTAGGTTCGCGTTTAGTTTCGTTTTCCTAAGACGGGAAAGAAGGGAACGGTGATGAAATCCGAACCCTTATCTTGTATGGCCAGTCCTTTCCCTTTACTAGGAAATTAAAGCAGCCGTTTTCAAATCCTCAACATATATGCAAACGAAGAAATACAGTAACTCGCTGACAGGGGATTCGCGAGTGTTTCGACAAACTTACCTCCCGTACCAGACGGGGGATGAACCGCTAAAGTCGACTCGGGCCACGACTCCTATGTCATGTACGAACCTGAGGGGCCGAGGCGATATCGTAATCGCTGTCCTTCTCTGCAAACAGTTGATATTTAAACTACCCTTCCGTAGAGTTTAAAAAATAAAAATAAAAAATAAAGTCCCAAAGTCCAAAGTCCAAAAATAAAGTGCAAAAGGAAAAGATAATCTAAAAAAAAAAAATCTAAAAAAAATTGTCTCTCTCTCTCTCTTTTTTTTAATTAATTTTTATTCTTCTTTTCTTTCGCTTCTTTTCTTTTTAATTAATTTTTATCAATTGTATTCCCTAAGCATAAATTATCAATTGACTAAACAAAGTATAACCTATCAGATTGAATCACAACTAATTAAGAAAATTATGTAAAAAATTTAAAACTCTGCAAAAGCAGTGATTAAGTGAATTATAAATTATAAATTAGAGAAAATAAAATAGTTACCAATTATTCATGCGTAAATAGCTTCCTCATTGCCTTGGTTGTGGGAGATTTAGCTCATTATCATGTTGGAAACACGCTCAAAAGTTGATTTCATTGCTCAAACGGTGTTTACAAATGATGAAAAGGGAGAAATAATTCAAAACCGGCTTTGTAACGCTTATAATTGTTGCAAACCAAAGAACGATACAGAGGATGTGTCACTGTTACTGTGGCTCTAAGACTGTCGCTGAGCAGTCGCAAATACTGTAGCAAAAACAACTGCTTCTGTGGTTCAATGTTCTTCGTGTTCTTCAATGGCAGCAGCAACAACAACAGTTTTCTCTGGTGATCGTGTTTCGCCTCTGTGATGTTCCAAAGCCTTCCAAAACTCTCCGTACCCCTTACTGGCTCTTGTAGACTCTTTATATACCCAACAACGACAAGAACCTTCGCTCATTACTCCGAAAAATCTTTCCATAGCTCGGCAGTAAATAAAAAATAATCTCGGACAATTTTCTTTCCTTTCTCGCCTCTTCATGCATCTGCAGCTGTATGATTCGTGCAAAATATTGCTGCACGTTTCTTCAACATTCCAACTCGATCCAAACATAAGCAAAACACGTCTATCCTTGATGTAATCCATGGTTATCTCCTCCGGTCACGTACTCTCTTGTGTAAGTTACAATGATTATACGGCCCAAATAAACACATGCGAACACCCATACCAACTTTGTTTGGACAAATCCCATTCATCTCGGCCAAAACCAGTGGTTGAGTCTCATTGAAACTCCTCGAAAATCCAACAGAAAATAACGCAGTGAACTACATTATTTTCCCGCCAAAACAATCTTCAAAGGAGGAAGGAGATGGGTGCCCTTATTTAACATCCAGGGTGCTCAATAAAACAATGGGTGTTAAAGATTAATATGGGCTACACATAGCCGTGTGTGCCCCTTAGCAAAAGTGGGGGTCCGTATAGCAATTGTCCTCCGGGGGTGCTCCGAGCAACTTTTCGGGCCGCAATTTCCAGCAATATTTATTTCCAAAAA
Organism: Papaver somniferum; assembly: GCF_003573695.1. Taxonomy (NCBI): domain Eukaryota; kingdom Viridiplantae; phylum Streptophyta; class Magnoliopsida; order Ranunculales; family Papaveraceae; genus Papaver; species Papaver somniferum. Next base: position 118,493,400 of record NC_039365.1, on the reverse strand, counting down.
ATACCTACAAACACACAAAACACCATAATAAGTACGAAATTGAGTACCAACAATACAGAAAATTGAGGACAACTTAGACACAAAAATGTGTCTATCACCCGTCGAAACTTCGATCTAGTTTGAGTGAATCTTATATCAGAAGAGAAGATTCTCAAGCATAAACAAACTAGATGAAATCAAAGGTCAACCACCGTTAGTCAATCAAATCAATCGAAAACAAAAGATAAACCGCAATTATCTAGTTTCCCACCAACGGTACTAGTAGAGCTTCTCAATCCCTAAGAAGTCTTTAAACTGAGCGGTCGTAAGAGATTTCGCCTAATTAGGTTACTCTCCTCTCCGAATAGGCGGCTTCACCAGTAGCAACACAACTGAGATGGTTTTGCTGTCTCTGAAGATTAGTTTGCTCGAAATGCAAACTTTGATATTTATAGACCAAGGAAGTTTGGACACCAAGGAATTTCCAAAACCGAAAATATTCTCAAGATATGCAATGTATTCCAGATTCGGTTTCCATAATTCCTGGAAATGCTTTGTCCAAATAATGACCGAAAATCTCTTAGAAAATATCCAACTAGTAAATGCACATTACTAATTTTCATTTTCCAAAAATAAAATTAAAAACATTAAATAAAAAATTCTCAATTTATTTTATTCGATCCGGTATTTTCTTCCTTTTGCTATTAAGGAATAACTTTGAACAATTAAAGATAAGCGTTACTGCACATGTTCAAAGTATGTCGACATCTTTATTTTGTAAGTCCTCTTTCATACTTCCAATCTTGAAACCGATTTGCCACACTTCCAAACAAGTTTAGAATTGGTTCATCTGACTTTCAAGAACTACATGATTGATCAAGAACACTCAATCACCAAATATGGGTTTCACGGTTCTACCAAAACAAGTTTCGGTTCTACCTCCATGTGAGTACTTTGCATAGTCACGCTAGTTACCAAAATTCGGTTGACTACGTACTAGGATCAGTTCCCCACATATATATGGTATCTAACTTGTACTTGTTGCACATGTCCATAGGATCGGTTCCCCTTTGCCTAAAAATGTGTTGCACATGTCCATAGGATCGGTTCTCGTTTCGGCTAAAAACTTGCTGCACCTCATACAAGGATCGATTCCCCTTTGTGATAGGTTGCACCTCTTACTAGGATCGGTTCTTCTTTACCCATAGTCGGTCATACCAATAACACTAAATCGATCATACCATCTCAGGTGATTACTTAAGATCGGTTTCACTAATAAAAGTCATACCAATGCAAAAGTCAGGCCTTTGTGAATAGTTTTACCAAGAACATAAACAAGTCATGAGCGGTTATACTATCACACATATTGGTAGTTCAAAAGATATGCAATGAATAACAATACCAATAATGCCTGGCGATTTGTCTTTCGATTTACAAGACAAGTTCATGAATTTACTTCCTTAAAAAAAATGTAAAACATTGTTTCATAGGATGAAATCTTCACCTTATACCCATACATAATCACAATAGTATTCAAACGATTATGTCGATGTCTTATCTACAAAGTTTAATGGTTAAGTAATAAACCTCGTATTGTATTCCTTAATACTATGTCTAACTAGAGTATAACCATTCATGCTTCACAGTTTTGTTTTCAATATGCACGACTTGAAAGATACGTTAGGGAATGAAACAGTTCAAGTCAAATATCACTAACCTCAAGTGGAAGGATGATGTTGTCATTGTATCTCCTTACTTCTTCACTTCTTCAAGTATTCGCAATACTTGTAATGTCACATGTCCTAATACTTTCAAGCTAACCTATACAAAGTTGACTCTAGTATAATTGACAAGCAAACTTGACATACCAACGCTTGGTGGGTTCAACCGAGCTATGCTCTAACAACATGAATATCAACTACCCTGTGATAAAAAGCACAAGAAAAGTAATGACCATGAGGCTTTGAATTTGAGGGTTTGATGAGTGCCAAATAATGTATATATTTATCCCTTTTTGTTGGCATTTAACTCATCTTTTGTGCAGTAATTCTACATTTTATCCCATATTCTGTATTTTCATTGTTTTCAAGAATAAATATTTTTCTTACTTAATTTTGCATTTTTAGGTAATAAATAAAGTTTAGATGAATAGCAGAGCGGAAAAGAGCAGAAAAGTAGTGAAAAGCCGGGAGGAATTACACAAGGAAGCCGCGAAGAATGTTGTGCACAAGACCAAAAGGGTAGAAATGGGCTCAAGAAGGAAGAATTGTTCTTAAAGAAGATATGGGCTTGGCATACCCAAGGCCCAAAATCCTTACCCAAACCCATTTTCTATATCCATACCCGCCTCCATTCTCAGCTGTTAGATCGGATTCATCTCATCATCTAACGGTCGCTCCATCATCGTTCATCGAAGTCTGAAGCTCCTGCCAAACACTACAGCACCTAACTCCATCCGGAGCCGTCAGTTTCGTTGTATCTCGTAATCTAACGGTCGCTCAAGATTTATCCCCATCTCGCCGTTAGATCATCCATTAACTACACATCCCACGGCCCATCTCGCGAAACATCATCTCTTGATGCACCCGCCTCACACCAGAACATCCCATACCCTAAAAACCATCGAGAACTACGCATTACATTTCTCTTCTTCTCTTTCTTTTTCTTCCTTGTCCCCCGACCGTGTGCAGAGAGCTCTGCAACCACCTCTCCCTGCCACCACCATCACTACCAGTCTTTGCCACCGCCGCCTGCGCCACCCTCACCACAGACACCATAAACCCATTCCCTAGTTGCATCTCTTTCTCGTTCTTAGCACCCCCACACACTAGGTGCTATAATCAAGAGAGAGATAAAACTAGGGTTTCACCACAGTCGACAGAGGAGACCAAAAGAAGGGGTTGCTCGAAGAGACAGAAGCAGAGGGGAGATGGGTTCGACAGAGGAGACAATTTCAGGGTAAGGGTTAACTTTTCACAGACCCTAATTTTGTCTGTAATTTGGGAATTGGGTGTAAGAACCCTAAAATGTAAATTGGGTATAAAAAGGGGACTGTGGTGTGTGTAATTTTCATGCTGGAATAGCCAGTGTCCAGAACTGTTATGTTCTGTTAATGTTTTTTTTCTTCAATTTGTGCTGTTTCATGCACTGCTCCTGTTTAATCATGTATGTGTTCTGTTCAAATTGTTGTTCATGTTAAGCTGTTGTTAATGTTAGTTCACTGTGATGTTTAGTTTCTTCAATTTTCCTAGTGCATTTTCCTGTTGATGTTTGTGTTCCATGTAATGTTAATGTACCTGTTATGTGATACATGTTTAGTGGAATGTTAGGCTAGAAACCTCAGTGCACTGATTTGATTGAGCAATGGGAGAAATTAGTGCTCATAGCAAGCTAATTCTCTTTCCATTCCATTTGTATGCTTAGGATGCACTGATTTGATTGAGCAATGGGAGAAATTAGTGCTCATAGCAAGCTAATTCTCTTTCCATTCCATTTGTATGCCTAGAGCCACTGCCTTGGCCTTGCATTGTCATCACTGTTAGCTTCTCATCTCCCCTGCCCTTGGCTTAGGCCTTGGTTCACTTGCATTGTTCTCTGCTTGTAGTTGCTGTGTTATGTCACCTTCTCATAATCCTTTTGCCCTGTGTTGCTTTTGCCCTGTGTTGCCCTGTGTTGCTTCCATTTTAAATTTCCTCCATTGTCTTTGACTTAGGCTAACTGCCTCTGTATTATTGCCCCACTGTTTTCTTCCCCTTGCTGTTTTCTCCTTGCCGTGCAACCCTGCTGTTGCTGCCTCCCTTCCACTGCTTGTGCAGCTGCTGCTGAAGCCACTGCTGCTGCTGCAACTGAGCTTGGCTCACAGCAATCCAAAAGCCCAAGCTCAGTTCTCAGTTCAAGACCAAGCCCAGGTTTGAACCAAAAGTTGAAGCCCACTGTCCATTGTTTGTACAAACTGAAGCCCAGTTCATTAAGGCCCAGCCACAGTTTAGGTTAAGGCTCAAAGCCCAATTCAGTCAACTGTGGGCTTAATCCAAAAGCCTGAACTCAATCAAAGGCCCAAAGCCTAGTGCATTTCAAGACCAACTGAGCCCAAGCTCAGTTCATTTCATTGTTAAAAACAAACCCATTAGACCCAATTTACTCAAAGGGTATTCAAAGCCCAACAACAGCAATTTAGAAACCCAAAATAGCTAGAAACTCCAAAACACACCCAGTCTCTGTGGATCGACCCGTACTTGCACGAGCTACAACTGACGACCGTGCACTTGCGGTATTACTGTAGGCCCGTTCTCATTTCACTTCAATTTTATACGCTTTCCCGGGCCCACCAGGGTTTTTCGAAAGAAGGTTCGTAATAACTTGTTTACTGAAGCCATTAAAGTTCTTACTTCAAGTGGCATTACACTGTTGGAAAAGAAACTTTGAACAGTCTAATTGACAAGCACCCTTACGCCACCTCCTCCAATCATTCCAACCAGTCCGCCAGTTGCAGGCAGTGTTATCTCTTCCAATGAAGTTATTCTAGGTAGGCTTAAGAGATTTCCAAGAGGTACGACTTGTGGAAGAGATGGATTATGGGTACATCACATTCTTGACGCATTGGATGGGGATGCAGGTGTTGTGGCAGAGGAGTTACTTTATTTTATCAACAAAGTAGTTAACTTGTGGCTTGATGGCTTTTTCCTTCCGCAGCTAGGTAAGTACGTGGATACTGCGCCTTTTACACCCTGATGCGTGTTGTAACCACAACAAATTAATTAAGATATTTCTCACTAATTAACTGGTAATATAGCGGTAGTAAGAGATCGTTCCCACAGAGAGCTATGTAATTGATATGTTATTTAGATAACAAAACAAAGTAAAATTGGGATTGGTTTATGAAATAAATAAAAGATAAAAAGAGAATAAGATAAAAGGGATGATCAAGGAATCCTTCGCCGTTACCAAGTGTTAACCGGATTAGAATACTTATCTATCTTTCGTTAGAACCATTCATCACCAACCGTAGAATAACATCTAGATCAGCGCTATCCTCAAAACTCCTTCTATCACTGGATACGGAAGTTCTCGACTACCAGATTCTATTCAACGAACCACTAAGTAGTAGATCACTCAAGATGTAATCCAATCGAACGCTTTAAGCTTTTTGAATTTAGGTTGATACCAATAGTTAAGCTATTAGATCAAAGTCCACTTGATGATGTTATATTCACTCGTAATAGCTCCACAGAATCCCTCTGCAAGGTCTCGCGATGTATACTTGTGTAGAGAGTCAATCGAAAATTACTTATCTCATAACTCAATACTAGCAATAGAACAATCAATAGACCAGTCTAGTATGCATCCCAAATCAATCTAAGAATTACTCATAAACAATAGATATGGTGAAAACAAACGATTATGATTAAAACTCCGTACAAACTTGTATAATAATAAAGCTTCACGTCTAGAACATTGAATTCATCCTTAACCAACAAAGGTTTAGCAACTCATGATTACACAATTACCCGGTTTCTTCCTAAAGGGGCAAACCCTAGGTTTTTAATGAAGAACAAAAGTATAATATGAGATGTGATGATGTGTTAATTGTTTTGGAAGTCCCCTTATATATTTTTCATGAGATCTAGGTATTAGAATCCATCCGGGACCGTGTTTCCTTGATTTGGAAGTCAAAATACGTCAAAAGGGACCCCATAGGTTTATCTCAGTCGGCGTTTTCGAGTTCCTCAAAGCAATACCAAAAGTTGTGCTAAAAAATACACCTTCTCTGCTTGAAATACGACTACTTTCGGTATTGCTAAAGCAATGCCGAAAGTGGTGTTGTAGATTGCAGTTTTACGTCCCGAATGTTTTGGCCGTAACTTCTTCGTCCAAACTTGGAATTACCTCATTCTTTCGCAATTCTCTTCAAGATGGTAATAAGAAATCCTGAATTTGGATGAGTTGAACTTAGTCTTATTGTCCTTCTTATGTTTTTAACCTTCTTTGCTTCTTTTCGTCGCAATTCTTCCTTTTCTTTTGGCTCTAAACACTTGGATCCTTGGAGAACTCCACTTTATAGATCTTTTGCGGCCTTTTCCACTCTTCTTGGGATGATTCACCTGATATGACATATAAACTAGACAATAATCATAATAACAAGTAACATGCAGGAATTATAGCAAAAACAAGTATGGAATTGACATTCTAAACATATAAATTAAGCACTTATCAAATTCCTCCACACTTAGCTTTTGCTAGTCCTCGAGCAAACTACCTAAAATACAACAACTCCATTTCGTCGAGGATACGGTTGCACTTAGCATGTGCAATAGGCCTTTAAACCCCTAGGTATACCTAGTGGACGAGTTATAGTCTCGTGAGGGCTTACGAGAGATATACCCACAAAACCTGCTCCAACTTCAAAGCGTTCCAATATCCCGAGTATCCAAAGAGCTATGAGGACATAGAGTTTCTGCATGCTAGTAATAAGAAGTTAGAAATACCAAAGAACAAATTCTCATTCTTAAATGTTGAGTGAGAAATGACCACACAATAATTAGAGAACAAGTGTTTTAGAGCGATCAATAAGCATTTCTCCTCGACTTCTGCCTCACTTAAAAGGATTTTATGATAATTGCACTCAATAAGACGGCTTTTTTATGGGTCTCACATGTGTGCAGGTAGGAATGAAGAGAGAAATCCTACACACCTTGAATGGTGGGAAGGAAACCTTCCGAAATAATTTCTAGAGACTCCACAAAATCGTGGAAAATAAAGAATTTTTCTGATGATCTCTAAGAAAGGAAATCAACCATTATTATTAAAAATAGAGGATGAGAGTACTTACCACCTCCACATCTGATTACAATGATGATAACACCACTCTCACAACATCCACTATAAACGTCTTCATCTTTTTGGTCTTCGTCTTCTTCATCTTTTTGGTCTTCGTCTTCGGTCTTCAACTATTGATGATAAACTCTTGAACTTCATATAACTATGACAATTTGTAACTCTTTTCCTCTAATTCTTTTTTGCTTGAAACTTCCTTATAGATTTTTCTTCCTTCCCCACGGCTTTATTAAATAAATAAAAATAATATAACAAACTTTTCCTGTCTCATTTTTTTCTCTTTTTTTTTTCTTCATTTTTTTCATTTTTGTTTTAGTGAGACAAGAAAAATAATACAAAAATAACAATAGAAATAGCCATGGGTGAAGTACTTTACCGCTTGATTCTTCACAACTTATATTGTCTCGTATCATAAACTTCAATAACTCTCATCTTTTGATTTTCTTCGCTCTTGTATATAAGTCTTCATACTTAGATATAGAATTCCGCTCTTTATATATAAGTCTTCAACATGTATATAAAAATCTGCTCATTGTATGTTCCTTTACTCGGATATGAAATTTTCTCTTCCTTGTATTGTTGCTTGTAAACCTCAAAACGTCTTCAACTTTCCTTGAAATTTTGATGTCGCTCCACTTGTTGATGATGATGTGTTTCTATGGACCTGTTGTTGGCGAGAGAGAGGATGGTGCTAACTGCAAATCAAACTACAAGAAGATGACTTTCATCTATAGACGTTGCCCTCGTTATTGACAAAATTAGCACTCAAGAGATCAAAGAGTAGTGCTTATATTTGTGGGAGGTTGGGTAGCTCACCATTCTACCCGTAATTAACATACGGTGACACACACTCAAAAGAAAGCTCTTTAGTCATCTAGAAAGAAATTTGGTCTGGTGCCTCGGTTGATATGAAAATAGGTAGTCTCCACTAATGATTGATCAACAACTCTAATAATGCATTTCTCCCTGCTCCTAATTTGCATCACCGGCATGATTAAATCCATTATTTAACACTCTAACAGAAAGAAATCTGAACGTAGTTCCCTAACACTTCCAAGTTCAGTTATGTCGGTCAGAATTCTCTATGTAACATACCTAGAGTATGCTAGTGACTCTAAAATCTCTGCAAGTTGGAGGTTTTTTATGCAAAAATTTGAAAAATCGACTCAAAAAGGATAAAAACTGTATATGCAAAGTATCCAAACACTCCCCAACACTTAAACTCTACATTGTCCTCAATATAATTGACTCGTCCTAAGTAAAATCAAGGTGGGAAATCCTAATATGATATGTAAAAGAAGAAAATTAAAAACAAAATGATAGAAATACAAAACCTATGGGTTTCCTCCCATGCAACGCTTAGTTTAACGTCCTCAGCCTGACCTTCTTGTTATCGGCCATACACCAACAATCTGAAAATCTGGTAGTCCATCCATACAACAATCTGAAGTACTAGTAACAACTTCATAAAAACATTATCACAAGATATAAATATTGAAGATATCACTTTATTGAAGCTTCCCCCACACTTAGTTTTTTCTACACTCGGAAGTGGATAGAGAACATAGAATTCGGGAACTTCAAAAGGTTCCTCGGCTTGTTGAACCTGCACAATACTAGAATCAAACACATCAAGTTGTGGATACATAGAAGCAAAATAATCCGTTAAAACTTTGGAAGCACACAACTCCAATCCTAAGTGAGGTATTTTCCTAAAAGCTGGATTAACAACTCTTTTGGGAACTACTTCAATTTGATGGAAAGGATCAATAGATATAGAATTACGCAAAGGATTAGACAAACCTTGTTCGAGATCCTCATATTTTATCTCTAGTGAATTATTTAACTCAAGTATATCGTGGTCCTCTATCGAACTCTTATTTCTGCTTCAACCAAAATTTCAGCATCACTATAATCCTTGGCAAGCTCAATTGGGTCTTCCACGTATTCAATCAATTTGGTTTCATTCTCAATCTCCATCTCTTCAACATTCTTGCATCCGAATCAAATTCCTCTCTCATGAACTCTTCCTCGGTATAAATTTTTGGGTATTCTTCATAGTCTCAGTCGAGGGAATGATTGGGTCTACTTTTTGCAAATCAACCGGCCAAGACTCCTCCTTTTGGCGAGTGATCATTATTACGATCATAGATGGAATAACTTTATCACTATTACATGAACTTTCCAAAGGTTGCTCGTCTTTCTCCATTTCTTCCTTAATCTGATCCATGTCTCTTCTTAAGTTGTTAATGCCCTCTTGAAGTTCTTGGAGTGATTGATTAACGCTTTGTTGATGTTTCTCTAACCCATGGTAGTATTTTTCCATTTGTATGCGAATATCTTCCATCATGGTACACATTTGTTCTGCAATACTTGAAGAAATGGGATTAGAAGCATAACTATCCTCCCATCCTTGTGATTGTTCACTTACATGCCCGTCATAAGGTTGTTGACATGTATGAGAATATCCGTAAGGTTCCGTGGGATATTGATCATAGCCAAAAGATTGATTTTGATTATACCCATAGGATGGTTGGTAGTTTTCATAAGAATGAGATTGAAAACCATACTGATAACCACCATCATATGTTGATTAGTCTTGTGCTTCGTACATGTTATTTCCGTAAGGAAACATGACGACTCAAAAAATAGCAAAAATCAAAACAAAATAATATCAAAACAAGCTAAATAAATAAAAAATCAGTTAGCAACTGCTCCCCTGCAGCGGCGCCAAAATTTGATGCGTGTTGTAACCACAAAAAAATTAATTAAGATATTTTCCACTAATTAACTGGTAATACAGCGATAGTAAGAGATTGTTCCCATAAAGAGCTGTGTAATTGATATGTTATTTAGATAGCAAAAAAAAGTAAAAGGGGGATTGGTTTATGAAATAAATAAAAGATAAAAAGAGAATAAGATAAAAGGGATGATCAAGGAATCCTTCGCCGTTACCAAGTGTTATCCGGATTAGAATACTTATCTATCTTTCGTTAGAACCATTCATCACCAACCGTAGAATGACATCTAGATCAGTGCTATCCTCAAAACTTCTTTTATCACTGGATACGTAAGTTCTCGACTACCAGATTCTATTCAACGAACCACTAAGTAGTAGATCACTCAAGATGTAATCCAATCGAACGCTTTAAGCTTTGTGAATTTAGGTTGATACCAGTAGTTAAACTCTTAGATCAAGGTCCACTTGATGATGTTATCTTCGCTCGCAATAGCTCCACAGAATCCCTCTGCAAGGTCTCGCGATGTCTACTTGTGTAGAGAGTCAATCAACGATTACTTATCTCATAACTCAATACTAGCAATAGAACAATCAATAGACTAATCGAGTATGCATCCCAAATCAATCTAAGAATTACTCATAAACAATATATGGTGAAAACAACGATGATGATTAAATATCCGGACAAACTTGTATAATAACAAAAGCTTCACGTCTAGAACATTGAATTCATCTTAACCAACAGGTTTAGCAACTCATGATTACACAATTACCTGGTTTCCCGCTAAAGAGGAAAACCCTAGGTTTTTAATGAAGAACGAAAGTATAATATGAGATGTGATGATGTGTTAATTGTTGTGGAAGTCCCCTTGTATGGTTTTCATGAGATCTAGGTATTAGAATCCATCCGGGACCGTGTTTCCTTGATTTGGAAGTCAAAATACGTCAAAAGGGACCCCATAAGTTTGTCTCAGTCGGCGTTGTCGAGTTCCTCAAAAAATACCAATAGTTGTGCTCAAAATACACCTTCCTGCCTGAAATACGACTACTTTTGGTATTCCTAAAGCAATGCTGAAAGTGGTGTTGTAGATTGCAGTTTTACGTCCGACGTTTTGGTCGTAACTTCTTCGTCCAAACTTGGAATGACCTCATTCTTTCGCCATTCTCTTCAAAACTGAATTATCTTCAAGATGGTAATAAGAAATCCTGAATTTGAATGAGTTGAACTTAGTCTTCTTGTCCTCTTTGTTTTTACCTTCTTTGCTTCTTTTCATCGACTTCTTTTTTTCTTTTGGCTCTAAAAACTTGGATCCTTGGAGAACTCCACTTTATAGCTCTTTTGCAGCCTTTTCCACTCTTCTTGGGATGATTCACCTGATATGACACATAAACTAGAAATAATCATAATAACAAGTAACATGCAATTATAGCTAAAACAAGTATGAAATTGACATTCTAAACATATAAGTTAAGCACTTATAAAATTCTCCCATACTTAGCTTTTTCTAGTCCTCGAGCAAACTACCTAAATACAACAACTCCATGTCGTCGAGGATACGATTGCACTTAGCATCTGCAATAGGCCTTTAAACCCCTAGTGTCCCTAGTGGACGAGTTATAGTCTCGTGAGGGCTTACGAGAGATATACCCACAAAACCGCTCCAATTCAAAGCGTTCTAGTGTCCCAAGCATCCAAAGAGCTATGAGGACATAGAGTTTCTGTATGCTAGTAATAAGAAGTTAGAAATACCAAAGAACATGTTCTCATTCTTAAATGTTGAGTGAGAAATGACCACACCATAATGAGAGAACACGTGTTTGAGAGCGATCAATAAGCATTTCGCCTCGACTTCTGCCTCACTTAAAAGAATTTTATGATAATTGCACTCAATAAGACGACTTTTTTATGGGTCTCACATGTGTGCAGGTAGGAATGAAGAGAGATATCATACACACTTGAATGGTGGAAGGAAACCTTCCGAAATAATTTCTGGAGACTCCACAAAATCGTGGAAAATAAAGACTTTTTCTGATCTATCTAAGAAAGGAAATCAACCATTATTAAAAATAGAGGATGAGAGTACTTACCACCTTAATATCTGATTGCAATGATGATAACAACACTCTCACACATCCATAGAAACGTCTTCATTCCTTCGGCTCGCCTTCTTCATCTTTTTGGTCTTCGTCTTCGGTCTTCAACTATTGATGATAAACTCTTGAACTTCATATAACTATGACAATTTGTAACTCTTTTCCTCTAATTCCTTGTTGCTTGAAACTTCCTTATAGATTTTTCTTCCTTCCCCACGACTTTATTAAATAAATAAAAATAATATAACAAATTTTTCTTGTCTCATTTTCTTCTCTTTTTTTTTTCTTCATTTTTTTCATTTTTTTTAGTGAGACAAGAAAAATAATTCAAAACTAACAATCGAAATAGCCATGGGTGAAGTACTTTACCGCTTGATTCTTCACAACTTGTATTGTCTCGTATCATAAACTTCAATAACTCTCATCTTTTGATTTTCTTCGCTCTTGTAAATAAGTCTTCATACTTAGATATAGAATTCCGCTCTTTATATATAAGTCTTCAACATGTATATAAAAATCTGCTCATTGTATGTTCCTTTACTCGGATATGAAATTTTCTCTTCCTTGTATTGTTGCTTGTAAACCTCAAAACGTCTTCAACTTTCCTTGAAATTTTGATGTCGCTCCACTTGTTGATGATGATGTGTTTCTATGGACCTGTTGTTGGCGAGAGAGAGGATGGTGCTAACTGCAAATCAAACTACAAGAAGATGGCTTTCATCTATAGACGTCGCCCTCGTTATTGAAAAATTAGTACTCAGGAGATCAAAGAGTAGTGCTTCTATTGGTGGGAGGTTGGGTAGCTCACCATTCTACCCGTAATTAACATACGGTGACACACACTCAAAAGAAAGCTCTTTAGTCATCTAGAAAGAAATTTGGTCTGGTGCCTAGGTTGATATGAAAATAGGTAGTCTCCACTAATAATTGATCAGCAACTCTAATAATGCATTTCTCCCTGCTCCTAGTTTGCATCACCGGCATGATTAAATCCATTATTTAACACTCTAACAAGAAAGAAATCTGAACGTAGTTACCTAACACTTCCAAGTTCAGTTATGTCGGTCAGAATTCTCTATGTAAACATACCTAGAGTATGCTAGTGACTCTAAAATATCTGCAAGTTGGAGGTTTTTTATGCAAAAATTTGAAAAATCGACTCAAAAAGGATAAAAACTCTATATGCAAAGTATCCAAACACTCCCCAACACTTGAACTCTACATTGTCCTCAATATAATTGACTCGTCCTAAGTAAAATCAAGGTGGGAAATCCTAATATGATATGCAAAAGAAGAAAATTAAAAACAAAATGATAGAAATACAAAACCTATGGGTTTCCTCCCATGCAACGCTTAGTTTAACTCCTCAGCCTGACCTTCTTGTTATCGCCACACCAACAATCTGAAAATCTGGTAGTCCATCCATACAACAATTGCAGTACTAGTAACAACTTCATAAAAACATTATCACAAGATATAAATATTGAAGATATCACTTTATTGAAGTTTCCCCCACACTTAGTTTCTTTCTACACTCGGAAGTGGATAGAGAACATAGAATTCGGGAACTTCAAAAGGTTCCTCGGCTTGTTGAACCTGCACAATACTAGAATCAAACACATCAAGTGGTGGATACTTAGAAGCAAAATAATCCGTTAAAAACTTTGGAAGCACACAACTCCAATCCTAAGTGAGGTTTTCCTAAAAGCTGGATTAACAACTCTTTTGGAACTACTTCAATTTGATGAAAAGGATCAATAGATATAGAATTACGCAAAGGATTAGACAAACCTTGTTCGAGATCCTCTTTATCTCTAGTGAATTATTTACCTCAAGTATATCGTGGTCCTCTATCGAACTCTATTTCTGCTTCAACCAAAATTTCAGCATCATTAAATCCTTGGCAAGCTCAATTGGGTCTTCCACGTATTCAATCAATTTGGTTTCATTCTCAATCTCCATCTCTTCAACATTCTCGTCATCCGAATCAAATTCCTCTCTCATGAACTCTTCCTCGGTATAAATTTTGGGTATTCTTCATAGTCTCAGTCGAGGGAATGATTGGGTCTACTTTTTGCAAATCAACCGGCCAAGGCTCCTCCTTTTGGCGAGTGATCATTATTACGATCAGAGATGGAATAACTTTATCACTATTACATGAACTTTCCAAAGGTTGCTCGTCTTTCTCCATTTCTTCCTTAATCTGATCCATGTCTCTTCTTAAGTTGTTAATGCCCTCTTGAAGTTCTTGGAGTGATTGATTAACGCTTTTGTTGATGTTTCTCTAACCCATGGTAGTATTTTTCCATTTGTATGCGAATATCTTCCATCATGGTACACATTTGTTCTGCAACACTTGAAGAAATGGGATTAGAAGCATAACTATCCTCCCATCCTTGTGATTGTTCACTTACATGCCCGTCATAAGGTTGTTGACATGTATGAGAATATCCGTAAGGTTCCGTGGGATATTGATCATAGCCAAAAGATTGATTTTGATTATACCCATAGGATGGTTGGTAGTTTTATAAGAATGAGATTTAAAACCATACTGATAACCACCATCATATGTTGATTGGTCTTGTGCTTCGTACATGTTATTTCCGTAAGGAAACATGACGACTCAAAAGATAGCAAAAATCAAAACAAAATAATATCAAAACAAGCTAAATAAATAAAAATCATTAGCAACTGCTCCCCGGCAGCGGCGCCAAATTTGATGCGTGTTGTAACCACAAAAATTAATTAAGATATTTCCACTAATTAACTGGTAATACGGTAGTAAGAGATCGTTCCCACAGAGAGCTGTGTAATTGATATGTTATTTAGATAGCAAAAAAGTAAAAGGGGGATTGGTTTATGAAATAAATAAAAGATAAAAAGAGAATAAGATAAAAGGGATGATCAAGGAATCCTTCGCCGTTACCAAGTGTTACCGGATTAGAATACTTATCTATCTTTCGTTAGAACCATTCATCACCAACCGAATAGAATAACATCTAGATCAGTGTTATCCTCAAAACTCCTTCTATCACTGGATACGGAAGTTCTCGACTACCAGATTCTATTCAACGAACCACTAAGTAGTAGATCACTCAAGATGTAATCCAATCGAACGCTTTAAGCTTTGTGAATTTAGGTTGATACCAGTAGTTAAACTCTTAGATCAAGGTCCACTTGCTGATGTTATCTTCGCTCGCAATAGCTCCACAGAATCCCTCTGCAAGGTCTCGCGATGTCTACTTGTGTAGAGAGTCAATCAACGATTACTTATATCATAACTCAATACTAGCAATAGAACAATCAATAGACTAATCGAGTATGCATCCCAAATCAATCTAAGAATTACTCATAAACAATATATATGGTGAAAACAAACGATGATGATTAAAACTCCGGACAAACTTGTATAATAATAAAGCTTCACGTCTAGAACATTGAATTCATCTTTAACCAACAAAGGTTTAGCAACTCATGATTACACAATTACCTGGTTTCCCGCTAAAGAGGAAAACCCTAGGTTTTTAATGAAGAACGAAAGTATAATATGAGATGTGATGATGTGTTAATTGTTGTGGAAGTCCCCTTGTATGGTTTTCATGAGATCTAGGTATTAGAATCCATCCGGGACCGTGTTTCCTTGATTTGGAAGTCAAAATACGTCAAAAGGGACCCCATAAGTTTGTCTCAGTCGGCGTTGTCGAGTTCCTCAAAGAATACCAATAGTTGTGCTCAAAAATACACCTTCTCTGCCTGAAATACGACTACTTTCGGTATTCCTAAAGCAATGCTCAAAGTGGTGTTGTAGATTGCAGTTTTACGTCCCGACTGTTTTGGTCGTAACTTCTTCGTCCAAACTTGGAATGACCTCATTCTTTCGCCATTCTCTTCAAAACTGAATTATCTTCAAGATGGTAATAAGAAATCCTGAATTTGAATGAGTTTAACTTAGTCTTCTTGTCCTTCTTATGTTTTCTACCTTCTTTGCTTCTTTTCATCGCACTTCTTCTTTTTCTTTTGGCTCTAAAAACTTGGATCCTTGGAGAACTCCACTTTATAGCTCTTTTGCAGCCTTTTCCACTCTTCTTGGGATGATTCACCTGATATGACACATAAACTAGAAAATAATCATAATAACAAGTAACATGCAAATTATAGCTAAAACAAGTATGAAATTGACATTCTAAACATATAAGTTAAGCACTTATAAATTCTCCCATACTTAGCTTTTCTAGTCCTCGAGCAAACTACCTAAAATACAACAACTCCATGTCGTCGAGGATACGATTGCACTTAGCATGTTCAATAGGCCTTTAAACCCCTAGGTGTCCCTAGTGGACGAGTTATAGTCTCGTGAGGGCTTACGAGAGATATACCCACAAAACCGGCTCCAACTTCAAAGCGTTCTAGTGTCCCAAGCATCCAAAGAGCTATGAGGACATAGATTTTCTGTATGCTAGTAATAAGAAGTTAGAAATACCAAAGAACATGTTCTCATTCTTAAATGTTGAGTGAGAAATGACCACACCATAATGAGAGAACACGTGTTTGAGAGCGATCAATAAGCATTTCGCCTCGACTTCTGCCTCACTTAAAAGAATTTTATGATAATTGCACTCAATAAGACGACTTTTTCATGGGTCTCACATGTGTGCAGGTAGGAATGAAGAGAGATATCATACACACGTTAATGGTGGAAGGAAACCTTCCGAAATAATTTCTGGAGACTCCACAAAATCGTGGAAAATAAAGACTTTTTCTGATGATATCTAAGAAAGGAAATCAACCATTATTATTAAAAATAGAGGATGAGAGTACTTACCACCTTAATATCTGATTGCAATGATGATAACAACACTCTCACATCATCCAATAGAAACGTCTTCATTCCTTCGGCTCGTCTTCTTCATCTTTTTGGTCTTCGTCTTCGGTCTTCAACTATTGATGATAAACTCTTGAACTTCATATAACTATGACAATTTGTAACTCTTTTCCTCTAATTCCTTGTTGCTTGAAACTTCCTTATAGATTTTTCTTCCTTCCCCGCGACTTTATTAAATAAAAAAAATAATATAACAAATTTTTCTTGTCTCATTTTCTTCTCTTTTTTTTTTTTAGTGAGACAAGAAAAATAATTCAAAACTAACAATCGAAATAGCCATGGGTGAAGTACTTTACCGCTTGATTCTTCACAACTTGTATTGTCTCGTATCATAAACTTCAATAACTCTCATCTTTTGATTTTCTTCGCTCTTGTAAATAAGTTCATACTTAGATATAGAATTCCGCTCTTTATATATAAGTCTTCAACATGTATATAAAAATCTGCTCATTGTATGTTCCTTTACTCGGATATGAAATTTTCTCTTCCTTGTATTGTTGCTTGTAAACCTCAAAACGTCTTCAACTTTCCTTGAAATTTTGATGTCGCTCCACTTGTTGATGATGATGTGTTTCTATGGACCTGTTGTTGGCGAGAGAGAAGATGGTGCTAACTGCAAATCAAACTACAAGAAGATGGCTTTCATCTATAGACGTCGCCCTCATTATTGAAAATTAGTACTCAGGAGATCAAAAGTAGTGCTTCTATTGGTGGGAGGTTGGGTAGCTCACCATTCTACCCGTAATTAACATACGGTGACACACACTCAAAAGAAAGCTCTTTAGTCATCTAGAAAGAAATTTGGTCTGGTGCCTCGGTTGATATGAAAATAGGTAGTCCCACTAATGATTGATCACAATCTAATAATGCATTTCTCCCTGCTCCTAATTTGCATCACCGGCATGATAAATCCATTATTTAACACTCTAACAAGAAAGAAATCTGAACGTAGTTCCCTAACACTTCCAAGTTCAGTTATGTCGGTCAGAATTCTCTATGTAAACATACCTAGAGTTGCTAGTGACTCTAAAATCTCTGCAAGTTGGAGGTTTTTTATGCAAAAATTTGAAAAATCGACTCAAAAAGGATAAAAACTCTATATGCAAAGTATCCAAACACTCCCCAACACTTAAACTCTACATTGTCCTCATATAATTGACTCGTCCTAAGTAAAATCAAGGTGGGAAATCCTAATATGATATGCAAAAGAAAAAATTAAAAACAAAATGATAAAATACAAAACCTATGGGTTTCCTCCCATGCAACGCTTAGTTTAACGTCCTCAGCCTGACCTTCTTGTTATCGGCCATACACCAACAATCTGAAAATCTGGTAGTCCATCCAGACAACAATCTGCAGTACTAGTAACAACTTCATAAAAACATTATCACAAGATATAAATATTGAAGATATCACTTTATTGAAGTTTCCCCCACACTTAGTTCTTTCTACACTCGGAAGTGGATAGAGAACATAGAATTCGGGAACTTCAAAAGGTTCCTCGGCTTGTTGAACCTGCACAATACTAGAATCAAACACATCAAGTGGTGGATACTTAGAAGCAAAATAATCCGTTAAAACTTTGGAAGCACACAACTCCAATCCTAAGTGAGGTATTTTCCTAAAAGCTGTATTAACAACTTTTATGGGAACTACTTCAATTTGATGGAAATGATCAATAGATATAGAATTACGCAAAGGATTAGACAAACCTTGTTCGAGATCCTCATATTTTATCTCTAGTGAATTATTTACCTCAAGTAAATCGTGGTCCTCTATCGAACTCTTATTTCTGCTTCAACCAAAATTTCAGCATCATTATAATCCTCGGCAAGCTCAATTGGGTCTTCCACGTATTCAATCAATTTGGTTTCATTCTCAATCTCCATCTCTTCAACATTCTCGTCATCCGAATCAAATTCCTCTCTCATGAACTCTTCCTCGGTATAAATTTTTGGGTATTCTTCATGAATCTCAGTCGAGGGAATGATTGGGTCTACTTTTTGCAAATCAACCGGCGAAGGCTCCTCCTTTTGGCGATTGATCATTATTACGATCAGAGATGGAATAACTTTATCACTATTACATGAACTTTCCAAAGGTTGCTCGTCTTTCTCCATTTCTTCCTTAATCTGATCCATGTCTCTTCTTAAGTTGTTAATGCCCTCTTGATGTTCTTGGAGTGATTGATTAACGCTTTGTTGATATTTCTCTAACCCATGGTAGTATTTTTCCATTTGTATGCGAATATCTTCCATCATGGTACACATTTGTTCTGCAACACTTGAAGAAATGGGATTAGAAGCATAACTATCCTCCCATCCTTGTGATTGTTCACTTACATGCCCGTCATAAGGTTGTTGACATGTATGAGAATATCCGTAAGGTTCCGTGCGATATTGATCATAGCCAAAAGATTGATTTTGATTATACCCATAGGATGGTTGGTAGTTTTTATAAGAATGAGATTTAAAACCATACTGATAGCCACCATCATATGTTGATTGGTCTTGTGCTTCGTACATGTTATTTCCGTAAGGAAACATGACGACTCAAAAGATAGCAAAAATCAAAACAAAATAATATCAAAACAAGCTAAATAAATAACAAATCAATTAGCAACTGCTCCCCGGCAGCGGCGCCAAAATTTGATGCGTGTTGTAACCGCAAAAAATTAATTAAGATATTTCCCACTAATTAACTGGTAATATAGCGGTAGTAAGAGATCGTTCCCAGAGAGAGCTGTGTAATTGATATGTTATTTAGATAGCAAAAAACAAGTAAAAGGGGGATTGGTTATGAAATAAATAAAAGATAAATAAGATAAAAGGATGATCAAGGAATCCTTCGCCGTTACCAAGTGTTAACCGGATTAGAATACTTATCTATCTTTCGTTAGAACCATTCATCACCAACCGTAGAATAACATCTAGATCAGTGCTATCCTCAAAACTCCTTCTATCACTGGATACAGAAGTTCTCGACTACCAGATTCTATTCAACGAACCACTAAGTAGTAGATCACTCAAGATGTAATCCAATCGAACGCTTTAAGCTTTGTGAATTTAGGTTGATACCAGTAGTTAAACTCTTAGATCAAGGTCCACTTGCTGATGTTATCTTCGCTCGCAATAGATCCACACACCCTCTGCAAGGTCTCGTGATGTCTACTTGTGTGAGAGTCAATCAACGATTACTTATATCATAACTCAATACTAGCAATACAATCAATAGACTAATCGAGTATGCATCCCAAATCAATCTAAGAATTACTCATAAACAATATATATGGTGAAAACAAACAATGATGATTAAAACTCCGGACAAACTTGTATAATAATAAAGCTTCACGTCTAGAACATTGAATTCATCTTTAACCAACAAAGGTTTAGCAACTCATGATTACACAATTACTTGGTTTCCCGCTAAAGAGGAAAACCCTAGGTTTTTAATGAAGAACGAAAGTATAATATGAGATGTGATGATGTGTTAATTGTTGTGGAAGTCCCCTTGTATGGTTTTCATGAGATCTAGGTATTAGAATCCATCCGGGACCGTGTTTCCTTGATTTGGAAGTAAAATACGTCAAAAGGGACCCCATAAGTTTGTCTCAGTCGGCGTTGTCGAGTTCCTCAAAGAATACCAATAGTTGTGCTCAAAAATACACCTTCTCTGCCTGAAATACGACTACTTTCGGTATTCCTAAAGCAATGCTGAAAGTGGTGTTGTAGATTGCAGTTTTACGTCCCGACTGTTTTGGTCGTAACTTCTTCGTCCAAACTTGGAATGACCTCATTCTTTCGCCATTCTCTTCAAAACTGAATTATATTCAAGATGGTAATAAGAAATCCTGAATTTGAATGAGTTTAACTTAGTCTTCTTGTCCTTCTTATGTTTTCTACCTTCTTTGCTTCTTTTCATCGCACTTCTTCTTTTTCTTTTGGCTCTAAAAACTTGGATCCTTGGAGAACTCCACTTTATAGCTCTTTTGCAGCCTTTTCCACTCTTCTTGGGATGATTCACCTGATATGACACATAAACTAGAAAATAATCATAATAACAAGTAACATGCAATAATTATAGCTAAAACAAGTATGAAATTGACATTCTAAACATATAAGTTAAGCACTTATAAAATTCTCCCATACTTAGCTTTTTCTAGTCCTAGCAAACTACCTAAAATACAACAACTCCATGTCGTCGAGGATACGATTGCACTTAGCATGTTCAATAGGCCTTTAAACACCCTAGGGTCCCTAGTGGACGAGTTATAGTCTCGTGAGGGCTTACGAGAGATATACCCACAAAACCGGCTCCAACTTCAAAGCGTTCTAGTGTCCCAAGCATCCAAAGAGCTATGAGGACATAGATTTTCTGTATGCTAGTAATAAGAAGTTAGAAATACCAAAGAACATGTTCTCATTCTTAAATGTTGAGTGAGAAATGACCACACCATAATGAGAGAACACGTGTTTGAGAGCGATCAATAAGCATTTCGCCTCGACTTCTGCCTCACTTAAAAGAATTTTATGATAATTGCACTCAATAAGACGACTTTTTCATGGGTCTCACATGTGTGCAGGTAGGAATGAAGAGAGATATCATACACACGTTAATGTGGGAAGGAAACCTTCCGAAATAATTTCTGGAGACTCCACAAAATCGTGGAAAATAAAGACTTTTTCTGATGATATCTAAGAAAGGAAATCAACCATTATTATTAAAAATAGAGGATGAGAGTACTTACCACCTTAATATCTGATTGCAATGATGATAACAACACTCTCACATCATCCAATAGAAACGTCTTCATTCCTTCGGCTCGTCTTCTTCATCTTTTTGGTCTTCGTCTTCGTCTTCAACTATTGATGATAAACTCTTGAACTTCATATAACTATGACAATTTGTAACTCTTTTCCTCTAATTCCTTGTTGCTTGAAACTTCCTTATAGATTTTTCTTCCTTCCCCGCGACTTTATTAAATAAAAAAAATAATATAACAAATTTTTCTTGTCTCATTTTCTTCTCTTTTTTTTTTTTTTAGTGAGACAAGAAAAATAATTCAAAACTAACAATCGAAATAGCCATGGGTGAAGTACTTTACCGCTTGATTCTTCACAACTTGTATTGTCTCGTATCATAAACTTCAATAACTCTCATCTTTTGATTTTCTTCGCTCTTGTAAATAAGTCTTCATACTTAGATATAGAATTCCGCTCTTTATATATAAGTCTTCAACATGTATATAAAAATCTGCTCATTGTATGTTCCTTTACTCGGATATGAAATTTTCTCTTCCTTGTATTGTTGCTTGTAAACCTCAAAACGTCTTCAACTTTCCTTGAAATTTTGATGTCGCTCCACTTGTTGATGATGATGTGTTTCTATGGACCTGTTGTTGGCGAGAGAGAGGATGGTGCTAACTGCAAATCAAACTACAAGAAGATGGCTTTCATCTATAGACGTCGCCCTCGTTATTGAAAAATTAGTACTCAGGAGATCAAAGAGTAGTGCTTCTATTGGTGGGAGGTTGGGTAGCTCACCATTCTACCCGTAATTAACATACGGTGACACACACTCAAAAGAAATCTCTTTAGTCATCTAGAAAGAAATTTGGTCTGGTGCCTAGGTTGATATGAAAATAGGTAGTCTCCACTAATAATTGATCAGCAACTCTAATAATGCATTTCTCCCTGCTCCTAGTTTGCATCACCGGCATGATTAAATCCATTATTTAACACTCTAACAAGAAAGAAATCTGAACGTAGTTACCTAACACTTCCAAGTTCAGTTATGTCGGTCAGAATTCTCTATGTAAACATACCTAGAGTATGCTAGTGACTCTAAAATATCTGCAAGTTGGAGGTTTTTTATGCAAAAATTTGAAAAATCGACTCAAAAAGGATAAAAACTCTATATGCAAAGTATCCAAACACTCCCCAACACTTGAACTCTACATTGTCCTCAATATAATTGACTCGTCCTAAGTAAAATCAAGGTGGGAAATCCTAATATGATATGCAAAAGAAGAAAATTAAAAACAAAATGATAGAAATACAAAACCTATGGGTTTCCTCCCATGCAACGCTTAGTTTAACCTCCTCAGCCTGACCTTCTTGTTATCGTCCATACACCAACAATCTGAAAATCTGGTAGTCCATCCAGACAACAATCTGCAGTACTAGTAACAACTTCATAAAAACATTATCACAAGATATAAATATTGAAGATATCACTTTATTGAAGTTTCCCCCACACTTAGTTCTTTCTACACTCGGAAGTGGATAGAGAACATAGAATTCGGGAACTTCAAAAGGTTCCTCGGCTTGTTGAACCTGCACAATACTAGAATCAAACACATCAAGTGGTGGATACTTAGAAGCAAAATAATCCGTTAAAAATTTGGAAGCACACAACTCCAATCCTAAGTGAGGTATTTTCCTAAAAGCTGGATTAACAACTCTTTTGGGAACTACTTCAATTTGATGAAAAGGATCAATAGATATAGAATTACGCAAAGGATTAGACAAACCTTATTCAAGATCCTCATATTTTATCTCTAGTGAATTATTTACCTCAAGTATATCGTGGTCCTCTATCGAACTCTTATTTCTGCTTCAACCAAAATTTCAGCATCATTAAAATCCTTGGCAAGATCAATTGGGTCTTCCACGTATTCAATCAATTTGGTTTCATTCTCAATCTCCATCTCTTCAACATTCTCGTCATCCGAATCAAATTCCTCTCTCATGAACTCTTCATCGGTATAAATTTTTGGGTATTCTTCATGAGTCTCAGTCGAGGGAATGATTGGGTCTACTTTTTTCAAATCAACCGGCCAAGGCTCCTCCTTTTGGCGAGTGATCATTATTACGATCAGAGATGGAATAACTTTATCACTATTACATGAACTTTCCAAAGGTTGCTCGTCTTTCTCCATTTCTTCCTTAATCTGATCCATGTCTCTTCTTAAGTTGTTAATGCCCTCTTGAAGTTCTTGGAGTGATTGATTAACGCTTTATTGATGTTTCTCTAACCCATGGTAGTATTTTTCCATTTGTATGCGAATATCTTCCATCATGGTACACATTTGTTCTGCAACACTTGAAGAAATGGGATTAGAAGCATAACTATCCTCCCATCCTTGTGATTGTTCACTTACATGCTCGTCATAAACTTGTTGACATGTATGAGAATATCCGTAAGGTTCCGTGGGATATTGATCATAGCCAAAAGATTGATTTTGATTATACCCATAGGATGGTTGGTAGTTTTTATAAGAATGAGATTTAAAACCATACTGATAGCCACCATCATATGTTGATTGGTCTTGTGCTTCGTACATGTTATTTCCGTAAGGAAACATGACGACTCAAAAGATAGCAAAAAATCAAAACAAAATAATATCAAAACAAGCTAAATAAATAACAAATCAATTAGCAACTGCTCCCCGGCAGCGGCGCCAAAATTTGATGCGTGTTGTAACCACAAAAAATTAATTAAGATATTTCCCACTAATTAACTGGTAATATAGCGGTAGTAAGAGATCGTTCCCACAGAGAGCTGTGTAATTGATATGTTATTTAGATAGCAAAACGAAGTAAAAGGGGGATTGGTTTATGAAATAAATAAAAGATAAAAAGAGAATAAGATAAAAGGGATGATCAAGGAATCCTTCGCCGTTACCAAGTGTTAACCGGATTAGAATACTTATCTATCTTTCGTTAGAACCATTCATCACCAACCGTAGAATAACATCTAGATCAGTGTTATCCTCAAAACTCCTTATATCACTGGATACAGAAGTTCTCGACTACCAGATTCTATTCAACAAACCACTAAGTAGTAGATCACTCAAGATGTAATCCAATCGAACGCTTTAAGCTTTGTGAATTTAGGTTGATACCAGTAGTTAAACTCTTAGATCAAGGTCCACTTGCTGATGTTATCTTCGCTCACAATAGCTCCACAGAATCCCTCTGCAAGGTCTCACGATGTCTACTTGTGTAGAGAGTCAATCAACGATTACTTATATCATAACTCAATACTAGCAATATAACAATCAATAGACTAATCGAGTATGCATCCCAAATCAATCTAAGAATTACTCATAAACAATATATATGGTGAAAACAAACAATGATGATTAAAACTCCGGACAAACTTGTATAATAATAAAGCTTCACGTCTAGAACATTGAATTCATATTTAACCAACAAAGGTTTAGCAACTCATGATTACACAATTACTTGGTTTCCCGCTAAAGAGGAAAACCCTAGGTTTTTAATGAAGAACGAAAGTATAATATGAGATGTGATGATGTGTTAATTGTTGTGGAAGTCCCCTTGTATGGTTTTCATGAGATCTAGGTATTAGAATCCATCCGGGACCGTGTTTCCTTGATTTGGAAGTAAAAATACGTCAAAAGGGACCCCATAAGTTTGTCTCAGTCGGCGTTGTCGAGTTCCTCAAAGAATTACCAATAGTTGTGCTCAAAAATACACCTTCTCTGCCTGAAATACGACTACTTTCGGTATTCCTAAAGCAATGCTCAAAGTGGTGTTGTAGATTGCAGTTTTACGTCCCGACTGTTTCGGTCGTAACTTCTTCGTCCAAACTTGGAATGACCTCATTCTTTCGCCATTCTCTTCAAAACTGAATTATATTCAAGATGGTAATAAGAAATCCTGAATTTGAATGAGTTTAACTTAGTCTTCTTGTCCTTCTTATGTTTTCTACCTTCTTTGCTTCTTTTCATCGCACTTCTTCTTTTTCTTTTGGCTCTAAAAACTTGGATCCTTGGAGAACTCCACTTTATAGCTCTTTTGCAGCCTTTTCCACTCTTCTTGGGATGATTCACCTGATATGACACATAAACTAGAAAATAATCATAATAACAAGTAACATGCAATAATTATAGCTAAAACAAGTATGAAATTGACATTCTAAACATATAAGTTAAGCACTTATAAAATTCTCCCATACTTAGCTTTTTCTAGTCCTAGAGCAAACTACCTAAAATACAACAACTCCATGTCGTCGAGGATACGATTGCACTTAGCATGTTCAATAGGCCTTTAAACCCCTAGGTGTCCCTAGTGGACGAGTTATAGTCTCGTGAGGGCTTACGAGAGATATACCCACAAAACCGGCTCCAACTTCAAAGCGTTCTAGTGTCCCAAGCATCCAAAGAGCTATGAGGACATAGATTTTCTGTATGCTAGTAATAAGAAGTTAGAAATACCAAAGAACATGTTCTCATTCTTAAATGTTGAGTGAGAAATGACCACACCATAATGAGAGAACACGTGTTTGAGAGCGATCAATAAGCATTTCGCCTCGACTTCTGCCTCACTTAAAAGAATTTTATGATAATTGCACTCAATAAGACGACTTTTTCATGGGTCTCACATGTGTGCAGGTAGGAATGAAGAGAGATATCATACACACGTTTAATGGTGTGAAGGAAACCTTCCGAAATAATTTCTGGAGACTCCACAAAATCGTGGAAAATAAAGACTTTTTCTGATGATATCTAAGAAAGGAAATCAACCATTATTATTAAAAATAGAGGATGAGAGTACTTACCACCTTAATATCTGATTGCAATGATGATAACAACACTCTCACATCATCCAATAGAAACGTCTTCATTCCTTCGGCTCGTCTTCTTCATCTTTTTGGTCTTCGTCTTCGTTCTTCAACTATTGATGATAAACTCTTGAACTTCATATAACTATGACAATTTGTAACTCTTTTCCTCTAATTCCTTGTTGCTTGAAACTTCCTTATAGATTTTTCTTCCTTCCCCGCGACTTTATTAAATAAAAAAAAATAATATAACAAATTTTTCTTGTCTCATTTTCTTCTCTTTTTTTTTTTTAGTGAGACAAGAAAAATAATTCAAAACTAACAATCGAAATAGCCATGGGTGAAGTACTTTACCGCTTGATTCTTCACAACTTGTATTGTCTCATATCATAAACTTCAATAACTCTCATCTTTTGATTTTCTTCGCTCTTGTAAATAAGTATTCATACTTAGATATAGAATTCCGCTCTTTATATATAAGTCTTCAACATGTATATAAAAATCTGCTCATTGTATGTTCCTTTACTCGGATATGAAATTTTCTCTTCCTTGTATTGTTGCTTGTAAACCTCAAAACTTCTTCAACTTTCCTTGAAATTTTGATGTCGCTCCACTTGTTGATGATGATGTGTTTCTATGGACCTGTTGTTGGCGAGAGAGAAGATGGTGCTAACTGCAAATCAAACTACAAGAAGATGGCTTTCATCTATAGACGTCGCCCTCATTATTGAAAAATTAGTACTCAGGAGATCAAAAAGTAGTGCTTCTATTGGTGGGAGGTTGGGTAGCTCACCATTCTACCCGTAATTAACATACGGTGACACACACTCAAAAGAAAGCTCTTTCGTCATCTAGAAAGAAATTTGGTCTGGTGCCTCGGTTGATATGAAAATAGGTAGTCTCCACTAATGATTGATCAGCAAATCTAATAATGCATTTCTCCCTGCTCCTAATTTGCATCACCGGCATAATGAAATACATTATTTAACACTCTAACAAGAAAGAAATCTGAACGTAGTTCCCTAACACTTCCAAGTTCAGTTATGTCGGTCAAAATTCTCTATGTAAACATACCTAAAGTTTGCTAGTGACTCTAAAATCTCTGCAAGTTGGAGGTTTTTTATGCAAAAATTTGAAAAATCGACTCAAAAAGGATAAAAACTCTATATGCAAAGTATCCAAACACTCCCCAACACTTAAACTCTACATTGTCCTCAATATAATTGACTCGTCCTAAGTAAAATCAAGGTGGGAAATCCTAATATGATATGCAAAAGAATAAAATTAAAAACAAAATGATATAAATACAAAACCTATGGGTTTCCTCCCATGCAACGCTTAGTTTAACGTCCTCAGCCCGACCTTCTTGTTATCGGCCATACACCAACAATCTGAAAATCTGGTAGTCCATCCAGACAACAATTTGCAGTACTAGTAACAACTTCATAAAAACATTATCACAAGATATAAATATTGAAGATATCACTTTATTGAAGTTTCCCCCACACTTAGTTCTTTCTACACTCGGAAGTGGATAGAGAACATAAAATTCGGGAACTTCAAAAGGTTCCTCGGCTTGTTGAACCTGCACAATACTAGAATCAAACACATCAAGTGGTGGATACTTAGAAGCAAAATAATCCGTTAAAAATTTGGAAGCACACAACTCCAATCCTAAGTGAGGTATTTTCCTAAAATCTGGATTAACAACTCTTTTGGTAACTACTTCAATTTGATGGAAAGGATCAATAGATATAGAATTACGCAAAGGATTAGACAAACCTTGTTCGAGATCCTCATATTTTATCTCTAGTGAATTATTTACCTCAAGTATATCGTGGTCCTCTATCGAACTCTTATTTCTGCTTCAACCAAAATTTCAACATCATTATAATCCTTGGCAAGCTCAATTGGGTCTTTCACGTATTCAATCAATTTGGTTTCATTCTCAATCTCCATCTCTTCAACATTCTCGTCATCCGAATAAAATTCCTCTCTCATGAACTCTTCCTCGGTATAAATTTTTGGGTATTCTTCATGAGTCTCAGTCGAGGGAATGATTGGGTCTACTTTTTGCAAATCAACCGGCCAAGGCTCCTCCTTTTGGCGAGTGATCATTATTACGATCAGAGATGGAATAAATTTATCACTATTACATGAACTTTCCAAAGGTTGCTCGTCTTTCTCCATTTCTTCCTTAATCTGATCCATGTCTCTTCTTAAGTTGTTAATGCCCTCTTGAAGTTCTTGGAGTGATTGATTAACGCTTTGTTGATGTTTCTCTAACCCATGGTAGTATTTTTCCATTTGTATGCGAATATCTTCCATCATGGTACACATTTGTTATGCAACACTTGAAGAAATGGGATTAGAAGCATAACTATCCTCCCATCCTTGTGATTGTTCACTTACATGCCCGTCATAAGGTTTTTGACATGTATGAGAATATCCGTAAGGTTCCGTGGGATATTGATCATAGCCAAAAGATTGATTTTGATTATACCCATAGGATGGTTGGTAGTTTTTATAAGAATGAGATTTAAAACCATACTGATAGCCACCATCATATGTTGATTGGTCTTGTGCTTCGTACATGTTATTTCCGTAAGGAAACATGACGACTCAAAAGATAGCAAAAAATCAAAACAAAATAATATCAAAACAAGCTAAATAAATAACAAATCAATTAGCAACTGCTCCCCGGCAGCGGCGCCAAAATTTGATGCGTGTTGTAACCGCAAAAAATTAATTAAGATATTTCCCACTAATTAACTGGTAATATAGCGGTAGTAAGAGATCGTTCCCAGAGAGAGCTGTGTAATTGATATGTTATTTAGATAGCAAAACAAAGTAAAAGGGGGATTGGCTTATGAAATAAATAAAAGATAAACTAAGATAAAAAGGATGATCAAGGAATCCTTCGCCGTTACCAAGTGTTAACCGGATTAAAATACTTATCTATCTTTCGTTAGAACCATTCATCACCAACCGTAGAATAACATCTAGATCAGTGCTATCCTCAAAACTCCTTCTATCACTGGATACAGAAGTTCTCGACTACCAGATTCTATTCAACGAACCACTAAGTAGTAGATCACTCAAGATGTAATCCAATCGAACGTTTTAAGCTTTGTGAATTTAGGTTGATACCAGTAGTTAAACTGTTAGATCAAGGTCCACTTGCTGATGTTATCTTCGCTCGCAATAGATCCACAGAATACCTCTGCAAGGTCTCGTGATGTCTGCTTGTGTGGAGAGTCAATCAACGATTACTTATATCATAACTCAATACTAGCAATATAACAATCAATAGACTAATCGAGTATGCATCCCAAATCAATCTAAGAATTACTCATAAACAATATATATGGTGAAAACAAACAATGATGATTAAAACTCCGGAAAAACTTGTATAATAATAAAGCTTCACGTCTAGAACATTGAATTCATCTTTAACCAACAAAGGTTTAGCAACTCATGATTACACAATTACCTGGTTTCCCGCTAAAGAGGAAAACCCTAGGTTTTTAATGAAGAACGAAAGTATAATATGAGATGTGATGATGTGTTAATTGTTGTGGAAGTCCCCTTGTATGGTTTTCATGAGATCTAGGTATTAGAATCCATCTGGGACCGTGTTTCCTTGATTTGGAAGTAAAAATACGTCAAAAGGGACCCCATAAGTTTGTCTCAGTCGGCGTTGTCGAGTTCCTCAAAGAAATACCAATAGTTGTGCTCAAAAGTACACCTTCTCTGCCTGAAATACGACTACTTTCGGTATTCCTAAAGCAATGCTGAAAGTGGTGTTGTAGATTGCAGTTTTACGTCCCGACTGTTTTGGTCGTAACTTCTTCGTCCAAACTTGGAATGACCTCATTCTTTCGCCATTCTCTTCAAAACTGAATTATCTTCAAGATGGTAATAAGAAATCCTGAATTTGAATGAGTTGAACTTAGTCTTCTTGTCCTTCTTATGTTTTCGACCTTCTTTACTTGTTTTCATCGCACTTCTTCTTTTTCTTTTGGCTCTAAAAACTTGGATCCTTGGAGAACTCCACTTTATAGCTCTTTTGCAGCCTTTTACACTCTTCTTGGGATGATTCACCTGATATGACACATAAACTAGAAATCATAATAACAAGTAACATGCAAGAATTATAGCTAAAACAAGTATGAAATTGACATTCTAAACATATAAATTAAGCACTTATAAAATTCTCCCATACTTAGCTTTTGCTAGTCCTCGAGAAAACTACCTAAAATACAACAACTCCATGTCGTTGAGGATACGATTGCACTTAGCATGTGCAATAGGCCTTTAAACCCCTAGGTGTCCCTAGTGTACGAGTTATAGTCTCGTGAGGGCTTACGTGAGATATACCCACAAAACCGGCTCCAACTTCAAAGCATTCTAGTGTCCCAAGCATCCAAAGAGCTATGAGGACATAGAGTTTCTGTATGCTAGTAATAAGAAGTTAGAAATACCAAAGAACATGTTCTCATTCTTAAATGTTGAGTGAGAAATGACCACACCATAATGAGAGAACACGTGTTTGAGAGCGATCAATAAGCATTTCGCCTCGACTTCTGCCTCACTTAAAAGAATTTTATGATAAATGCACTCAATAAGAGGACTTTTTTATGGGTCTCACATGTGTGCAGGTAGGAATGAAGAGAGATATCATACACACGTTGAATGGTGGGAAGGAAACCTTCCGAAATAATTTCTGGAGACTCCACAAAATCGTGGAAAATAAAGACTTTTTCTGATGATATCTAAGAAAGGAAATCAACCATTATTATTAAAAATAGAGGATGAGAGTACTTACCACCTTCATATCTGATTGCAATGATGATAACAACACTCTCACAGCATCCAATAGAAATGTCTTCATTCCTTCGGCTCGTCTTCTTCATCTTTTTGGTCTTCGTCTTCGGTCTTCAACTATTGATGATAAACTCTTGAACTTCATATAACTATCACAATTTGTAACTCTTTTCCTCTAATTCCTTGTTGCTTGAAACTTCCTTATAGATTTTTCTTCCTTCCCCACGGCTTTATTAAATAAATAAAAATAATATAACAAATTTTTCTTGTCTCATTTTCTTGTCTCTTTTTTTTTTTCATTTTTTTCATTTTTTTTAGTGAGACAAGAAAAATAATTCAAAACTAACAATCGAGATAGCCATGGGTGAATTACTTTGCCGCTTGATTCTTCACAACTTATATTGTCTCGTATCATAAACTTCAATAACTCTCATCTTTTGATTTTCTTCGCTCTTGTAAATAAGTCTTCATACTTAGATATAGAATTCCGCTCTTCCTATATAAGTCTTCAACATGTATATAAAAATCTGCTCATTGTATGTTCCTTTACTCGGATATGAAATTTTCTCTTCCTTGTATTGTTGCTTGTAAACCTCAAAACTTCTTCAACTTTCCTTGAAATTTTGATGTCGCTCCACTTGTTGATGATGATGTGTTTCTATGGACCTGTTGTTGGCGAGAGAGAAGATGGTGCTAACTGCAAATCAAACTACAAGAAGATGGCTTTCATCTATAGACGTCGCCCTCATTATTGAAAAATTAGTACTCAGGAGATCAAAAAGTAGTGCTTCTATTGGTGGGAGGTTGGGTAGCTCACCATTCTACCCGTAATTAACATACGGTGACACACACTCAAAAGAAAGCTCTTTCGTCATCTAGAAAGAAATTTGGTCTGGTGCCTCGGTTGATATGAAAATAGGTAGTCTCCACTAATGATTGATCAGCAAATCTAATAATGCATTTCTCCCTGCTCCTAATTTGCATCACCGGCATAATGAAATACATTATTTAACACTCTAACAAGAAAGAAATCTGAACGTAGTTCCCTAACACTTCCAAGTTCAGTTATGTCGGTCAAAATTCTCTATGTAAACATACCTAAAGTTTGCTAGTGACTCTAAAATCTCTGCAAGTTGGAGGTTTTTTATGCAAAAATTTGAAAAATCGACTCAAAAAGGATAAAAACTCTATATGCAAAGTATCCAAACACTCCCCAACACTTAAACTCTACATTGTCCTCAATATAATTGACTCGTCCTAAGTAAAATCAAGGTGGGAAATCCTAATATGATATGCAAAAGAATAAAATTAAAAACAAAATGATATAAATACAAAACCTATGGGTTTCCTCCCATGCAACGCTTAGTTTAACGTCCTCAGCCCGACCTTCTTGTTATCGGCCATACACCAACAATCTGAAAATCTGGTAGTCCATCCAGACAACAATTTGCAGTACTAGTAACAACTTCATAAAAACATTATCACAAGATATAAATATTGAAGATATCACTTTATTGAAGTTTCCCCCACACTTAGTTCTTTCTACACTCGGAAGTGGATAGAGAACATAAAATTCGGGAACTTCAAAAGGTTCCTCGGCTTGTTGAACCTGCACAATACTAGAATCAAACACATCAAGTGGTGGATACTTAGAAGCAAAATAATCCGTTAAAAATTTGGAAGCACACAACTCCAATCCTAAGTGAGGTATTTTCCTAAAATCTGGATTAACAACTCTTTTGGTAACTACTTCAATTTGATGGAAAGGATCAATAGATATAGAATTACGCAAAGGATTAGACAAACCTTGTTCGAGATCCTCATATTTTATCTCTAGTGAATTATTTACCTCAAGTATATCGTGGTCCTCTATCGAACTCTTATTTCTGCTTCAACCAAAATTTCAACATCATTATAATCCTTGGCAAGCTCAATTGGGTCTTTCACGTATTCAATCAATTTGGTTTCATTCTCAATCTCCATCTCTTCAACATTCTCGTCATCCGAATAAAATTCCTCTCTCATGAACTCTTCCTCGGTATAAATTTTTGGGTATTCTTCATGAGTCTCAGTCGAGGGAATGATTGGGTCTACTTTTTGCAAATCAACCGGCCAAGGCTCCTCCTTTTGGCGAGTGATCATTATTACGATCAGAGATGGAATAAATTTATCACTATTACATGAACTTTCCAAAGGTTGCTCGTCTTTCTCCATTTCTTCCTTAATCTGATCCATGTCTCTTCTTAAGTTGTTAATGCCCTCTTGAAGTTCTTGGAGTGATTGATTAACGCTTTGTTGATGTTTCTCTAACCCATGGTAGTATTTTTCCATTTGTATGCGAATATCTTCCATCCTGGTACACATTTGTTATGCAACACTTGAAGAAATGGGATTAGAAGCATAACTATCCTCCCATCCTTGTGATTGTTCACTTACATGCCCGTCATAAGGTTTTTGACATGTATGAGAATATCCGTAAGGTTCCGTGGGATATTGATCATAGCCAAAAGATTGATTTTGATTATACCCATAGGATGGTTGGTAGTTTTTATAAGAATGAGATTTAAAACCATACTGATAGACACCATCATATGTTGATTGGTCTTGTGCTTCGTACATGTTATTTCCGTAAGGAAACATGACGACTCAAAAGATAGCAAAAAATCAAAACAAAATAATATCAAAACAAGCTAAATAAATAACAAATCAATTAGCAACTGCTCCCCGGCAGCGGCGCCAAAATTTGATGCGTGTTGTAACCGCAAAAAATTAATTAAGATATTTCCCACTAATTAACTGGTAATATAGCGGTAGTAAGAGATCGTTCCCAGAGAGAGCTGTGTAATTGATATGTTATTTAGATAGCAAAACAAAGTAAAAGGGGGATTGGCTTATGAAATAAATAAAAGATAAACTAAGATAAAAAGGATGATCAAGGAATCCTTCGCCGTTACCAAGTGTTAACCGGATTAAAATACTTATCTATCTTTCGTTAGAACCATTCATCACCAACCGTAGAATAACATCTAGATCAGTGCTATCCTCAAAACTCCTTCTATCACTGGATACAGAAGTTCTCGACTACCAGATTCTATTCAACGAACCACTAAGTAGTAGATCACTCAAGATGTAATCCAATCGAACGTTTTAAGCTTTGTGAATTTAGGTTGATACCAGTAGTTAAACTGTTAGATCAAGGTCCACTTGCTGATGTTATCTTTGCTCGCAATAGATCCACAGAATACCTCTGCAAGGTCTCGTGATGTCTGCTTGTGTGGAGAGTCAATCAACGATTACTTATATCATAACTCAATACTAGCAATATAACAATCAATAGACTAATCGAGTATGCATCCCAAATCAATCTAAGAATTACTCATAAACAATATATATGGTGAAAACAAACAATGATGATTAAAACTCCGGAAAAACTTGTATAATAATAAAGCTTCACGTCTAGAACATTGAATTCATCTTTAACCAACAAAGGTTTAGCAACTCATGATTACACAATTACTTGGTTTCCCGCTAAAGAGGAAAACCCTAGGTTTTTAATGAAGAACGAAAGTATAATATGAGATGTGATGATGTGTTAATTGTTGTGGAAGTCCCCTTGTATGGTTTTCATGAGATCTAGGTATTAGAATCCATCCGGGACCGTGTTTCCTTGATTTGGAAGTAAAAATACGTCAAAAGGGACCCCATAAGTTTGTCTCAGTCGGCGTTGTCGAGTTCCTCAAAGAATTACCAATAGTTGTGCTCAAAAATACACCTTCTCTGCCTGAAATACGACTACTTTCGGTATTCCTAAAGCAATGCTGAAAGTGGTGTTGTAGATTGCAGTTTTACGTCCCGACTGTTTTGGTCGTAACTTCTTCGTCCAAACTTGGAATGACCTCATTCTTTCGCCATTCTCTTCAAAACTGAATTATATTCAAGATGGTAATAAGAAATCCTGAATTTGAATGAGTTTAACTTAGTCTTCTTGTCCTTCTTATGTTTTCTACCTTCTTTGCTTCTTTTCATCGCACTTCTTCTTTTTCTTTTGGCTCTAAAAACTTGGATCCTTGGAGAACTCCACTTTATAGCTCTTTTGCAGCCTTTTCCACTCTTCTTGGGATGATTCACCTGATATGACACATAAACTAGAAAATAATCATAATAACAAGTAACATGCAATAATTATAGCTAAAACAAGTATGAAATTGACATTCTAAACATATAAGTTAAGCACTTATAAAATTCTCCCATACTTAGCTTTTTCTAGTCCTAGAGCAAACTACCTAAAATACAACAACTCCATGTCGTCGAGGATACGATTGCACTTAGCATGTTCAATAGGCCTTTAAACCCCTAGGTGTCCCTAGTGGACGAGTTATAGTCTCGTGAGGGCTTACGAGAGATATACCCACAAAACCGGCTCCAACTTCAAAGCGTTCTAGTGTCCCAAGCATCCAAAGAGCTATGAGGACATAGATTTTCTGTATGCTAGTAATAAGAAGTTAGAAATACCAAAGAACATGTTCTCATTCTTAAATGTTGAGTGAGAAATGACCACACCATAATGAGAGAACACGTGTTTGAGAGCGATCAATAAGCATTTCGCCTCGACTTCTGCCTCACTTAAAAGAATTTTATGATAATTGCACTCAATAAGACGACTTTTTCATGGGTCTCACATGTGTGCAGGTAGGAATGAAAAGAGATATCATACACACGTTGAATGGTGGGAAGGAAACATTCCGAAATAATTTCTGGAGGCTCCACAAAATCGTGGAAAATAAAGACTTTTTCTGATGATATCTAAGAAAGGAAATCAACCATTATTATTAAAATAGAGGATGCGAGTACTTACCACCTTCATATCTGATTGCAATGATGATAACAACACTCTCACAGCATCCAATAGAAATGTCTTCATTCCTTCGGCTCGTCTTCTTCATCTTTTTGGTCTTCGTCTTCGGTCTTCAACTATTGATGATAAACTCTTGAACTTCATATAACTATCACAATTTGTAACTCTTTTCCTCTAATTCCTTGTTGCTTGAAACTTCCTTATAGATTTTTCTTCCTTCCCCACGGCTTTATTAAATAAATAAAAATAATATAACAAATTTTTCTTGTCTCATTTTCTTGTCTCTTTTTTTTTTTCATTTTTTTCATTTTTTTTAGTGAGACAAGAAAAATAATTCAAAACTAACAATCGAGATAGCCATGGGTGAATTACTTTGCCGCTTGATTCTTCACAACTTATATTGTCTCGTATCATAAACTTCAATAACTCTCATCTTTTGATTTTCTTCGCTCTTGTAAATAAGTCTTCATACTTAGATATAGAATTCCGCTCTTCCTATATAAGTCTTCAACATGTATATAAAAATCTGCTCATTGTATGTTCCTTTACTCGGATATGAAATTTTCTCTTCCTTGTATTGTTGCTTGTAAACCTCAAAACTTCTTCAACTTTCCTTGAAATTTTGATGTCGCTCCACTTGTTGATGATGATGCGTTTCTATGGACCTGTTGTTGGCGAGAGAGCGGATGGTGCTAACTGCAAATCAAACTACAAGAAGATGGCTTTCATCTATAGACGTCGCCCTCGTTATTGACAAAATTAGCACTCAGGAGATCAAAGAGTAGTGCTTATATTGGTGGGATGTTGGGTGATGTATTTTCAAATGGTTGTAGTGATAGTGGTAAAAATGGGTTCTTTTCAGATTTGTGAAGGGAATAAAATTTTTAGATTTTTTAAAACTTAAGAATGTAGCAAAATTAAATAGCAAAGTGATGTGAAATTTTATGGACAAATAGGGGTTTAAGATTCCACCATTCAACAATACTTATATGATCTAATATTTTTTTTACTATGCGATTTAAATAATTGGTTTGATTCAAAATATTGCCAAAAGAATATTTCCAAAATATCAAATGTTAATCACAAGTATAATGCATCAAGAGTCTAAAACTATGTATGCATTATCAAGGGAAAACACAGTTGATTAATAAAAATCATTTAATTTATTTTTATCAATGCAATTAATCACATAAAAATATTGCATAAATTAATAAAATAGAGATTACCACATAATTATTGTGAGAATGTCTTCCTCTGTCACCCCTGGGATTGGTTTTAGCTACTCATGATGAAAAACCTCTCAAAATATTTCATTGATGCTCAAAAGTGTTTTACAATGAAGAGAAAGACAAGAAAATGATATAAAACAGGATTCTGCGACCCACAGAAGGCGTCCAGAATCAACGATAGAGATGAAGTGTTGTTGTCGTTGGAAAACTATGACCCACGAACGACAGTCGTTGTCTTTGTTGGTAAACGACTGCCTTTGGTAGTCTGTTCTTCTTCTTCTTCTCCCTCCTCGAGCAGCAGCAGCAGCAGCAGAACCAGAATCTCTGTAACTTCAATTTTCTTGCTCTGTAGTGCTCTAAACCTCTCCCAATTCCCTCTTCCCTTTTCTATGAGTCCCCAGCACTCTATATATACTCCACAGGATCAAGAAGTCTCGCTATAACTCGAGATAATTCTCTCTTAACTCGGTTTGATGAAAAATATTCTGGGAATATTTTCTTCCCTGATTTAGCTTCTCACGCGTAGATTTCCATCCTGGTCACTCTAGAAATGTTTACACACGACCCACAATTTTGCTAGAGCCCTCATGCATGATCAGAACACGCTCAAATCTTCTCCAATCCCGTGTCCAACCCGTGTTTCCCTGTTTTGCATTCCGTGAATTATCCAGCTAATTCTGGCCAAATTTGATCGAACCAAAAGCCCAAAACGTGTTTGCTAGGACATATCACAACTTCTTACCAAAAATCAGCCATTGAATCGCCCTAGAACACGTTCAAAAATTCCAACAAAACATCTGCCAGTTGATAGTATTTTTTTCCCGCCAATTTTTGGTTTTTTGAATTTGGGAAGAAGATGTCCTCCCCCCTAACCAGAACTGGGGTGCGAATAGCAACTGTCTTGGGGTGACCTGGGGGTGCCCCTTAGTAATTAGGTTACCCCTTATCCAAAAGCGAGATTCCGAATAACACTTGTCCTCCGAGGGTGCTCCGTGCAACTTTTCGAGACGAATTTTCCAACAATAATTATTTTCCAAAAATATCTACAAACACACAAAACACCATAATAAGGACGAAAATAAGTACTAACAATACGAAACATTGAGGACAAATTAGACACATAAATGCGTCTATCAAATACCCCCAAACTTATTATTTGCTAGTCCTCGAGCAAAAATAAAAAATAAAACCGAGTTAATCTCGGGAGGGTTTACCAGAGGTGTACCCACAAAACCATTACTCCAGACCCTAGCTATCTATGTCGAACCTTGGAAGGCACTAAAGAATCTCCTTGGTTGGCTTACAATCACTGACTACAGGAGGAAGTACCCTGATGCGAAATTCCAATTGTTGTACACGAGTTTACACTCAAGCATACTAAAATTCATATAAAGTGACAGAGCTCTACTCAGATAGTTGCACTATGGACATCATATTCGGAGTCAAACTAATCATATGGATAGAAAAAGGAGATGGAAATAGAAAAATGTAGATGGTTTTGATGTTAACCAAATGATCGATGTTTCACATATCTGTCTGAAGGCCACTTCCAGAATGAACCTATCCTAATGGACTGAGATACCGGTCTGACTAATATCAACACAACTGGCATATACAAGGGAACCAGTGGTCAATAACTTAAATATAGATCAACAAACTGGCAAATAAAAGGGAACCAACAGTTGACTACACAGAACAATAACCATTTTTTTTTAACTTAACGGCATGAATAGATCTTTTTGATCCAAGCGCATGCTTCTTGTCAGCAGATTACACGATAGTTCCCACGGGTCCTGCATTCCACGCTTGCTTAGGCGACGGAAACAGGGAGAACACACGCATATTGCTATCCAAGTGTTAATACTTATTCTGATTGGTCTAACTGGTCTGGTCTCTTTTTTTTTTTTTTAGTAACTCAGTCACTCTAATTCACCCTAGCAATGGTAACAACTTGAATCGTGTGCCCCACCTAATCACTTAGAGAAACATAGTTTAAAATGAAAAAATAAAATTAAAAAAAAAGAAATGAAAAGGACTCAACGAGATATGGTGCAACTATCATGTTATTTCTAACACCTGAGCTCTGTGCTTTTATGAATAGACTCTATAGATGTTTCCATCTAATCAGATTGGTTCCTCAACTCCTACAACCAAGATGCTTCCATCCACTTAGATTAGTTAGTGCCATCCTGGATACGCATAAATTTCTAGGCTCTGGAGTTTATTTATTGCAACTAAAAGATAACAAAAAGTTTCTTCCCCACCCCCAAACTTAAATCTAACATTGTCCTCAATGTTTCTAATTAAAGAGCAGTACCAAAAGTAAAATAACACGAGGAGAAGTTGGAAAGATAGTACCTGGGTGAAGAAAATCATAAACTAATATACAACATACAACTGCCTCGATGGTCAATCAAGGGTAAACAGGGTCCTCCAGAGGGACCTCCTCAACATCACCTGTAGGAAAGGGCTCTGAAGGACGGTTACTAGCCTACTTTCCTGATCTCTATCCAAGTCGGAAGAAACAATCACAGGTAAAGTCTCAGAAGGGCCTAAAAACACATACTTCAGGGTATCTGGCAATGGTTTTAGGTCCAACTTAGGAGGCTCTTCTAAAGAAGGAACTAGGGTAGACTTAGAAACTGGTAGTGGTTCGAACTTAGGTTTCTATCCATTACTAGTATCTAACAAAGTGGTTGAATCTAACAAAGCATTCACCTCATTAATCACCTTATCATCATGAAAATCAATCCCAAAGTGAGCTAGGCATTTCTCTAATGGATCTTCTAACAAAGTGTTTGGTAATGACTCCTCGACTAATGTTCCTATCATGTTCACCTCTTCTATATTCGGGTCATCTAGTTCAGAGGGTAGCTTACTAATATTAAAAATGTTCAGCTCAATAGTCATATTACCAAAAGACAAATTCATAATACCATTTCGACAGTTAATGATCGCATTGGATGTAGCTAAAAACGGGAGACCTAAAATCACTGGTATTTGGTTCTCTGGGTCAGGGACAAGTTAGGTATCTAGGATAACAAAATCCACCGGATATATAAACTTGTCGACCTCTATGAGAACATCCTCGATCACACCACGAGGAATTTTAACGGACCTGTCAGCTAACTGAAGTGTCATCTGTGTAGGTTTCATCTCACCAAGTCCTAGCTTAAGGTACACATGGTATGGAAGTAAGTTCACACTGGCTCCTAAGTCAAGCAACGCTTTCTCAACACGGTACTTACCTATTGTACAAGCAATGGTAGGGGACCCTGGGTCTTTATACTTAGGAGTAGTGGTATTCTGAATAATATAACTCACATGACTAGCTATGAAGGCTTTCTTTTGGACATTGAGCTTACGCTTTCGCGCACACAAGTCCTTAAGGAACTTGGCATAAGAGGGAATCTGCCTAATTGCATCTAATAATGGAAGGTTGATATTAACCTGCTTAAAAACCTCCAATATATCATTAAAGTTGGACTCCCTCTTAGTCGGAACTAGCAGCTGGGGGAACGGGGATCTGGGAACAAAGTCGGGCTCATCAGGACCCTCATTGGTCTCTTCGGAGACTCTATCAGTCTCCTCATTTTCTGGCTCATAAGGGTGAACTATAACATGTTCACTTTCAGGTATGTCGACCTTATTATCAACTTTCTTTCCACTCCTAAGGGTTGTAACAGAGTTCACATGATTGTACGATTTCTCTCCTCTAGGGTTAGGATCAGTATGACTAGGGAACCTTCCTTCTTATCTCTCATTGATAAACTTAGCTATTTGGCCGACTTGAAGCTTTAATTTAACAAAAGACTGGGCACTATTCTTAAAATTCTGTTTGGTTTCCTCTTGAAAATTACCGTGGCTTTTTACTAACATTTCCTGGCTTTGTGATAGCATATCCTAGCTCTTCCTTAATATACTAAGGGTTTCCTCTAAGCTAGTTATTTTATTCTCAGATGGGTTCTGGGTCTGACCTGAAGAGTTCTTAGTATAACCAAAACCCGGGGGAGGCTGAGAATTACTAGACTGGCCTTGATTCTGGCCCTTAGACCAAGAGAAATTAGGATGGTTTCTCCAACCAGGGTTGTAGGTCTCTGAGTAGGGGTCAAACTTCTGACGGTTTTCAAACCTAGCATTGTTATAGACATCATGAGCTTGCTCTTCACTAACTTGACCTTCCCAGAATGAGTTATCGGGCTCTATTCCACAACTAGAGACTTGAGAGGCTCTATTAG
Organism: Papaver somniferum; assembly: GCF_003573695.1. Lineage (NCBI taxonomy): Eukaryota > Viridiplantae > Streptophyta > Magnoliopsida > Ranunculales > Papaveraceae > Papaver > Papaver somniferum. The sequence goes on along the minus strand of NC_039365.1, from coordinate 118,452,131 downwards.
GTTCAACAAGGGACTTATTTTTAGATTGACCCATTTACAATGCTTCTAACCTTCTAGATAAAGCAGCAAACTTAGCATCTGACGTAAAACTCGTATCTACCATATTGGTGCTACTTCTATTGACACAAGAGTCTTTTAGGGGGTTCAACACAAGACTCCCACTGTTGGGATTTTTCAGCGATAGCTCCTAAGAAGGTAAAAGCATCATCAGCATTTTTACTAGTGAACTCACCAGCGCACATAGACTCGACCATGGCTTTGGTCGAATAGTCTAAATCATTATAAATAATCTCTACAAGTTTCATCTTATCAAATCCATGGTGAGGACACTGGGATAGGATATCATTGAATCTCTCGAAAAACCTATAAAGAGATTCTCCCTCTTGTTGCATACTAGCACTAATTTTCTGCTTAACAGCTGCAGTTTTATACTTAGGGTAGAATTTCATATAGAAAGCAGCAATAAGTTCCTGCCATGCTTCAATGGATTCATATGGTAGGTTGTTTAGCCAGGTCTTGGCTTTATCTCTCAAGGAAAAGGGAAACATCTTAAGTTTCAAGACCTCATCATTAAGGTCTTTTATTCTAATTGTCCCACAAATTTCCTCAAAGTCTCTAATATGAAAATAAGGGTTATCATCATCCTTTCCTAAGTATATAGGGATCATCTGAAGAATACTAGTTTTTATCTCTAAATTAGCCGTAGTGGCTGGCAATTTAATGCACGAAGCTCGGTTGGACCTAGTTGGGAACATGTAATCTTTCAAAGTTTCCATCAGTGGCACAACAGAAGTACTAGGGGTACTTTCCTCACGAAGAGATAGGTTCTCAAAACTGAAGTTTCCAAAAACGGGGCTCTCAAAAGAAGAGACTTCGAGCTCCCCGCTTCCACAAGAAGATCTTTTAGGCTTGTCAGTAATCAAACGTCCAAAATTATCTCTTTTCCAAGCACGCTCTGTAAAGGAATCGAGCTCTCTTGGTATACACAAACAAAAATCCTAAGGAAGGGAGGTTCTAAGAAAACACACAGCAGGCTGACTCTACCAAATCAAACCTAAAAATTTCTAGCAAACAAAAAGCATGATGGCTCCACTTAGATTGTTTCTAGACCAGCTTCTAATCCTTCAAAAAGGAATTCGTTACAATCTGAGAAAATTCTCTAGAATCAGTACGAGTCAAAGTGAGTTGAATAGAGGCGAGGGAAGCTCAGTGGAGCTTTGATACCCAAGGCCTCACCGGTATTCAAGGCGGCGCAGTCACGCATTCAACTCACAGAAACCATCCTGAACTTCGAAGTATGCTCAAAAGAGTAACCAATATTTTTCGAATGACTGTCCTATTAAGCTCGTTACCCTATAGGTCTCGTTCTATTCAAAATTTTAGGCTTAGGTTCGCGTTTGGTTTCGTTTTCCTAAGGCGGGCAAGAAGAGAACGGTGATGAAATCCGAACCCTTATCTTGTATGGCCAGTCCTTGCCCTTTACTAGGAATTTAAAGCAACTGGTTCAGTCCTCAACATATAATCACCTTAAGGCATACAGTAAACCCGCTTGCAGGAGATTCGCGGGTGTTTCGAAAGACTTACCTCCCATACCAGACGGGCGAAGAACCGCTGAAGTCGACTCGGGCCACGACTCCTATGTCGTGTACGAACCCGAGGGGCCGAGACGATATTGTAATCGTCGTCCTTCCCTGCAAACAATTTGTATTTAAGGGTACCCTTCCGTAGGGTTTAAAAAAAAATGGTCCAAATGTCCAAAGTCCAAAGTAAAGTGCAAAAATATTACAAAAACTTCCTAATACAATTCTAAAAAAAAATTATAAATTAAAAAAAATAATAATAAAACTAAATCCTAAAAAATTATTTGTCTTCTTTTTTTCTTTTCTTTTAGCTTTGAGCTTTGTCCAAGTCCTTAGTGTCCAATCTTCAAACCTGCAAATCAAAGACACAAACAAAGAAACGTAAAGAGGAACAAATCAAAATAATAAAAAATAATAAAAACCTAAAAATTCTACCTAAACACAAATCCGCGTCGGCGGCGCCAAAAATTTGATGTATTTTCAAATGGTTGTGGTAAAAATGGGTTCTTTTCAGATTTGTGAAGGGAATAAAATTTTTAGATTTTTTAAAACTTAAGAATGTAGCAAAATTAAATAGCAAAGTGATGTGAAATTTTATGGACAAATAGGGGTTTAAGATTCCACCATTCAACAATACTTATATGATCTAATATTTTTTTTACTATGCAATTTAAATAATTGGTTTGATTCAAAATATTGCCAAAAGCAGATTTCCAAAATATCAAATGTTAATCACAAGTATAATGCATCAAGAGTCTAAAACTAAGCATGCATTATCAAGGGAAAACACAGTTGATTAATAAAAATCATTTAATTCATTTTTATCAATCCAATTAATCACATAAAAATATTGCATAACTAAATAAAATAGAGATTACCACATAATTATTGTGGGAATGGCTTCCTCTGTCACCCCTGGGATTGGGTTTATCTACTCATGATGAAAAACTTCTCAAAATATTTCATTGATGCTCAAAAGTGTTTTACAATGAAGAGAAAGACAAGAAAATGATATAAAACAGGATTCTGCGACCCACAGAAGGCGTCCAGAATCAACGATAGAGATGAAGTGTTGTTGTCGTTGGAAAACTATGACCCACGAACGACAGTCGTTGTCTTTGTTGGTAAACGACTGCCTTTGGTAGTCTGTTCTTCCTCTTCTTCTTCCTCCTCGAGCAGCAGCAGCAGCAGAACCAGAATCTCTGCAACTTCAATTTTCTTGCTCTGTAGTGCTCTAAACCTCTCCCAATTCTCTCTCCCCTCTTCTATGAGTCCCCAACATTCTATATATACTCCACAGGATCAAGAAGTCTCGCTATAACTCGAGATAATTCTCTCTTAACTCGGTTTGATGAAAAAATATTCTGGGAATATTTTCTTCCCTGATTTAGCTTCTCACGCGTAGATTTCCATCCTGGTCACTCTAGAAATGTTTACACACGACCCACAATGTTGCTAGAGCCCTCATGCATGAGCAGAACACGCTCAAATCTTCTCCAATCCCGTGTTTCCCTGTTTTGCATTCCGTGAATTATCCAGCTAATTTTGGACAAATTTGATCGAACCAAAAGCCCAAAACGTGTTTGCTAGGACATATCATAACTTCCTACCAAAAATCAGCCATTGAATCGCCCTAGAACACGTTCAAAAATTCCAACAAAACATCTGCCAGTTGATAGTATTTTTTTCCCGCCAATTTTTGGTTTTTTGAATTTAGGAAGAAGATGTCCTCCCCCCTAACCAGAACTGGGGTGCGAATAGCATCTGTCTTGGGGTGACCTGGGGGTGCCCCTTAGTAATTAGGTTACCCCTTATCCAAAAGCGAGAGTCCGAATAACACTTGTCCTCCGGGGGTGCTCCGTGTAACTTTTCGAGCCGAATTTTCCAACAATAATTATTTTCCAAAAATACCTACAAACACACAAAACACCATAATAAGGACGAAAACAAGTACTAACAATATGAAACATTAAGGACAAATTAGACACATAAATGCGTCTATCAAATACCCCCAAACTTATTATTTGCTAGTCCTCGAGCAAAAATAAAAAATAAAACCGAGTTAATCTCGGGAGGGTATACCAGAGGTGTACCCAAAAAACCATTACTCCAGACCCTAACTATCTATGTCGAACCTTGGAAGGCACTAAAGAATCTCCTTGGTTGGCTTACAATCACTGACTACAGGAGGAAGTACCCTGATGCGAAATTCCAATGGTTGGTAGTTTTCATAAGAATGAGATTGGAAACCATACTGATAACCACTATCATATGTTGATTGGTCTTGTGCTTCGTACATGTTATTTCCGTAAGGAAACATGACGACTCACAAGATAGAAAGAATCAAAACAAACTAAATAAATAACAAATCAATTAGCAACCGTTCCCCGGCAACGGCGCCAAAATTTGATGCGTGTCGTAACCACAACAAATTAATTAATATATTTTCCACTAATTAACTAGTAATATAGCGGTAGTAAGAGATCGTTTCCACAGAGAGATTTGTAATTGATATGCTATTTGGATAGCAAAACAAAGTAAAAGGGGGATTGGTTTATGAAATAAATAAAAGATAAAAAGAGAATAAGATAAAAGGGATGATCAAGGAATCCTTCGCCGTTACCAAGTTAACCGGATTAGAATACTTATCTATCTTTCGTTAGAACCATTCATCACCAACATTAGAATAACATCTAGATCAGTGCTATCCTCAAACTCCTTCTATCACTGGATACGGAAGTTCTCGACTACCAGATTCTATTCAATGAACCACCAAGTAGTAGATCACTCAAGGTGTAATCCAATCGAACACTTTAAGCTTTGTGAATTTAGGTTGATACCAGTAGTTAAACTCTTATATCAAGGTCCACTTGCTGATGTTATCTTCACTCGCAATAGCTCCAGAGAATCCCTCTACAAGGTCTCGCGATATCTACTTGTGTAGAGAGTCAATCGACGATTACTTATCTCATAACTCAATACTAGCAATAGAATAATCAATAGACTAATCTAGTATGCATCCAAAATCAATCTAAGAATTACTCATAAACAATAGATATGGTGAAAACAAACGATGATGATTAAAACTCCGGAAAAACTTGTATAATAATAAAGCTTCACGTCTAGAACATTGAATTCATCCTTAACCAACAAAGGTTTAGCAACTCATGATTACACAATTACCCGGTTTCCTTTTAAAGGGGTAAACCCTAGGTTTTTAATGAAGAACGAAAGTATAATATGAGATGTGATGATGTGTTAATTGTTGTGGAAGTCCCCTTATATAATTTTCATGAGATCTAGATATTATAATCCATACGGGACCGTGTTTCCTTGATTTGGAAGTCAAAATACGTCAAAAGGGACCCCATAGGTTTGTCTCAGTCGGGTTTGTCGGGTTCCTCAAAGAAATACCGACAGTTGTGCTCAAAAATACACATTCTCTGCCTGAAATACGACTACTTTCGGTATTGCTTTGTAGATTGCAGTTTTACGTCTGACTGTTTTGGCAGTAACTTCTTCGTCCGAACTCGGAATGACCACAGTCTTTCCCCATTCTCTTCAAAACTGAATTCTCTTCAAGATGGTAATAAGAAATCCTGAATTTGGATGAGTTGAATTTATTCTTCTTGTCCTTATGTTTTCGACCTTCTTTTCTTCTTTTCGTCGCACTTCTTCCTTGTATTTTGGCTCTAAACACTTGGATCCTTGGAGAACTCTACTTGATAGCTCTTTTGCAGCCTTTTCCACTCTTCTTGGGATGATTCACCTTATATGACACATAAACTAGAAAATAATCATAATAACAAGTAATATGCAAGAATTATAGCTAAAACAAGCATGGAATTGACATTCTAAACATATAAATTAAGCACTTATCACACCCCTTCTTAAGCCAGATGGTAGAATTCGGCCCACAATGGTTAGAACAGTTTGGTAACGTCTTGTACCAAAAGTTGTGCTCTGTCCGTGGGTAAAGAAATGTGCTCATATCTAGAAGACTTCCAGTTTGGGGTTGAGGTCCCTTGCGGTGGATAAGTTCATTCGTGATAAGGGTAACTCTCTCCCTCTATGACTATGTTGCTTGTTGATTTTAGTAATGATTTAACATGGTCAACAGTACTGCAATGTTGCAAGAAGTGAGATCACACTTCCCATCTATCTCTAAATGGGTGGAGTTCTGCTACTCAAAACCCCCTAGGTTATATTACAATGAATCTTCTCTTTTATCGAACCAGGGAGTTCCACAAGGGGACCCTTTAGGGCCTCTCCTCTTCGCTCTTACTTTGCATCCTTTGGTCAAGAAGATTGCAGAATACTGCACCTTGGACCTCCAGGCTTGGTACCTCGGTGACGACACAATTATTGGGGACACTTTAATGGTTGCTGAGGCTTTTGATATCATTCGCTCTGAAGGTGGTGAGCTTGATCTTCATATAAACATCTCGAAGACTGAAATATTCTGGCCTACAGTTGACACTCGTAGCAGTAGTGCTTTTCCCTCACAAATTAGTAGACATGCTAAGGGTGTCAAGTTGTTTGGGGGTCCGGTGAGTCCTGATCCTGATTGTTGTAGCAACTTGGTTAGGTCCAGGGTGCTCAAAAATATGGACTTGATGGACGTTATGAAGAAATTGGATGACCCGCAGTGCGATTTGCATCTATAAAGAAGCTGTGCAGGGGTGTCTAAGCTTTATTTTAGTAATGCTTTTAACATGATCAACAGGACTGCAATGTTGCAAGAAGTGAGATCACACTGCCCATCTATCTCTAAATGGGTGGAGTTCTATCTCTAAGTTATATAAGGTAATATTGCAACCTGAGTTCAGTAATAGGTTGCAGTTTCATCCAATATGATATATTTCACACCTCAAACCCCACCTGGACGATAACATCGGGTCTGTATATGGTAATCTTGCAACCTGAGTTCAGTAATAGGTTGCAGTTTCATCCAATCTGATATATTTCAAACCCCAAATCCCACCTGGACGAGAACATCGGGTCTGTATATGGTAATCTTGCAACCTGAGTTCAGTAATAGGTTGCAGTTTCATCCAATCTGATATATTTCACATCTCAAATCCCACCTGGATGAGAACATTGGGTATGTATATGGTAATCTTGCAACCTGAGTTCTGTAATAGGTTGCAGTTTCATCCAATCTGATATATTTTGCACCTCAAACCTCACCTGGACGAGAACATCGGGTCTGTATATGGTAATTTTGCAACCTGAGTTCAGTAATAGGTTGCAGTTTCATCCAATCTGATATATTTCACACCTCAAATCCCACCTGGACGAGAACATCGGGTCTATATGGTAATCTTGCAACATGAGTTCAGTAATAGGTTGCAGTTTCATCCAATATGATATATTTCACTCCTCAAACCGCACCTGGACGAGAACATCAGGTCTGTATATAGTAATCTTGCAACCTGAGTTCAGTAATAGGTTGCAGTTTCATCCAATCTGATATATTTCACACCTCAAATCCCACCTGGACGAGAACATCGGGTATGTATATGGTTATCTTGCAACATGAGTTCAGTAATAGGTTGCAGTTTCATCCACTCTGATATATTTCACATCTCAAATCCCACCTGGAAGAGAATATCGGGTATGTATACGGTAATCTTTCAACATGAGTTCAGTAATAGGTTGCAGTTTCATCAAATCTGATATATTTCACACCTCAAACCTCACATAGACGACAACATCGGGTCTGTATATAGTAATCTTGCAACCTGAGTTCAGTAATAGGTTGCATTTTCGTCTAATCTGATATATTTCACACCTCAAATCCCACCTGAAAGAGAACATCGGGTCTGTATATGGTAATCTTGCAACCTGAGTTCAGTAATGTGTTGCAGTTTCATCCAACCTGATATATTTCACATCTCAAATCCCACCTGGCCGAGAACATCGGGTATGTATGAACAACAAGATTATCAACACCAACAAGAATGTATAACTTACCTTCAGAGTTAGGAAAGGGACCCATGAAATCAATACCCCATGTAAGGGCATCATGTTTCTTCTTGAGATACTTCCTAATTTCTAGCATCGTTCACAGGAAACACAAAATGCATGACTATCTTTAAATAATGATGGCCAATATAAACCGCTCTGTAAGATCTTTGTAGTAGTTTTCTTGGAACTAAAATGGCCTCCACATGCATGGTCATGACAGAAAGATATGACATCTCTTTGTTCATAGTTGGAGACACATCTCCTAATGAGTTGGTCATGGCAGTATTTAAAAAAGTATGGGTCATCCCAAAAGAAATATTTTACTTCGTACAAGAACTTGGATCGGTCTTATTTAGACCAATGCAAGGTAATTCTACCAGTAGCAAGGTAGTTAACAATATCAGCAAACCAAGGCATTTCAGAGACAAGCATTAATTGTTCATCAGGTAATGATTCTCTAATAAGCAAAGATTTATCAACAGATTCAACATTCAGCCTAGACAAGTGATCTGCAACAACATTTTCAGACCCTTTCTTATCTCGGATTTCGAGATTGAACTCTTGTAACAATATCCATCAGATAAGACGAGCTTTAGCATCCTTTTTAGACAAGAGATATTTCAATGCAGCATGGTCAGAATATATGATGACTACAGACCCTATCAAATAAGATCTAAACTTATCCAATGCAAACACAACAGCTAGCAATTCTTTCTCAGTAGTTGAATAATTCAGTTGAGCATCATTAAGTGTTTTACTAGCATAGTAGATCATATAAGGGAGTTTGTCTACTCGTTGACCTAAAAAATCTCCTACAACATAGTCATACGCATCACACATAATTTCAAATGGCAAAGTCCAGTCGGGTGGTCTGACTATAGGGGCAGATGTGATAAGAGCTTTCAATTGCTCCATTCTTCCTTACAAGCGTCATCAAAGACAAATGCAACATCTTTTGCAAGAAGACTACACAAGGGTCTTGAAGTTTTACTAAAGTCTTTGATGAATCGCCTGTAAAACCGGCATGGAAAAAAATGACCTTATCTCCCTCACAGAGCGAGGTTGAGGTAAGTGTTGAATGAGATCAACTTTAGCTTTATCTACTTCTATACATTTTTCAGAAATGATATGCCCTAGAACGATGCCTGAGTTAACCATGAAGTGGCATTTTTCCCGATTCAAAACCAAATTCTTTTCTTTACATCGAATCAACATAAGAGTAAGATGATGCAAACATTCATCAAAATAAGACCCAAAGATAGAAAAATCATCCATGAAAATTTCAAGAAATTTATCTACCATATCGAAAAAAATGTTCATCATGCAACGTTGAAAACTAGCGGGTGCATTACACAACCCAAAAGGCATACGACGATAAACAAATGTACCATAAGGACAGGTAAATGTGTCTTTGGATGCTATGTGAATTTGGTTATAACCCGAATAGCCATCTAAGAAACAATAGTGACCATGCCTTGACAACCTTTTTAACATTTGGTCAATGAAGGGAGGAGGAAAGTGGTCTTTCTTTGTTAAAGTGTTCAGTTTACTATAGGCAATGCAAACTCGCCACCCTGTGGTTACACGAGTGGGGACTAGCTCATTCCTTTCATTATGAACTACAATAATGCTAGACTTTTTGGGCACAACTTGAATGGGACTGACCCATTTGCTATCTGGAGTTGGGTATATGATACCCGCATCAAGCAATTTCAGAATCTCACCTTTAACAACATCTCTCATGTTGGGGTTAAGTCTCCTTTTCATTTACCTAGATGGTTTAGTGTTTTCTTCAAGATTTATATGATGCATGCAAATTGTGGGACTTATACCTTTAAGGTCTGAGATGGTCCAACCTAAGGCCTCTTTATGCTCTTTAAGCACTTCTAAAATTTACTCTCATGTTCTATGTCTAAACATGATACAATAATAACAGGCAAAGTATCAGAAGATCCTAAGAAAGCATATTTCAAAGTATCAGGCAATGGTTTCAAATCAAGCTTAGGTGGTTCATCAAGAGATGGGGCAGATTTGGAATCAGAGAGTGGAAGTGCTTCACAGCATTCTGCCATTTAGCAATATCCATGGATGGTACAGATTCAAGCAAATAGTGAACTTCACTAATGAACTCAGAATCAAAAAGATCTAAGTCAAAATTGTCTAAATATGCTTGCAAAGGATCCACAGATAAGATGTCAGACAATGAGTCTTGGATCAGACTCTCAATCATGTAATTTATTATCATCAAAATCCATAGGTTATGGGATAACATGAAACACATTCAATTCCACAGTCATGTTACCAAAAGAAAAATTCAATATTCCTCTACGACAGTTTATTATAACATTGGACGTTCCCAAGAAGGGACGTCCTAAATGACAGGAATATGACAATACGGGTTTTCCACAGGTTGAGTATCTAGCACAATGAAATCCACTGGGAAATAAAATTTATCAACCTTGATCAACACGTATTCAACAATACCCAGAGGGATTTTTACAGATCTGTCCGCTAATTGTAGCGTAATTGGGGTGGATTTAAACTCCCCAAGACCTAAATGCACATACACCGAGTGTGGCAAAAGGTTCACACTAGTACCTAAGTCTAACAAAGCCTTTTCGATCGTATGATCGCCTGTAGTGCAAGAGATAGTTGGACTGCCTGGGTCTTTAAACTGAGGTGGGGTCTTGTTTTGAATGATTGAGCTCACCTGTTCAGTGAGAAAAGCACGTTTATGCACATGATGTTTCCGTTTTTGTGTGCATAGATCATTCAAGAATTTAGCATAAGCAGGTATCTGTGTGATTACTTCGAGAAAAGGAATATTTATATTGACTCGCTTAAACATTTCCAATATCTCTTTGTACTGGTTACTCCCTTATTGTTGTACCAACCTTTGTGGGAATGGAGCAACAGGCACAAAAGATGGTAAAGAAGCATTAACATCAGTGGAATTCTTAGAATCACTATCATGCTCAGATTCCTTTTCTACAATAGGTGTTTTCTGTGGAGTTGTATGCACTGGTGAGTCTGATTTAGACTCACTCAAATGTGGGACACCTACGTTTTTATCAACAACCCTACCACTACGAAGAGTGGTGACATCATTCACTTGATTATGCGAGGACTCATTGCAAGCTGACGTGCTTGCCTGAAATACACTTTTCTGAATTTATTGAGGTTGACTAGGGAGTTTACCCTTTTCTCTCTCATTTAGTGCATCACAGATTTGACCCAATTTGAGTTGTAAACTCGCAATCCTCTGGTCATTTAATTTCTAATATTGAAAAAGATTTTGATTCATTTGGTTTACACCATCAGCAAAGCTAGGCCTTTTCTCTATGTGTGTGTTTGTACTTGGGGGTTTCTAGGGTATGAATATCCTTGGTTATTACTAGTTGTACCCCCTTGTACGGGCCCTTTAGAACATGAGAAATTAGGGTGATTCCTCCACCCTGGGTTGTAGGTCTGAGAATAAGGATCGTTCTCTTGCTTATGGTATAAAGCATTGGCTTGTTCAAGTCTAGACTCATGAAATGCTTGTAGGTCTGGACAATTATCCACTAGGTGGTATGAAATGTGGCATGCGACACAAGTGGATGTTTCAATTTGGTCATGGAGAGTAGGGGAAGTAGTTTTCACATTCTTCTGCAGCTCTAGCGCTTCTACTCTCCTAGCCAAGGAAGCAACATTTACTTTTTCTTCAAAATCGTACTCGATTCTATGGACAATAGCTACATGGGCGGTCTTTTTGGGTTCACTGATGGACTTCCATTGTTGAGTCTTCTCAGCGACTTCAATTAGTACAAGCTTCATTAGCACTTTTGTCAATAAATGCACCATTGCACATTGACTCAACTGTGGTTCGGGTACTGACATCCAGGCCTTCATATAAAATTTGCACCAGTCTCCATTTTTAAAAACCATGGTGAGGACATTTGAGCAATAATTCATTAAATCTCTCCAGATATTTGGCCAAGGTCTCACCTTCTAATTGCACAAAACCGTTCATACTTTGACGAATTGTCGCAGTCTTATGGTTAAGGAAAAACTTTTTGAAAAATTCTTTTGCAAGATCTTACCATGTTCTAATGGACTGTGGTTGTAGGGCATGTAGCCAGGACTTGGATTTTTCTTTCAAAACGAAAGGAAACAGTCTCAGTTTGAGGGACTCTTCCGGCATTTGGTTAAAACGCAGAGTCCCACAGATATCTTCAAAATCTCTTACACGGTTGTAAGATTTTTAAGGATCAACCCCTCTCAACACAGGCAACATATGAATTGTGCTATCTTTTAGCTCAAATTGACCAGCATCAGCTGGAAAAACAATACACGATGGCTGGCTTGCCCTACTTGGGTACATGTGCTCCTTCATACTACGGTCCTGGTTCAATTCTTCACCCATTGTCTCAAATTGGTTAGGGTTGTTCTCTTCAGAAGTGGGTATGCCGACTATGTCTTCTTGACTGATTCTAACTAGTCGATTTTTTTGGTCTCTAAAGGTCACAATCATAGACTTGCATGCATACTAGTCAACATGTTATAATAATCAGACAAACAAGCAGTTCAAATACAGGGAAACAAAGCCTATGAGAGTCCAAATCTAGTTCTCAGATTCATGTACATAGGGTCAATATGAGATCAGCAAGTCGGGGAAACAAGGGATTACGGAGATGACAATCAGATTCAGGGATGAATGCACACAAACAGAGGTTCTGCTAGTATTGAGAGATTCAGCAAAATAATGATTTCAACAGTCCGATATGTTATTCAGTTATCACAGAATCATGTGCAAAAATCCTAAATATTGCAGGGTTGGATGCTACTACATAAAGCAACTAGTTATGTCGACAAGCATGCTATATCGTTCATACATTAATTCAGGTAAACAAGGTTTGAGAAACAATACCGCCGGTATAAACCGGGTTTAGGCAGTTCCACAGATTATGTTCTGCTACTCCTTCTCTTTTTTTGGGCTTGCTTCTCAGTATTGCAGGTACCTGTTAACTCAAAAGAAGTTATCAGTTCCTAGAATTGCACAGATCGATGGGGCAAAATCAGAAGGTGTCACTGGCGATTAACAACTAGAAAGAATCTACAGCATGTCAATGATTTAGAATCGATCTTCTTCTTAACTACGATATATTGAGCTATTAATGACATAACAGTCACAGTTCAATGGAGTGAAGCTAGTGCCAGATGCAATTATAAACCGGCTTAATAAGAGAAAAATAAAAGAGGAAAGTGTTGTATGCAGAGATGTTGAATATAATACAGAATGATGAAAATCCTAACTGGTGGCTAACTAACAAAACTTAGATGATTATTTCTACAGATGCAAGTTATATGAAAGAAAACTGCAAATATCTAGCCTATCCTAAGGTATGTTTAATTACTGAACCAGATTTAAGTGAAAGAGAAACTACATATGGTAATGTCCTACAGGTCGAAGAAGTTAAAATTAACTGAAAATTTAACAAATATACAAACTACACCACATAGTATACTAGACACAGATTACACTGACTCAACCAGATACTAGGACAACGAGAGTAAACAAAAAGAATGAAAAGATGCAGTTTATGAGAATGACTGAAATTCAAAGTTACAGCTACAAGATAATGATGCGAAGTCTCCTAATCGTAAAAAAAAGAACTAAAAGAATGCAGATGAATGAAGAGCTACAACTAAGTTATATTATAACATCAAAAATAAAATCTAAGGAAGCATATATATATATATATAGCCTACAGATGATTGTAAACTATTAAATGGAGAAAAACAGCAGATGACTATGACTAAATCTAACTTATGCTAATGATGCAGTTTATATAGATGGATTTAAACATTTAAATTACAATGGAAGGCTACAAATTTCCTAAACTAATTAGCACAGTTCAACAAGATTCTTTTTTTTTTAATAAATGGAATGATATGAGATGCAGGTAAACAAAATGGCAGAAGTTAAAAGAAAAACTACAACTACTAGTGCAGTTAATAAGCTACAGAACAAAGTACACATATGATTGAAATAACGAGTTAAACTAATGACAGACAAGTTATAACTAGAACTGAAACAAATATATACAAAAATTGAGCTGAAATCAGTAAGATGGAACCAAAGAAACAATTACACCGCTATCGAGTCCTCGGAAGCGGCGCCAAAAACTTGGTAGGTCTGTAAACAAGCCTACGACTATGTCAAACTGCAAGTGCACAACGTCTATTGTAGACAACGCAAATACAGGTCGATCCCACAGAGACAAGGTGAGTGTAGAAGTAATTCCAAAGCTTTACTAAACTGATACAATGATAAGTAACACAAAATGAGTTTTGTTGTGTCGATACGATGAAGATGTTGGTAAAGATTATAACAACAAAATAAAGATGGAATAACAAAGATGTTAACACTGAGAATGAAGGCACTAGGATTGTCAAATCCACTACTAACCTACACTAATATTCAACTGGTAGTACTATTCTTGTCCTTCTAATAGATTCCAGTTTTTACCCTGTATTTAAGTTGTTTCTCCGATGGATAATTTAATCGCAACTAAAGTATTTATCCAAAGTACTAATTGTCTAGTTAAAGCACAACTAGTCTAAGGATCAATAGCAGTCTGGTTTAGCATGAGTTGCAGTGTAATCAACATAGTAGAAATCTAACTACAATGGATACATGGCATACACTGTGAGAGTAAAATGTTGACATACTATAATCAATTCTATCTTAAACAATTTGAGCATCCAAGAACAACATAAGAAGTATGAATAACATAGAGACAGGCTAGGGTTTCATCTAAACCCTAGCAAATGAATTTAGAACATGATTAAGATGATCAAAACGCAATTATATTATCAACTAGTTGATCCAGCTAGAATTGGATGATTACACAAATTACAGAGAACCCAATTTATACCTAAATTTCTTATCAATCTCATGAATTTGAAAATTCGAGAATACCCACTCACTCAAATTGCGATTTCTGATAGACCCCTAGTCTGATTCATCTCTGCAAGTCCTTGATTTGATGTTCTACAACTGTAAAGATAACCCTAGCCTTATCTCTCTTAACCCTAGCTTCTAGGGTTACTGTTGTGGAGAAGAAGCTATTATGGATATAGACAAAGGCTAAGAGGTTGATTGATTGCATAGGGTGGATGGTAGAGTTGCTGAGCTCAGAGGTGGTCGGGAATGAAAGTGACTGATGGAGGGATAGAGGTGAAGTGATGTTTTGCAGAGGATGGAGAAGATGAGTATGATAAGCAAGGGAGTGTTTGGATTCTGTTCGATTAAGGGAGAAAATAGTAGGTTAGGGTGTTGAGCAGATATTTCAATTATTGATGTCTCAAGTGGAGATGCCATTGGATGCTCAGAAGCTACACCGAATCCGACGGCTCAGACTGGAATAGGGCTTGGGTCTTGGTTCTTCTCTCTTCTGGGCTCAAGTCTTCTTCAAGGCTAATATCTCAAGCCCACTTCTAGTTTTGAGACGTGAAATAAACATTCTTCACTTGCATATGAGGTGCAAACAATATTCTTCACTGCCTTCTAGCGTGAGTTGTCTCTCTTCCATTGCCACCAATTCTCTTCTCTTTTGGCTCTCTCTATTCATCCAAGCTTTATTTAGTACTTAAAAACGCAAATTTAATTAGTAAAAGTATTTATTCTTGAAAACAGTAAAAATACAGAATTTTGGATAATATATGATTTTAAAGCACAAAGGATGATATAATTTCCAATAAAAAGGTATAGAAATATGCAATATTTGGCACTCATCAGGTTGGGCTTACATTTTATGGTCGATGTTGTCCATTATTGTTATTTAGCCTCGTGTATTCAGACTCAGTCGCTTCAGGCAACTATTCTTCACAACACCACCCTGCAAAGTCCTGATCTTTGTATGCAACTGCCTTGGAGTTGTTTTCTAGTGTTTGTGGTCCCAACGTCCATGTTGATCCATCCCATGAAGACCCTGGCGGTGAAATATTTCGACATTGTCATGAGGGATATACCCACTAAACTTTTTATGTGTGCATGAGATGCTGCTATTTGGCATTGTAACAAGACTAATCATGTGCAAGATTTTCTCAAGGCACTACCCATTAAGGGACTTAACCAGAGGGTAGGCGCAAGAAAATTTAGTGTTGTTCTGAGCTCTAGGTTGGGTATCCCATTATTCACAGAAAATAACCCATGTGCATTTTGTAAAAGGGATATGAATTGCTATGGGGATCATGCTTTGCATTGTGCGCATGAGGTAGGCCTTAAATTTCGACATGATCTTGTTCGTGATACAATTACAGAGGTGTTTCCAAGTGGGTATCCCAGTTAGAAAAGAGTTTGATATGGCCTTCGTGTCCAATGATGGTTGTGCCCTTCGTCCGGTTGATATTTTTATCTATACCTGGGACAATGGGCGGGATGTGTGCATGGATGTCGCCTGGGTTTCTCCTTTCACTGGAGGTGGGGTTCACACTTTTCAACCAGGGATAGCTTTAACTGCTGCTCACAATTATGGTTTTGGTGCTCTGACTTTCTCGACGTTTGGTGATCTTGGGGATGAGATGGTGAATTTCTTGAAGAGACTATATAATCATTTGTCTAGGTTTGACGTTAATGCTAAGAAATGTAATTTATTTCTTCACAGGTTAGGGATAGTGATTAAAAAATGTGTTGGGGCCCGGCTTGTCGCTAGGATCCCCTCAAGTTTCTTGAAGGACCATCTTTGTAATTATTTTGATCAATTTTGTTTAAAAAATAAAAATTTGTAAGAAGATATTTTTTTTTTCTTCTTAAAACGATTAGAACTGGCGTGGAAACGACAAAAACGGTCTAAAAACCTTACGTTAAAATGTTATTTGGAAGGAAAAAAAACGTAAAATTCAATTTTAGAAAAACAGTTATAACATGCGTGAAAACGATTCTAACAGGTCTAAATAACGCCGTTATTTCCTATTTATCGGTTATAACTATTTTCACACATGTTATAATCGTTAGATAGGAATTTCACGCCTCTTTCGGTTTTCTTTAATGCCTCGGACAACCATTTCCCAACTCCTGCAACAATCATCGCCAATACCTATTATCTCCTCTTTCTGTTTTCTATTTTGGACCTTATGGTTGGCTAGGAATGAACTAATATACCGCCAAAAGCAAATAACTTCAGAAGAAATCTTAGCTTGGGCCCAAAAACAATAACAAGAATATTTTGCAGTAATAGATTCTTTATCTCTATTAATACTAGGAGATTCACCGACATTTTCCATTCAAGAAGCACAAAAAGAATCTTAGAAGGAAGGAAATCAAGCAGCAGATGGCCTGGCCAATCATACAGAAGATGAAAGTCAAATGAGAAATTTCTCGACCAAAATTTGGGATCAAGCAATCTCGTTTTTCTATCAGTCAAATTGTTTTCCATGACTCCGTGGGTACCACATACTCACGTCAAATTGTAACCTAATCTTTTCTATTAATAAAATGCGTGCTTCAGAAGAAAAAGAAAAAGGAATCTCAGAGCATAATTATTTTTTTATTTTCTATTTAATCGTTATAACGCCCGTTATTTTAAAATAACATATAAAAAATGAAGGATTATCTAAATACCCCTGCTTTTTCTTTTCTTTGTAAATATACCCCTAAGGGGTATATTTTAAGTAGATAATGAAAATGAACCAGTACCTTTTTGGATAATGAAAATGAAAATGAATTAGTATGTTTTTGACGCGTGAAAACGTCAACCCAACCCCTACAAAGGTTGAATTGACTTAATATAATTTTAGATGTGCCAAAAACTAGACCCTAAAAACTTAAAATATACCCTTTAGGAGTATTTGTGAAGACCCCTGAAAAGGAGGGTATTTATTCAATTTACATTATAAAAAACGCGTTTTTCGCCCGAAACATGCTCACACCTGTCAAAATACGTTTTAACGGTCACGCCCAGTGGTCGTGACCTGAGCCGTGACCCGTTTTTGAAACCTTGGTTTTGACCAAGAAACCGTTGATAAAATAAAAAAAAAATGCAAATTCCCTCTCGAAATTTTGATGATATTGCTCACTGGAATCTAAACAACAAATGTTATGTTCATTGTAAAATCTCTATCATTCCATAAATAGTATTGAAATAATAATATGGAATGGAGTCGAATATGGAAACTTAAGGTAACTCCATCAATAAAGCTATTTATATGAAAAGTGGCACATGAAATCCTTTTGACAGGTGTGAGAGTCGTTGTTGTCCTCTCAAATATTGTCATAAAATGTAGTCTGTGTGTGGGAAGGTGGGGTGGGGAAGAATAATTTCTAACTCATCTTTTTCTAAATTGGAAAAACAGGTATGAATGCATTTAAACTTTGAATCGAATTATGTAGTACAAAACAATAATAACTTCCATGATTGGCTGAACACTTGGTTTAGTGATACGAATAGAGGACAATGCATGATACAATGGCCAAAATTCTATAGTGTAATCACTTGGAACATTTGGAAATCCAGATGCGAATCTTCTTTCCAACAGAAACAACAAAATTCTAAAAACACTGCACAAAACATAGTCAGATTTATAAATAGTATGTTATATATAAACAACATAGAGTATGATGAAATGCAATTGCTTTACTATGATCCTATGAAAGATGAAACACTAAGAATCATAGAGAGGGCTTCAAAAACAGAAATTGCTTGTATGAGCATAAAAATTTCAATCTCTTTAACTATGAACTTCCCTCTAGATACATTAGAAATTGGACTAACAATGACTACTATGCAGGTAGATGAAGTAAGGGGATCTTATGCTGATTGCTCCATACGAGAACAATTAGAATAAAAAGGAGCCGACGCATCCTTTCATTGGGCAACCGAATGGAGTGGATACAACGTCATATTCCAAAGCGATTCAAATCTAATTCTTCAGCTGTTGATGGGAAGATATGCAAAATCAAGGCAAGACAGATATAATATTAGTGAAAACTTTGAAATTAAACCAAATACATGTATAAATTTCAATGTAAAAGCTTTTTTTGTTAATATCTAGATACAACATTATCAAGGCAGCAAACATATCTAAATTTTGTAATAGGTTTGCCATGAAAAACATTTGGAAAAATGGAGGACTAGTGGCAGTCCTTCATTATCTTTACATTCAAAACTCTGCCAACCTTGTACTGCCAATAAAACTCAAATTTCTGAGTATCTCTAAATCAATCCAGTGGTATGAGGTGAAACTCCTCTTTTTCGAAAAAAAAAATTAAGATATATTTTATTCTCATTAATTTACTTCTCTACCTTAAACTCTCAAACTAGCATCCTTCCCTATTGTTGTAAATTCGTTCAAGATCTAATCAAAATTTGATACCATCCCATGATATTTGATGTTAAAAATCAATGAAAATAGTAAAAGTACAACAAAAATCATGAAACTGGAAAACATGCGAATCTGAATCTAATCATCAAGATTCAAATGGATCAACAACTTTATGTTTGAAGTTTTATCAATGATATCAGATCACAGTATGTTAAAGACGATGACGGACTAGGAATTCAAATCAATCTTTTATTAACTACAGTTGATCAAAAAGTATCTTTGAAAACTTAGACTATACATCCATTATTAACGAGATCGCTACTGTACAAAGAGAATCGACTTTATGCTCTTCAGCCTTTTCTAGTTAACAATTTTAATAAGGGTCCTAATATAACAAAGAAAATTATATTAGGCCTATTCTGCATGTTAAACTTTAAAGTTTGTCACTTTTATACCACTATGGGTATGGTAAAGTGGAAACGTATGTGCCAAAGTTCCAAATATACAACATAGGCATAAGCGACATAGTTTTTGGTGAACGATAAAATGTCTATCGCTATATGGCCAAACCATAGCTCGATGGTATGCATAGCGCCAGCGCTAGTCTTGCTATCGCTCGTCGGTTTGATCATCGTTCAGCAGTTCCTCATCTAACGGACAGAAGTTCACTCCCTATAAATACCCAAGTTCAAATTCATTTCTACTCACACCTTTTCAACTTCAAATTCAATTCAACGTGCCTACTGCTCGCTATACCAAAGTGGATAGTGCTTGCTTCACTCGAGAAGAAGATTTTCTCTAATTCAATGTTAGAATCCAGTTGTAAGAATTGGATATTTCAATCTAACGACTTCTAATTTATAGGACACTGTGTTTTAAAGGTTTATGACCTTAAGTCATGTAAATTCAAGAAGAACAAATAAGTGTCCTCAAAATCGCTATTGCTTCATTTTGTGGATGATTAAGGGGATCATCCTGGTTTGTCAATCGAAGAACTAAAAATTAGAGCTCATACCAAATTTGCTGAAGACGACATAAGATGGTTTAATCATGACATATGCTATAAACTCTACAAGATTCACGTGCATGGATCTAATTTTCATTAAGTATTTATTATGTAATACAATTGCAGTTAATTTTTAACTAAATGTTGAAATTTAATGAAATGTATTAGTTTCGGTTTGAACAAAAATTTAAAGATAGTTTTCATTAATTAAAACAAAAAGATTTGATTCGAAATACTTAAATAAATTTACATCCATAAACTACTCATTTTCCTGACCATTTCCTCCCTGACCAAAGATCCAATTGCACATATTTTTTGGATCAAGAGTGTTGTTCAACATATCAGAGATTGTGCCGGTTTGAGACTGATATAAAGAAACGAGGTTCGTGTAGAGGGACATGATACAAATCGTGAAATGCGCGAAATGTTTGAGCTCGAAATGGTTGAAATTTTATGTGGTCGAGGCAATTTGGGTAAACAAAGTATATTGCCTAACAACTTCAATGTTCACGCTATCACCAGGAGTTATAGTGTCTGTTCTCAATTGGTTAAACAGATCCAGGTTTTGTATCCATGTCAATGTCTTCATCACCTTCACTACAACCTGAGTATCTAACACTTCATAAGGAGTATAACTTTCTGGTACATTCTGCATAGAATGAATTCCCAAACTTCTTCTTTCACTTCCAAGACTTCTACAACTTCGTTGACTTGATCCACCATAACTCATACCTCTACCACCAGGATTCATACATCTACCCCCAAGACTTGTACCTCCACCACCAGAACTTGAGCGTATACTAGTACTCGTACCTCTACTACCATGATAAGAATATCCCAGACTCATCTCAAACATAATGTTTTTCCTCATGCTTTGAATCTCAGTCAAGTGAAATTTCTGAATTCCCTATAGTAGATCATGATAATTGTTCAACTGGTTCAAGTACTGTGCTGGTGTAGTATCTACCCTCCAGTATGAATAAGTCTGTTCAAGTGCGCTAGAAATAATCATATGAGTAACATTATCTCCAGACAAAGATATAGTCTGCACATCCCAAGAAAATGGTGGCATAATCGACAATGAACTCACTTGACTAGGATATGCAAACGCGTCTCTCGTCACTGGTGAAGGTTGGGAAGGAAGAAGTTCATCACCAAGTGGCATCCTACCTAAAACCGGGAAATCCATCCGATCCAAAAAATTTGGTTGCATAACAATATTGGGCTTGAAAATAGTGTTAAACCAATAAAGGTAATCAGTTTTAGAGTTCGGCTCCTGGATCAAATTTTAAGCTTCTTCCCATTGTGGACCATTCCTTTTCAATTTCTCCCAGTCATCTCGAGAAATCTCTTCACTTGGATAGGGGTTGATAGCTATCACCATTCTTCTCTGCAAATGAAGAAATAGTCTTTCGCCGTAATACCAAACGCTCGTTTCAAAAATAGGATTGTATAGCACAATCCTCTTAAAGTTAACTTTAACATTCTTCGGGATTCCACTTCTTCGAACTCATACGGCCTAGTAACAAGGCTAAGACTTGTTCTACACAACTGCTGAGTCCTTTGAACAATCGCAGGTTATTGACCATCTTCAAGCTGTTCCTTTTGCCAATTTTTGGTATCATACTTCTGTATGATAAGAAAAACATTGGTGGGATTGCGAAGAGAAGGTTCACAAACACGTAAATATGTATACCACCAATACTGAAAATAATAACATTGTTGGTTAGTATATTTTCTATGTCAAAATAATAAATAAGTAGTGTGAAAAATATTGGTTCTTACCTCCAACACTCCCAAAAACCATTAAAACTATATTTGGCACAAGTCGAGCAATTACCAGGGGATATGTAAATTTCTGATAAAATTGGAGAACCCCAGTCATATCTTGGTGCTTGCTCTAAATCTTTTAATGCTTCGAGAAAACCGATTAACACCACTGAGCTAGCATTTGGAAATAAACATTGGCCTATAGTCCACAATACAAAGAGACGTTCGAGCTCCCCATAATGGTTATGGAACAAATATTGTTTGTTATCTAACCTCAACTCATTCATTTTCCTAGCATAACATTGTAAAAAACTTTTCAACCCAGCCACATTTATTCCATATGCTTTTATTTGTCTATATGTATGATTTCCTTCTATATCATCTGAGTATAAATGAAATCTTTCTTTTCATCTTTCTTCTGATACCCAATTTAGTCTGTTAAATGTAAGTTTTTCCTTCACATGGAATTCCCGTTAACATGTGCAAATCAAACGGTGTAACTCTTATTTAATAACATATTCTTAATTAGAGTTTGTTGAATTTCATAAAACAAAAAACATAATCTAAAAATTCAATTAAAAGAAAAAACTAACTTACCGCATTCAAAATCTTTGAAAGAAAATGTATTTGTAGTCTTCCACCATCGTTCGAATATAACTTGAAATATTTGAGTCCTATGATTTCTAGGTTGTGTATGATATCAATGCTACCAAGGATATCTTAGGACTCTCTCTTGAACATCATGGGGGGAGTAACATGAACACAGTACGGAATTCAGACCACCCACCTCTTAGATTGACTGAATTAACTCGCTTTGGATGGCCAAATATGTGCATAGGGAGTACACCATTACCATCTAGTTGTCTAACATTTTGAAACTCATATTCTTTATCCACAACGTAACTTAATCCACTGGCTTGGGGTATTAATAAATCCTTTGCATATTCTGTTTATTTTTCTTTTCCCATTCATATTTGTTTCGAAGTAACTAAAGAGAATTTTATTTAAGAAAAAGAAGAGAAGATAATGGAAGGTGTGAAGGGGAATGAGAAGGGTAGTGCAATATTTATAGGCACTACAAAGTCAACCGTTTGCGATATAAACAATATCGAACGATATAATGATTATATCCGGCAGCAGTAGAGTCTCTATCATCAATGATATTGAAAATATCGCATGCTATAAGTTTTATCGCTTAACTGTTTTATCATACCATCACAACTCATTTGCCACGCCACTTGATGTGGCAAACATGAACTTGTGCATAGGAATAGGCCTTCGGCCACAAGAAATGCAAGATCAACCTTGACCATTCTCTACCATTACAGTCGTTGGTTCTACCCTTACCACTAATAAACATTAATGCTATCGCCTCTACCACCATTCACCAACACCTATCGTCACTGTCGGATTAGTTTAATGCATCTCAATAAGGGTGCAGACGGTACGGTTCGGCTCGGTTCTTGCCGAGGCCGAGTACCTGTACCTCCCTAATCTCGGTTCCAAAATTTTGGACCGGTACTTGTACCTCGTACCTCGGTTCCGGTACCATTCGGTACACGTGCGATACCATGTACGGTTCTGGTACTAGTCTCGATTCCAGAGCAAAAAAAATCCGCAAAAATTTCCTGTTGAAAACAGACATGGATATCAAGGATTGGAGCTTCAGAGAAGAAGAAGGAGAAAACAACAAGACAAAAGAGCATGGGTCAAATTAGAGCAGCACAACGGTATCGAAACTTCCATTGAAGTGAAAATTCTGCACAAAGATAAGGCCATTAAAGAACAATTCCGTCCATTCATTTAACAACAGGTGGAGAGGCTGCCTACAATTTGTACAAGGAAACCAGTAGCAGATGCAACGTGTTTGTCCACATTCAAAGATAGAAGATAATTTAGAACTTGGTGAAAATCTTCTAAAGATTTCTCAAAATCCTAATGTTTAGATGTTCTGGAAGCTGAGAAACTGCGCCAGATTTTGCTATAATGAATGCAACGGATGTTCGAAGCAGAAGTAAAATGAGAAACCCTAGCCAAGTTTTTCTATATATACCACCCCTAAGTAAAATGAGAAACCCTAGCCAAGTTTTTCTATATATACCACTCCTAAATCTAATGGCTATCATTAGTCTACCACCCCTAAATCTAATGGCTATAATTCTTCGATGCATTCGGTCCGGGGCGGTACGTGACTTGGACAGGATCGTGTCATGTACCTGTTTAGCCCCGGTTTCTATTTTTTGGACCGGTACCTGTATCCCTTTCCTCGGTTCGGTGCAAAAACAGGTACGATTCCACCGGTTCCGGGACGGTCCGTCGGTCCAACTCGCTTCCTGTGCACCCTTAATCTCAACTACCGTTTATAATAACACTGTCAGTGAGACTAACATTTCATATTTGGACAACTGTCACCCTGGAAGGGGGTTAAGGAAAGCCCAAGTCCCAATATCCTTGCTAAACCCTACTTCTCTATTTTCTCTCAACTTGGGGCCAAAAGTTCTTCAGTTACTTGTCTTTTCTTTTTCTTTGGCTATTTCATTCACTGTATATGTTCTTCTTCGTAGTTTCATTAAACCCATTGTTCATAATACAATTTAGTCATTATGTTATCGTCAACTTCAAATCCTCCAGTAAATGATATTCATCAGAAGAGTTTTCTCCAATTATCGTCATTTATCTTTGCCTCTAAAATCAGAAAATTTTGTGAGAAATTGTTATTGTGGTCCAGAAATAAAAACAAAAACCCAGTTTGAGAGTTTTGTAAGGGATCAATGCAACTCTGGGAGGGTTAAAAATCTTGATGTTGCAACGGCTTACTTTGATACAATGATTTCCATGAACCCGTTACCATCTACTGATACTTTTAATCATCTATTAACTTCAATATCCAAGCTTACATGTTATTCTGCTGTTTTCCCGTGGTATAAAAAGATGAATACTGCCGGTATCCGACCTGATGTTTATACATTGAGTATTCTGATACATTGTAGTTGTCAATTGAATCAAGTTGATTGTGGATTTTGTTTGTTTGGTGAAGTTTTGAAGAGGGGTTATGATCCTAATGTAGTGACTTACACTACTTTGATAAAGGGTCTTTGTATGCAAGAACGCATAGGTCCTGCACTAAAACTGTTTGACAAAATGATTGAGCAAGGAATTCAACCGAATGCTGTTACATTTAATACCCTTATATGTGGGCTTTGTAGGAATGGGGAAGTAAGTCTTGCTCTAGAGTTGCAAGGGATGATGGTGAACTGCAATTGTAGTCCTAATGTGATCACTTACAGTACTCTTATTCAGGGCCTGTGTATGCAGGAGATGATAGGTCCTGCAGTTGATCTGTTTGAGAAAATGACCGAGCAAGGTATTCAACCTAATGCTGTTACATGTGGGTCTATTATATGTGGGCTTTGTAGAAATGGGGAAGTCGATCTTGCTCTAGAGTTGCAGAGGATGATGAGGAAATGGAACTGTAGTCCTAATGTGGTCACTTATACTTCTGTGATTCATGGATTTTGCAGTACTGGCAAGTTAAATCAAGCAATGGAACTCTTTGTTGAGATGTACAGTAGAGGAATCTTACCAAACACAGTAACACTCACTGTATTATTAGATTCTTTATGTAAAGATGGGAGAATGAAGGATGCTTGCCATGTCTTTGAATGGATGACCAAGTTAGGAAAGGAGCCTGATGTGGTAACGTATAACTCGATGATCAATGGTTTCTGCAAGAATTACAGATTGGATGAAGCCATTCAACTCTTCTACAAAATGGAACAAAATGGTATTAAAGCCAACCAAGTTACATATAGTACCCTAATTGCTGGACTATGCCGAGTTGGAAAAGTTAGCACCGCAGGACGCTTATTTGATGAGATAAAATCTAGTGGACAGCCATTGGGGCTAATTGCATATGGTGCACTGTTGGATGGGCTCTTCAAGAACCATGAATTTGGCAAAGCAATCGAACTTTTTGATTCCCTGGAGGATAATGGCTGTGAAGCTGATATTTGTATGTACACTGTACTCATTGATGGGTTGTGCAAATCTGGGAAACTGGAATATGCAAGAAAACTATTTTGTGAACTTCGTAATAAAGGATTAGTGCCGAACGTGATGACATATACAGTAATGATCAATGGCCTATGCAGGAAAGGGATGTCATTTGAGGCTGAGAAACTTATTGCTGAAATGGAAAGCAATGGTTGCTTACCTAATGCAATCACGTATAACACCATCATATTAGGTTTTATTCACGAACAAGAGGTCGATAAGGCAATTCAATTTCTTCACGAAATGTGTGAAAGAGAGCATGTTCCTGACACTGCTGTAACTTCGTTGTTAAAGAACACTCTTCGGTGGATCAACTAGAGAACCATAGTTTTTTCGTCAAATCAGTTGATGATTGAGGTACGGATAACCTTGAATAGTTTCCTTTACAGTGATTTCACGACTTTTCTTAGGACCGTCCGATGGGTTTTCATGATGTATATTTTTTTCCGGTTTTCCATGGTTAGGCTCTATATCTCCCTTCATTTTTTTTTCCGTTTCTTTTATCAATGAATTCTCCTAAATGGAGTTTGTTTAGCATAATATTATTCCGTTTACCCATTAAGATATGGTTGCTTTGTGATTTTACAGTTTTCTTAGTTCCATTTTAGCAGAGTACTAGCTGCTCGGTGTTATACAAGCTCCTAACGTTACTGGATTGGTTATGCCATTGAACTTGTGGTATACACGGTGCCTCAGGTAGGTAGTTCTTATCTTATTTTGTAGCTTTTGATGTATCACACATTTATATTATACCCAATTGTAATTCTGTGCATGGCTGAATATCTTTTCACTTGATCACAGATGATACAGTCATTTTAACTAAGCTAGAAATATGTTCTGAGTGAGGTCTTGGTATCATATAAATGCTGCAGGTCAAGGTGCACATTATGATGAAACCTGGAGTCATTAGGAAGAAGGCTCAATTTTGCAGTCATCAGTACACAAGGTGCAAATGTGATGTTTTTTTCCTTCCTTTCCCCAGTGATGTTGTACTTAGATAAAGTAATTGGTATTCGTTTTTGAGTGCCTATGACAGCGTTGTTTATTTCGAGAAATCAATTAATGTTTAGACTTAGTTTTTGATGCTCCTTGAAAATAAGACGTGTCAAATATTTCTAATATGTTTCATAAAAATATGTAACAGGGAAGAAAATGGAAATTGATCATCTAGTGCATACAATATTGCAGGTAGGGAATTTGTTTAAGCTTAAATCAGTGTTCACTCGCTCTTGTCTTGATATGTGCACAATATCTGCACCAACTTTTGATTGAGCGTAATCCTTTTGCTGATTAAACAAGACTTATTTGTTGACTTCCCAACTAACATGACACCTTCCGTATTGCGTAATATGCAGAACCAGATGGAATCCTTTAGTCTTCAGGTATCAACAAAAGAAAAATACTGAAGCTTGGGAGTCCAGGTAAGGTTGTTTTCTATCAGCTGATGTTTCTCAGTAAAGTAAAACAAGTAATGAGGAACCTTACAATGGGCAAATCAGAATTGACTATGCCACCAAGTTTTTGTGGGGTATATGATATAGGAATTTGGTTAGTATCATGTCTAGGGCATCGAGGTACAAAATGGTGCAGATACCATGCTACTAGACATAAGTGGGCATACTTTTTTCTGGATTTCAATAGATGGCCATGCAAGTGGGTGGCTGTACGAGAACCCTCAAGTGGGCATTCCCATAGGCCTTTTTTTTTTTTTTTTTGCTTTTTATTTCAGGTTTCTGTTAGACAAGAGGATGGTGTCATTTTCTTTTTCTTTTTCTTTTGAAGAGTCAGAGCATATGGATGTTTTCCTTCTTCTAGCAATCTCAAGTTTCTACATCAGAACACCTGATTATATATATATGCTTAAACACCAATGATTTCACTTTTTTTTATTGTACACCTAACATCAATGTTAATCAAGTTAAGGCTAAACTGAAAATACACTCTTTGTAAGTGTTATTCACTATCGATAATTCTAACGATGGTGCTGATGTGGTATTGTGATTAATGATTAGATGGTGGTTACTGAATCCTACGCGTATGCGAAGGCTGTGATGGGATTGTTGTTTTATTATTGATCTCATTCACCACCTTAGCATCGGCTTTATTAATCACCATGTTCTTTTCGTTAATCATGTTACTGTACTATAAGCATCTTGTAGCAAACTATGTATTCAACTAGTGAAAAATCTGGCCCTGCTTGGTGCTGCGAATTTTTTATATCTGTGAACCAATTCGCAGGTGCTTGATAGGAGTATTTGGGGATGCAAATTTTTGCATATATTTTTACAGTGAACCACAGTGAGAAGAACTCTGGTGTGAAAATTCGTCGTCCCAAAATGATTCCAAGTTTTTGCAGTATCTTCTCGATCAAACATCTCTTTATCTTTTGAGCACATCCTTGTATTTCTCTCTATACTCACTCTGCAGTTTTCTCTGCATATTTAAGAAGAATCAGTTTAGTAACTAGCATATGCACCGTGTATTGTGAGAAAGTTTGGTTTTTTAATTGGTAATAATGCAGAATTCAATTTGGCCTTTTGGATTGGTATGAGGTCTTGCTTGCTATTTCACAACTGAATGCTTGCTGACCCTTCTGTTGAGTTTGAAATTGGCACTGAGGTTTGTTTCTTTCTTGATTCAGGAAAAAACTTTGCCAATAGTTGTTTTGTTACTTTCTATTATAAGTATAAACAACTGGATATTATGTATTAAACAAGCGAGAAAGATCGTAGTTATATACGATAAGTTATGAGTATGTATCTAGTGATGCACATTCAATGCTCTCTGCATCGCGGGTGTTTTACATGCAATTTAGGATTTTGCCGTAGTAGTAGTAGTTGTAGGTCCATTTATATTTGCATTTGCTTTGCTGAAGCGATGTTGTAGGTGGTAATTTGGGTGGCTGTTGAGATCGCTACACTTGATCTATTAGCACCATTTGCTTGTTTGGATAACCGGCAACAACCATCTTTATTAAAGGCCTACGTGGACGCTTGTAATATGCCTATGCAATTCTATTTAGCTGGTTAGCATGGTCTGCTTCTGTTAAATGCCTTTTCAATGTATGTTCTTTTGACTGCATATTAATAGCTAGTACCTAGAAGTTCTTTGAGGAATTAATAGAAGTTTTGTTTTCTAATTTCCTGGACTTCAGCCTTTTCTGCTTGTATATCCGTAGCCACGGTAAAACATTTTGTTTTGTCATGTGAGTTTCCATCTGGATCAGGCCTTTGGATGTCTCATATTCCGAAAGTGTCAATACTTGTCCATCAAAATTTGAAACTGACTGCTTTTGGTTTGTCTCTGTTATCGGATATATTTGTTCGTTCTTTTGCATTTTTCTACAGTTTGTTGACATATATCAAGTGCTTAGCGTTGCTAATAGTGACCATGGCTTTTCCTATTCAGTATAAGTTACCCACAATAGCATGGAAGTCGAGTTAAGCATCAAATGTCATTTTGATTTTTCTTTTTCTTTTTTTCTTTTTTATTTTTTCAGGATACCCTGACATAAAGAAAGGATCACTACAGAGATAGATCAAGTTTCAGTACTTCGAATGTTAGAACAAATAACGTCTATAGAAGGTTTCATGTATCTATATTTGGCTAGTGATAACTAACCATTATGTATCATTAACTGTTACTTAATGCTACAGGATTGTAGTATTGATAAGTGAGTGCAAGCATGTATGGTAATCAGTATGTGCATCATTTTTGATGTCGTCTGACGAAGACAAAAAGGGGTTTCAGATGTAAAGAGAAGGCAAAGAACCATCTTAATCGGAGAAAAGGACATGGAAGGAGGTTTAATTGGAGTCCATGAAGAGGTGCAACTTCCGAAAAAAATTATGAAGTTGGATGGTTTCAGTGATTAATTCTCGAGCCTTGAACTCATGATGGTTGAATTTTTTGCAGAAAAGTGCTACAATTTTTAATTTGTTTACCAGACATGCAACTGTCGCGACTAACAATTATATGAAGCAGTTGTAAGTTTTGTTTGCACATTTGACACTTTACCAAGCAGCTGCGACTCTTTGCATCAGCAGAAAATTTGCAGGCAGCGAATTAATCCTACATCCCAAGCAGGATTAATTCGCTTGGAGAGATGGAGAGATGAAGGTTGGAGATTTCCTTGCTTGTGCTGAAACTTATGATTTTGTGGTTTTTTAAATATATATTTTTTTTTATTTTGAAAAGTTAAGCAGACTAGAAACAAAGATTAGAGATGCATAGGATTGTCCAAAGTGTTGGTTACCTTTATCTCATAATTGTATAATCCTAGGAACTGAAAAGGATAGTAAGGATGATGAAGTCTGGCATTTTAATCCATTGTTGATGTTTATGGATTTCTCTTTTCCTTGCTTCTTCAGCGAAACTATCTGCTACTCCATTGCACCTTCTACTCTTGAATAAAATAGCTAAAAATTATCGCATGAATGTAGAATCTTCATTGCTTCAGCTACTATCGGCTGATTTCTTCAGAAAATATTGCTTGCTTTGTCTTGAGCATATAGAATTACTCTTTGACTGTCGACTGCCACCCAAAAATGCTTAATGTCTATACTTTTTGTCCATGCTTTTTATGGTGTATTTTGATTTCGTTAGTGAATGCCACAAGTCAAATGCCCTAATCATACTGATAATTTTGTAAAATTTGGATTTTTGCTTTTTATGGTCTATTTTGGATTAATTTGGGACTCTACAATAACACAATTTAGATTATCTCTTTTTCTTCTTATATAATATTGTCGCCGTACGTATATTATATAGACGAATTATTGTATTTTCCTTGTACCATTAGATAGGTGGAGTGACAATTTTAAGATGGCTTTTAACCATTTTATCCCTATTTATGTTGCTTGATTATCCTCACAATTGAGTTTATGTCTCTAACATAGACAATATAATAAAAGATAAAACAGGAAAAGTCATGGATTAAAAGGTAAAACAGAAAAAGTCATGATACTTATGATATCAAAAAAGAACTCTTAATCTAATATATTTCAACTATCCGCCTATATATGTGGTACGGAGGGAGTAAGGGATAAAAGACCTTCAAGTCACCGCATGTTAGCCGCCATAATCATTCTTGATTTAAGTGAGGCCATATCATTATATACTTTCCATGTCTTTGCATCAAATTGACTACTCCAACAATTACTAATAATTTAGATGTCCGATTCATCTAATCGGCAACCTCAACGATCATTACAACATTCTAAAGATTTTTTATTTTAAAGGTTGCACATTTGTTCAAAAACCCAAAAGATTAGTCACCACTATAATATTGTGAAGGGTTGTGTCCATTTATGCTCCTTAAATTTGAATTTGGAACAAATTTTCTAAAGGATGTGATTTTTCATGAATAGACTCTTCTAAAGGGACTTCCATGGAGTGACTGTTTTTTATATTCTAAGTGTCACAAAACATGTGTATAAACCATTATCGAGATTAGGTCCTCAAACAAGAAAAAACACATAACACATTCTGATTATATTGATGCTTATTATATCTTGGGAGACATATCGCAAGTAAGACATTAACAATAGAGTAGAAAGAATTTAATTTTAACGTATCTGTTAGAGCATTGCTCGGTTGAACCCACCAAGCGTTAGTATGTCAAGGTTGGTTGTCATATTTTAGTATCAAAACTCAATTAGAGTCGCTTGATTAAGATTACCAAAGACAACTTCGTTTAGGTTAGACTAGAAAGTCTAGGAATGTTGAGACATACAAGTATTACCTTGAAGACCTGAAGAACGTGAAGAAATAATGACTACAATGAAGACATCATCCTTCTATTTGAGGTTAGTAATACTGTCTTGACTTTTTTCCATTCCTATCGTTTCTTTCAAGTTGTTTAAGATTTGAAATATAACATGCGAGATTATATATATGATACTCTAGTATTAGATTTGTCATATTAGTATGATCAAAGTGACAAAGAAGCATATCGAATTAGGAAGTATGATGTTTATCTTTTGAACTTCGTAAATGCGACATCAACATGATCTATGTAACTTGTTACTCGTTTATATATTCGATAAGTTGTAATTTCATCCTAGGAAATTATGTTTTATTACATTGGTTTAGAGAAGTAGATATACGAACTAGTTTCGTAATCGATAGGAAAACAGTAAGGTGTTTTGGTCTGGCTTTCTATTAATATCTATTGGATGACCAACTCGAACATAAGGAGAGAATTCAGGTAGAACCGATCTTAACTTATATTGAGAGTCAAGGTAGAATCGATCCCTACTTATCTTGGGATACTTGGTGGAACCGATCCTACCTTTTGTTGGGAGTCAAGGTAGAACCGATCTTTACCTATATTGGGAGACTTGATAAAAACGATCCTAGATTTTGTTAGGAGTCATGGTAGAACTGATCCTAACCTGTGTTGGGAGTTATGTTAGAACCGGTCCCGAGAGCAAAACCGATTTTCAACATTCACATATTACTTTACGTTTTTGTATGAGTTTGGAATTAGGGTTTGCTAGATAGGAAAGTTCTAGATGTCGATGTAATTTGAACATGTACATAATTCTTATCTTTGATTGTTCAAAGATATTCCTTGATACTCAAGGTGATTCCAAACCGAAATATTGGAGAATCTTTTTATTAAGATTTTCGAATTAAATGTTTTTTATTTTCTAGCAATCAAAACATATCTCTAGAAAAGTTATATTAGTTAAGTGCTAAACTAATATTAGATATTTTTTAAAGAGAGAGTTCGGAATTTCAGGTTGGATATTAGTTGGAAGTATGAAAACCATAATTAGGTACTTTATTGCATATCTTGAGAATCTTTCGATTTTGGAATTTCCTTATTGTCCAAAAAACCTTGGTCTATAAATTGAGAAGTTTGTCATTCTTGCTAACTATCCTTATCCAGGCGAACTTCATTGTTTCCGGCGGAGCCAATTACTAGTATTACTTATAATACTGTGTCTGAAAGTACCCTAATTAGGCGAAATCTCTCACGTCCGCCCGTTTAAAGACTTCTTTGAGATCAAGAATCTCTAGCAAGTACCCTTGGTGGGAAACTAGACAAGATCCTTGTTATTTAGTATTTGATTATTGATATTGACTAACGGTTGTAGAAACTTTAATTGCACCTAGTTTGATCATTCTTGAGAGTCTTCTCTTCTGACATAAGTTCACTCAAACTAGATTAAAGTATCGACGGGATCTTCGTAACTGTATTTTTTTTAATCTGACGACAACTTGTAATCATCCATCATTAACAGACTTCGTTCCATGTGTGATTGATCATAAGCGGAATCAAGTTTTGTGTGTAGGTACAATTGAAAACAATTGAAGATTTAAAGACAAGAAGTTTTTCTGATTGGTTTCGCATCTTGTGATATTCTTTGAGCACATATGTTGATTGGATGGGATCCGGATAAAATATATTTTATCTTTGATAAATTTGATCAAGTAGTCTTATAGATCGACAACTATCATATGTCGGTATTCTTCAGTATCCGAATATGATAGCTTGTGAATCTAGATCTGATTATTTCAGATCTTGGTTGATCTTACCCGACAAAGGAATTTACTTGTTTAAACGGAAGAGCCTTTGTCAAAACTCAATATCTTTATTTTTAAAGATTAATAGAGTGGTTACCAAATAGCTTTGTTCCTAAACGATTTGGAAGACGATCAAAAGGAGTTGAGTGCTTAAGACTTTACATGCTAAAACAATTCAAGATCGTGGTTTCTGTCTTGGGATTCAAATGCGTTAGCCAGACGGTTTTAGGCGCATGAATACTGAGGGAATTAAGTAACTATGGGTAGACTACTTGGTCTCAACTATACGAAGTTGGCTTTGTTCTTTGTATAACGGCTTAATTCTGAGAGTATTCAAAATTGGACTAGGTCCCGGGGTTTTTCTGCATTTGCGATTTCCTCGCTAACAAAATCTTGTTGTGTCATTTACTTTACTTCCGCATTATAATTTTTTAAGTTATAATAAAGTAAATAACACTTGTATGTTACTCCAAGACACTTGATAGTGACCGTATAACATATCAGTTTCGTACCGTAACTATTATCAAGTGTATACCTTGTTGTTGTATTGTCTCGACTTTGTCCATAGACGATCACACTTGGTATCAGACTTATAGGTTGAAACGAAAAGATTGTGGTGTACTTGGGTACCCTCGTCATTTGAGTATCTATACTACTTAGTAATTTTATTGGTTGTTTTACCTAATTTGAATATTGTTAGAGCATAGCTCGTTGAACTCACATTAAATATTATTAGTTAATGTGCTACACTAATAATAGAAGTTTTCAATGAGAGTTTTTGGAAATATGGTTTGGCATTTAAGTGGAAATAGGAAAACCAAAATTAGGTACTTTAATGTTAATATCTTGAGAATATCTTCGGTTTTGGGATTTCCTTGTTGTCCAAACAACCTTGGTATATATATACTTAAGTTTGCATTTCTTGCAAACTAATCTAAGATACAGACAAACATTATTCTTCTTGTTTCTGGTGAAGCCGTCTATCCGGTGAGGAAAGTGCCCTAATTATGAGAAATCTCTTACGACCACTCGTTTAAAGACTTCTGTGGGATTAAGAAACTCTACGAGTACCGTTGGTGGGAAACTAAATAATTGCATTAATATTGTAGTTTTCGATTATTGATTTGATTGACTAACGGTTGTTGAAACTTTGATTGCACCTTGCAAGCGTTGTCGTACGTCTACGACGACATTTATCGAAAGGTTGCACAAGGGAAAAATAACGATCAACTAATCGCAAAGAGGGTTTTCGTACGTCTTCGACGACGTTTATCGAAAGGTTTCACAAGGGGGGGGGGGGGGGGGTTGTAGAAAGTCCTCAAATCTATACAACTCTTCAGATAGAGTCGTAAACATGGTTGTAGTTTGCTTTTGTCAGTTATCAAAGTCTTTCGAAATTCACTCTTAATTTCTAACACAACTCTTACCTGGGTTGTGAAAATAACTCCTACACTACACGTGTGTTGGTTGTAGAACATTCGTCGACAACTATGGTTACAGTTGTATGTCAATTCTTTGACAACTATGGGAAGAGTTGTATGCCAATTCTTTGATAACTATGGGAAGGGTTGTATGTCATCTCGTTGACAACTATGGGAAGGGTTGTATGTCATGTCTTTGACATATATGGGAAGAGTTGTATGTCACTTACTTGACAACCATGGGAAGAATTGTATGTCATATCTTTGACAACTATGGGAAGAGTTGTATGTCACTTGCTTGACAACCATGGGAAGATTTGTATGTCATATCCTTAACAACCATGTGAAGAGTTGTAAATCATTTGTTTGACAAGTATTGTTAGAGTTGTATGTCATATGTTTGACAACCAAGCTATGTGTAGCAGTAATATGTATTACAATCCACTTACAAGCCATCACAACTGTTGTGGTTCTTTATCATTTGTGATTTTGTTTTTGAATTTGGCCACTGCATTCAAATATACTAGCATTCATTAAGATGTAAACCATTAAAATGTTACATCATTGAAAAACCCATATCATTCAAACACTTAACCAGTTTTAGATCATTCAAACACTTAAACCATTCAACCATTCCAAAAATCCAGTGACCATAGAAATTGTCTGTCTACTGGCAGAGCAACAAAAAAAAGAACAGAGTTTCCTGAAACACTCCCAAAGAAGATTAAGAAGTCAGATGGATAGTCAAAAAATATTAGATACTTAGCCCATGAGACGTAAGTTCCTAAAGAATCGTGGATGCACTTAAACTCACTGGTTTGCCTGTAGAGAAGATCATCATCCACCAGAGAAGCTGTCACAGATACCTTGTAAGCTCCAAAACCTATTGGCATTCCATGGATTAACTTCTTTGGATCCGTATCATCAATAACTGCTTCAGCCACAATCTCTCCCTCAACGTACCAACTGAGTAACTTGCAAGCTCTATTCTTCTCTGACACTCCCATTGGCTGTTGCACCACATTTTTTCTGCTCAATGGACTGTCATTGTCACAGACCAGGCTAGTGCTAGCATGGTTGTTACTGGCATTACCAGACTACAAAAAATACCACAGTTACAAGAGAAAATGACATAAAGCAAAGACAAAAATAGCATAATGCAAAGAAGAAAAATTGGCAAGTATACAAACATGTAAACAGACTTGCATTTGATTGGCCTTTTGCAAATGTAATCCATCATGGCAGCAGACACATCTCGAGGTTTTTTCCTATACAAAGACCAAACCGGCAGTATAAGGGGTAAGTTTAAATTCATAAACTAAGAAAAGAAAACTAAATAAATAATAAAATTCTCACCTCTAACATCTTAAGTCTCCCATTCAATTCCACAATATTTTCCCGACACTCGTTAATGATATTCTTGTAATGGGACTTGACAACCATCTTTGTCGCTCCAAACCATATTCCTTTGAGTAGGCCTGGTTTTCCATCACCAAGAGCATTGACAAGAAGATCATGTGTCACAGATGATCCAACATCAACACCACCATCTTCTTCATCTCTTGCAATTTTAACCTGCATTAGTATGTAACAGAATTAGTCACATTTATGAATTGAATATTCAAACACATAAACAAAGAAAATAAGTCTCCGAGTCCTCACAAAAGCCTCAACAACCCACGAATGTGGTTCATTTCCTTCCTTCTGCTTGTGACCCACTTTCCACAATTCAACTCTATCAATCTCTTCAGCTGTGTTCTGCTTCTTTTGATGCAAAGAAAACGTAAATCCAGTTAGTTAAAATATAAACAACTAGTTTTTAAATAATATACTAGCAAACACATAATGAACTAAATTATGTTCTGTAGAACATACCATTTCCGCCTCCAGTAGAGCGTAACCTTTCTTACTGATAGTGTGTGGGGTAGTATGCTGCTGCCGAATTTCCTGCATTTGGAGTCTTTTTTCCTGACAAAGTAATGAAATGCCGTTAAGTAACAAGACATCAGTAACAACATTGACTATACAAGGGACTTAATGTAAAAAATTACAAGATATAAAAACTTACTCTGAATTCCTCCGAGCAAACATTTTTCACGAACTCTTCCCACTCATTGTCTGACATGTTCTGTGGTTTAAGTGCTTTCAACCTCTTCTATCTTTCTTCTTCTTCCAACTCATCTAGGGAGAGTATCTTACCGTCTTTCCTAGACCTAGCTTCTTTAAGATAACAACCCATATTCCATAATAGTAGTCTTTATAAAAATCATCAACAATGAACCTCATCTGCAAATAACAGTGAAGGAGTTGATATTAATATTGAAGGTTAAAAGAGCTAAAGATGTAAAGAGTTGAAGAGTTAAGAAATTACCTTGATAATCTTCCAAACATTAGCTTTGGATTCTTTAGGGACCACTCTCCAATCCTTGAAAGTTAATGAAATGTTTCGCCTAACTAAAACTCCCAACACACTTGCAAGTTGCACGGAAGGGTTACCAATGGGCTGATCTTTATTGTTAAATCTAACAGTGGATTGGTTTGGCTTTTGGGATTTGTCATATGTTATCCGTAGTGAAGCCATCCGTGTTGGGCCACGTGGAACACGCTTTCTTTTCTCTTTTCCTTCAACAACCTAAGTGTTTTCACAGTTAATAAGCAAAAGAGTTAAAGAAGGATTTAAAAACTAATATAAAGAAACAACTTCACTTAAATCGACGACATAAATAATTATACCTCATCTCTTGTTTCATTTTAATTTGTTGCGATGTCATTCTCTCTATCATTCTCCATTTCCTTGTCTTCACCTTGCCCCTCTTCAGCAGCAACACCATTCTCCAGTTCCGGTTCCTCTTCATATTCTTCAGCTCCTTCAACCATATCAGAGAAGTATCATTTGGATTCCTGATTTGGACATTCGTACATGGGCCTGAATGGTACAATTTCCGCTTCACTGTCTTTTGCTTCTCAATAACTTCTTTGGAGTGTGCAGTTTGATATGCTTCTGATGTGGACTGGAATGGTTGAGTTTGTGAGGCGCTTTCCGGTTCAACTAAACTTTTCCTTTTCCTAGGTGATGATCGTATTGGAGTAGCAGTTGGAGTACTCTTTTTAGCAGTATGATCTCATTCCTATGACCTGTTATTAAACCTAGGTGATGTCTGTCTTGGTGTCTTTTCACGTTCACTTGGTGATTGACTTGGAGTTTTTTGGATTGTAGGTTGCTCTGAACTCTTCTTCTTGTTAGGAGTTGTTTGTTTACTTTCAGACTTTGTAGGCTCCGAACTCTGCTTGTTTTTCAAAATGACCTTTAACTTAAATAAGTTAATAACAAGAGTTTGGCAAATAAATTTAGTTATACAAATAAAAGAAATTGAATCAAGATAGTTTGGTAAACTATAAGAGATGTCTTAGTACCTTATTCTTTGGTAATGGGACAGACTGGACGATTTTGGCTTCCTTGCTAATCTGCGACATAAACTAGAATAGGTCAAACAAAATAAGATGGTAAATAAAATCATTACACTAAAAAAAGAATGATATGCTCACGATAGGTCTTTACCTTCTTCTTGGGAGGTGGAACAGAGTTTTTGGTCTTGGCTTCCTTGGTAACCCGCAACAAATTGTTCTTCACCATTCTTGAATCATGCAAACATCAAAATTCTCCATACATAATTTATAAGACATAATCGGAACACCCACATATAATCTACCAAATTAAAAGGATTTCTAAATGAGCTAGTGCACTCATTATCTTATGAGTAAGTCGATCGCTTAAGAATGAAGCAATTGTCTCGCTCATGTGATAGAGAGTGCTCTAGCTCTCATCAATCCTTAACCACCAAATTTCACATACATATATCTATCAAAATAATACAAAATCAAACAACAGGTAACCACCAAGCAATTGACAACAGGAGGTTAGAATACCGAAGCCCTGCATAAATCCCAGTTGAGAATGAGTCAGGGGTTCGGAACTCCAACCCCTAGTCGTTATAGAGTTACTTGATAGCTTATAAGAGACATGCTCAAAAATCAAACTCTAAATCATGTTAAGAATATTAACTTCTGTAAATAACTCTTAACTCTAAATCAATCAACATGTGAATCGGTTCATCAAAAATCAAACTCTAAACAATCCACCTATGAATCGGTTCTGTAAAAAACCCTAACTCGGCTAAAAAATAAAACCCTAACAGGAAATAACTCTAAATCATACAAAAATAAAATGTCAAACTCTAAATCAAACTCAACATATGAATCGGTTTCATAAAAACCCTAACTCGGCTAAGAAAAACCCTAATCAAGAAATAACTCTAAAATCAAACTATACATCAAACACAAAGAATATGAAAAACTCTAATGAAACTCTAAATGAAAAACTAATTAGAAATGAAACAAAAATTGAAAAAAAAAAAAAAGAAAAACTAATCAGGTGAGATTTATACCTGATGTTGAAGTCGAGCCTTCTGGGTTAGAGGTGGAGTTATTCAACTCCTAGGGTTTCAATTGAACTCTCAAACTTCAATTTTCAGGCGAGATTTCAAATTTTTCAGATCAATTGATTTTGGGATTTTGCGATTGATTTTTTTTCAGATTTCAGTTTCTTCTGGGTTGCAGAGCAAAACCTTCAAAGAGACGGAGAGAAAGAAATGAAATGAGAAGGATAAAAATATGTTTTGGATAGTTAGGTTTATTTTTTTCTGGCGGAGAAAAAATGTTTTGGTCAATAGTCAATAGTCAAAATCTAGAAGGATGTGCAAAAATTTGGGCGGGCTTTTTTGGTGGGAAACACAGAATCCGCATGATATAGATCTTGGCCTTTAGATTAAAAATGGGAAATTCTCATTGGTTTAAAAGAGCATTCGGAGTGAGAAGAAAACACAGAATTTGGTAAACCAAACAAAGATGTTGACCGTTAGATTGGCTTGATATTTGATTTCCTTAAATTTGGTTCGTTGCATTACAAACATTTACGATAAAACCATGAACAAACCCTAAATTCGTCGACTTCGTGAAAGAAAGTGACTCTGAGATCGAAACTCGTCCGGGACCGGACTACTATAAGTCGGAAACTTCGTCAGAACGACGAATCCGAGCTATCAATGAGTAAGATTCCGCCGGAATATTCTCCGAAACCTTAAGGAAACCCTAAATTCGCCGACTTCGAGAAAGAAAGTGACTCCGAGATCGAAACATGGATGGGACTGGACTACTATAAGTCGGAAACTTCTTAAGAATGACGAATCCGAGCTACCAACGGGTAAGATTCCGCCAGAATATTCTCTAAAACCTTAAGGAAACCCTAAATTCGTCGACTTCGAGAAATAAAGTGACTCCGAGATCGAAACCTGGACGGGACCGGGCTATTATAAGTCGGAAACTTCGTCAGAACGAAAAATCCGATCCTCTCCAGGTAAGATTCCACCGGAATATCCCCCGAAACCTTAAAGAAACCCCAAATTCGTCGACTTCGAGAAAGAAAGTCACTACGAGATTGAAACCTGGACGGGACCGGGCTACTATAAGTCGGAAACTTTGTCAGAACGACGAATCCGAGCCTCTCCAGGTAAGATTCCGCCCGAATATCCTTCAAAACCTTAAAGAAACCCTAAATTCATCGACTTCGAGAAAGAAAGTGACTCCGAGATCGAAACCAAGACGGGATCGGGCTACTATAAGTCGGAAACTTCGTCAGAACGACGAATCCGATCCTCTCCAGGTAAGATTCCGCCGGAATATCCTCTGAAACCTTAAAGAAACCCTAAATTCGTCGACTTTGAGAAAGAAAGTGACTCCGAGATCGAAAATTTAGCAGAAGTGAAAAAAATTAGCAGAAGTGAAAAAACCCTACGACGACGATTATTAAAGGTTGTGAAAGGTGATGTAAAAAATCTCTCATCACAACCATCCATTTCAATATCTGGCCGTCCATTGTTTTCAATTTTTTTTTCCCCTTTTTATCCTTCTCTTTTCTATCTTTAGCCATTTTCATCCGCTTCTTTTCTATTCTTTGTCTCTCCCGCAACACCACCACCTCCTTCATCCCTTCTTCCTCAAAACCACCAACATCAAAAGCTCACCATCATCAGAACCACCGTCAACAACATCTCACCATCATCAACAACCCTTCATCATCTTCAATTACAATCACTCAAACCACCATCAACATATCGAGTAGATGAAGATTTTTTCACCAACAGATTGAGTTGAAGACTTACAACCATCAACAGATCGAGGTAGCTGAAGACTTATATAGGTTTGTAACTCGGGTTTCTCGATCTGTTTAGATTTTTAATTATTTTATTTTTTTGATTCTCTATTTGTAACTCGTTTGATGATTTTTTGATTTTTTTTTCAATCATTGCATTTAATTCGTTTGATGAATGGGTGTAGTCAATCATAGGATTTAATTCAGTTAAATCATTGCATTTAATTTTAGGGTTTTTTGAATTCATGTTTGCATTAAATTCAGGTAGTAGTTGTATTTAATTCAAATGATTGGAATTTTTGTATTAGATTCAGGTGTTTAATTTGAAATAAATTTTATTTATATTGATTATAATTTGAATTCTTTTGCAGGATTTGCTTCAATTTGGTCTTGAAATCATTTTAGGATTTCAAAAGAACTTCATGTACACATACTTGTTTGAAGTGAAGAGAAACAGAGCTTAATGATGCGTGTCGTAACCACAACAAATTAATCGAGATATTTTCCACTAATTAACTAGTAATATAGCGGTAATAAGAGATCGTTTCCACAGAGAGTTGTGTAATTGATAGGTTATCTGAATCAGCAAAATAAGATAAAAATGGTGTTGGTATAATTAAAATAAAAAGAATAAAAAGAGAATAAGATGAAAGGAATGATCAAGGAGTCCTTCGTTGTTACCAAACGTTGACTCAATAATATACTTATCTATCTTCGTTAGAACCATTCATCACCAACCGTAGGAAAGCAGTTGGCGCAATGCTATCTCCAAAGTTCCTGTTGTAACCGGATACCGAAGCGCTCGCGTATCAAGTTCTATCCAACCGAACCACCAAGTAGTAGCGCACTCAAGATGTAACCCGATTGGAAGCTTTAAGCTATGTGAACTTAGGTTGATCCTAGCAGTTAGACTCTTAGCGCAAGGTCCACTTACTAGTGTTGTCTTCGCACATGATTTCTCCACAGAATCCCTCTGCGAGGTCTCACGTTCTCTACTTGTGTAAGGGTTATTCAACAATTACACGGATATCTTAACCCTTTACTAGCAATAGAATGATCAAAAGATTAATCCAGCGTGCACTCTAAACAATCTAATTAATCAGTCATAAACCCTAGAAATAGTGAAAACAAACGATTATGTGATTAAAACTCCGAATAGATTTATATAACTAATAAAGCTTCACGCTAGAACATTGAATTCATCCTTAATCAATAAAAGTTTAGCTTCTCATGATTACACCGGTTCTCGGTTTCCCTCTAAAGAGGTAAACCCTAAAATATGGATAAAGAATAAAGTATAATACGAGATATGTGTTATATCTTCTTAGGTCAAGAAGTGTTTCTTATATACTCTCCAAATTGTAGAAGTGCCCGTGCCAAATCCCGTGCAGAACAGTTGCCAAATCTCGCCAAAATTCTAAATACAACTCACGTCCAAAGCTGGTCGCATGGAAGAAATCCTATAATCAGATAATGGGCCACGTCCAAAGCTAGAAAAGTCCAGCCCACGTAAATTTCATCTTCTTCATGGCCTGTCAGTTCTGTGAAACTGACAGCCTTTATTTTTTCTTTTCTCATTAAGATATTCTGGCCGTAAGTTCTCGTGTATCCTTTTCCCTTTTCTTTCATTGTAATCACGGCTAGGACTTCTTAGACGTAACTTCTCCTGGATGTTTCCCTTACTTTCTCGTCAGTTTTACGGCTGAAACTTTCTGGCCGTAAACTTTCCCGTAACTTTCAATATTTCTTTCCTTCTTTTCCGGCAGTTCCATAGACTCTCGGCTATCCCCGTCCAATACCAAAACCCATTACAACTCGAGTTATTATCTTCCACAACACCCATTGTTTCTCCTTCACCAGTCTCTATCACTGCCAGCTCCATGATTATCATGCAGCAGCACGTCTCACTGAGTATAACCATCACCTGCCATCGTCTTCACTGCCAAGCTCATTATCGATCTCCAGCATCAATACTTCCGTCATATCAAATCATCACTGCCAAGCTCGACTTTTGAGTTCATCTTGAACTCAACTGATATCTCTCTTCTCCATCGGTAATGGCAGCAGCCATATTCTACTCAGTTATCAGCTGTGTTATCTCGAGCTCCTAGTCATATCCAAACTTCCTCCATTTTTGCATTATCATCTCGATCAACTCCATCATCAGTCCGTATACTTCTCTAACTTGCTCGTCTTATCGGTTCTCATTATCTCTGCCAGTCACTGATCACAACTACCATACTCGAGCTCTGTAATCACAGTCAACTATCATGAACCCATTAGAGCTCGAGAATCAGCTCATCATCTTCTTAACTCGAGCAGCTACGAATGCAGTCTGTACTTCTTCCATACTTCACAGTAGCTATTTCCGATCAACTGCCAATGGCAGCAACGTACTTCCAGCTCTTTCATTACCACAGCAAACTCCACAGCTCTAAACCCGTAGCTATCTTCCCTATCAATCTCTGCCAACACGATTTCTTCTATTCAACTGACCCATTCCATCACGTTCTCAACTCCCTGTAAACCAACTCGACTCTGACTTCCAACTTTTTGTAACTCTCGAGTTCAAACCATTCTCCATCTTGATCATGGCTGTCAATCTGTCATTGGCAGACCCCAGACCGAACTCAAACTCCATCAACATTGAACCACCGAGAATCACCGTCGTGATCAGCAGACAACATCATCGGCCGGGTATTCTCGGTTCAGGTTGGAGAAGAAGATGATGACCATCCCATAGCAATCCTCCCGGTTCCTTTAACAATTGCCTTTCAACTGTCAGTCATGCAAAACTGACAGTTCAATTTCTGTTCCGGGGCTGCCTTGAGTAACACAACGGGTT
Source organism: Papaver somniferum (assembly GCF_003573695.1). Lineage (NCBI taxonomy): Eukaryota > Viridiplantae > Streptophyta > Magnoliopsida > Ranunculales > Papaveraceae > Papaver > Papaver somniferum. The sequence goes on along the minus strand of NC_039365.1, from coordinate 118,408,438 downwards.
CCCTTTATAAAATCTGTGTGCTCGCAAATTTCTCGACTTTAACTCGCTTCAAATGCTTGTAACTTCTTCGTACGATATTGGATTGACTCGATTCTTTCACCGTTGGCTTTGTATTTTCGTCCTCTTCAATATGATAACAACAACTCCTAGGTTTGAACGGGTTCCACTTGGTCTTTGGCTCTTCTCCTCTTATAGATAACTTCTTTTATTGCACAATTAAGTTCCATTTCACTTCTTTTGGATGAGCCACCTAATAAAACATAAATAAGAGAAAACAGAGTAATACAAGGATAATATTCAAGAAATATAACTAAAACAAGTATGGAATGGATACTAAAATCATGTAAATTATGCACTTATCACTTAATTTGAGAGAATATTTCAAAGGTATATGCATTTTGGAGCTCTTTGTTTAATGTGTGCGTACATGTTTTACTTGTTGTTAAAAGCAATCAAATGTGGCAGGACATGCATTACTGATTAGCTCAGGCATATTATTTGTAGTGTAGATCAGTCATGGATGGAGGTGTGAAATACTCTCCAAGTAGCAGTAGTACCTGCAACAACAACAACAATAAGATGAGAATGAAAAAAATCCTAACTGAGTGTGCTATATGTGAACAAGGGAACCAATGAGTCAAAAGTGTGTCCTTGGCTCTATTGTAAGTGCAAGCATGTTCCTTGTAATGGTGTGAGAGCATTGCTACGATCTACAACAACGGGAACCTATGGGAAAATGTTCTTCAAGTGCACCATACCTACCTTCACCTACTTTGAATGGTTTCATGATGCTTCTGACCCTTGCAAATCCAAGTTGTTGTTGTTACCATCAGAGAAAATTTGTAATGCTTGTGGAGAACATGATCACTCCTATAAAAATTGTCCACTGCACAATCAGTTATGCTTCTCTTCAACCTGCAACTACAAACTCACCCTAAAAATATGCAACAATCAACACAATAAGCACATAGCTTACCTTGTATGTGAACAATGTGGAGCTTTTACATGGGCTTCAGATGCTATCTTTATTGCTGCAAAAGAAAAAGTTAGAGTTTCTACAAATCAAATGGCTGATCTAATTACAAATCTAGGGAAAAGTCTTCATATGTAATAAGATTTTATTTTATGTGTAAGACTTGATTTAAAAGAAATATAAACTTCTTTGTCTTGGTGAACTTCTTTGTCTTTGTAAAAGTCTGCTTCACTGTTTGTTGGACAGATCCAACACATGAGAATGTCTGAATCATTTATGGTTCTTTGAAGTAGATGGAGCTGCAGATTTTTTCTGAATCATATTGCTCTAACTCTTCTTTTCTCTGTTGCAGATTCAAGTGGTAGGTAGATTTAACTCGGTCCAAATGATGAATAAAGATCGGGTTCATTGGCCAAGGTTAATACCCTTCTAACTCGGTCCATATTTAAGTCACTCTATATATTACATTCTCTATTTTGGTTTGCAATGTTATGTTAATTACACAGTGTTTAAATTTATCCATCTTTCATGTAGGACTGGTTGTGCATACCATGATATAGTGCAAAAGTTCGTAGATATGGCTTGCGAGAATCTTGGTAATCCTCCTAAGTTTAGTTGTCCGTGTGTTTCTTGTAAGAATCTTGCTGAGCCACTTCCTTCGAGTACAATACATCTTCACTTGCTAAAACGAGGAATGGATCCTACTTACACAGAGTGGGTTCTTCATGGCGAGAAGAATAGTAGTTCGAATGATGTTCATGAAGAGGGAGCAACACGTACTTTTTATCAGATGTGGATAGAAGCTAATGTTGAAGGCTATTCTCCGATTGATCCGGGTCATGAAACTAGGCAGGATGAGGGGTTGGAAAACGAGAAAGTATAGGATGACTTCCCTTTATACCCTGGTTGTACTACACACAAAGCTATCTATCATTGTTGAGTTGTATATGAAAAGACGAGGTACCCAAATATACCTCAATCTAAAACTTTTCCACCTATAAGTCCTTTCTCCGAAAGTGATTGTTTATGGACCGAGTCGAGACAATACAACTAATCGGTTCACTCTTCGTGTGATCGTTTATGTATACGAGATCGAGACAATACAACAACGAAGTATGTTTACTTGATAAATGTTCGGACTTAACCAAACACAATAGGATTACTATCAAGTAAATAGGAATTAACGTTTGTGTATTTTACTTCTAATTATAATAAAAAAAAATTATAATTGCGGAAATAGAAAAGTAAAAGACACAACAAGATTTTGTTAACGAGGAAACCACAAATGCAGAAGAACCCCGGGACCTTGTCCAGAATTGAAAACTCTCAGAATTAAGCCGCTATACAAAATCAAACCAACTTCGTATAGTTGAGACCAAGCAACTAAACCTATAGTTCACCTAGTTTCGTCTGTATTCCCACGCCTCCAACTTGTAATAAGTCACGTACTTGGAACAATTCATTTGGTTCGTATTCCAAACAGTAAAGGAATGACAAATATGTTTGTTAACAACTCTTTTCAACCAACCTGATATGAGTTTGACAAAAGGCTCTTCCGTTTATCCCAATAAACTCCTTTGTCAGGTCCTTAGATATATCCAATAACAATTACCAAAGTAATTGTCAAGATTTTGCAATCAATACTTTTAATCACAAAGAATTGTATTGATGCCGATCTACTCAACTAATCAATCCAATCTATCACAAAGATAAACCGATTATAGTTGAATCCCCTTTACCCGAAACAAGTATTGTGCACACCAAAGATTATGAACCCAAATCAGAAATCTTCTTTGTCCTCAAATCTTCTTAGATCTTCAATAAACATCTGCATACAATCAACTTGAATCTCTTGTGATCAATCACACACAGAACGGAGTCTGTTAACAATGGATTATCACAAGACGTCTTTAGATCTACAAACAGTCTAAAGATCCCTGTCGAAACTTCGATCTAGTTTGAGTGAATCTTATATCAGAAGAGAAGATTCTCAAGCATAAACAAATTAGGTGCAATCAAAGTTCAACAACCGTTAGTCAATCAAATCAATCAAAAACTTATAATAAACCGCAATTATCTAGTTTCCCACCAACGATACTAATAGAGCTTCTCAATCCCAAAGAAGTCTTTAAACCGAGCGGCCGTAAGAGATTTCGCCTAATTAGGTTACTTTCCTCTCCGAATAGGCGGCTCCAGCAGTAACAATACAACTAGGTAGTTTTGCTGGCTCTGAGGATTAGTTTGCTCGAAATGCAAACTTCAATATTTATATACCAAGGAAGTTTGGACACCAAGGAATTTCCAAAACCGAAAATATTCTCAAGATATGCAATATATTACCAAATTCGGTTTCCATAATTCCTGGAAATGCACTGTCCAAATATTAACCGAAATCTCTTAGAAAATATCCAACTAGCAAATGCACATTACTAATTTTTATTTTCCAATTATAAAATTAAAAACCCTAATTAAAAGATTCCCAATTTATTTTCGATCCGGGATTCTCCTTTAGCTAATAAGGAATATCTTTGAACAATAAAAGATAAGCGTTACTGTACATGTTCAAAGTATGTCGACATCTTTACATACTTACAATCTTGGAACCGATTTGCCACACTTCCAAACAAGTTTAGAATTGGTTCATCTGATTTCCAAGAACTACGTGATTGATTATCCTATCAAATCACCAAACATGGGTTTCACGGTTCTACCAAAACAATTTTTGGTTCTACCTCCATGTGGGTACTATAATTAGTCATGCCAGTTACCAAAACTTGGTTGACTAGGTAGTAGGATCGGTTCCCACATATATATGGTATCTAACTTGTATTTGTTGTACATGTCCATAGGATCGGTTCCCAATGTCTAAAAACGTGTTGCACATGTTCATAGGATCGGTTCCCAATAACTAGAAACTTGTCTTACAAGGATCGATTCCCCTTTTGTGATCAGTTGCACCTCTTAGTAGGATCAGTTCTCCTTTGCCTAGAGTTGGTCATACCAATTACAACAAATTGATCATACCATCTCAGATGATTACTTAAGATCGGTTTCACTAATAAAATTTATACCAATACAAAAGTCAGGCCTTGTTAATAGTTTTACCAAGAACATAAGCAAGTCATGAGCGGTTATACTAAACACACATATTGGTAATTCAAAAGATTTTCAATGAATAACAATACCAATAAGCCTAGCGATTTCCCTTTGGATCCATAAAACAAGTTTATGAATTGTATTTCCTTTAAATTAATGTAAAAACATTGTTTCCTAGGACGAAATATTCACCCATACCCATACATAATCACAATAGCATTCATACGATTATGTCGATGTCTTATATACGGAGTTCAAAAGATAAGCGTTATACTTCATATTGTATTCCTTAATACTATGTCTAACTAGAGTATAAAAATTCATAGCTTCACAGTTATGTTTTCAATATGCACGACTTGAAAGATACGTTAGGGAACGAAACAGTTCAAGTCAAATATTACTAACCTCAAGAGGAAGGATGATGTCGTCGTGTAGCTCCTTACTTCTTCACATTCTTCAAATCTTCAGATAATACTTGTAATGTCTCATATCCTAATACTTTCAAGCTAACCTATACGACGTTGACTCTAGTATATAATCAAGCGACTCTTTAAATGAGTTTTGGTTCACTAAAATATGACAACCAAACTTGACATACCAACGCTTGGTGGGTTCAACCGAGCTATGCTCTAACAGTATAGGCACAAGACGGTAAATGGTGTATCTCGGAAAGCTTTTGATGAACTTCTCAAGACAACTGGATCAATGTTTCCCCCAGGTCGTTGTCTTCCTAAATCAACATATGAAGTGAAAAAGTTGTTGAAGGCTTTTAAACTGAGTTATGAGAAAATACACGCATGTGAGAATGATTGTTGTTTGTTCATAAAGGAGTTGAAAGATGCACATGAATGTCCTAAATGTCACTATTCTAGGTGGAAGGAAGACACATATAACATGGAATATGATGACATGATAGACTGGCCCAAAAAGAAGATACCAGTGAAGGTGCTTAGATACTTCCCCATTGTGCCGAGATTAAAGAGAGTGTATGAATCAGCAGAACTGGCTCAGAAGTTGATATGGTACGCGACACATAAAAGTAAAGATGGAAAGATACGTTATCCATCATATTATTTGGCTTGGAAGCACATAGACACAAAGTTCCTCGAGTTTGCTTCAGAATCGTGTAATTTGCATCTTGGGCTTGCTGCTGATGGATTTAATCCGTTTGGCGATCTTTCCCCATCCCACAGTTGTTGGAAGGTGTTGCTCGTGGTATATAATCTTCCACCTCATCTATGTATGCAAGGCGAGAATATTATTTTAAGCTTTCTGATTCCAAGAAAGACACAACCAGGTAGAAACATCGATATATACTTGAAACAACTGATTGATGATCTGATTGAGTTGTGGAATAACGGCGAGGAGGTTTATGATTCGTTTAGTAAGACAATGTTCAACTTGAAGGCATTATTGATGTGAATGATAAATTATTTTCCTGATTATGGCAATCTATCTGGACGTACGTATAAAGGGAAGGCATCCTGCCCTCTTTGTGGTGATAATATTCTTTAAAACTGGTTGTCGTTTAGTCGTTAAAATGTTTACATGAATCAAAAGAGATTTATACTGTGTAATCATCCTCTTCGATCGCGTAATAAGAAATCCTTGTTTAATGGAGATATTGAGAGGAAGGAAAAGCCACCTATTATGTCTGGTGATGTGGCCTTTAAACGTCAGAGCGGTATTGTGAATGATTTTTGGAAAGCGAAGCAGAACGAGGTGGATAAAAGGAAGGATAAAGAGGAAAAGAATAAGAATAAGAAGAATAAGCAGAATAAGCAGAAAAAGGGTCAGAGTAGTGCGACAATAGGTGCAAATGACGGTTAATCCAAGTGTGGGAGGCGGAAAAGGGCAGTTGCTACTGATGCCGATACGAGTGCTGCTACTAGTTCTAGTGAACAGGATGATGACCATCCGATATTCAACAAACGGTTGATATTTTTCAACTTTCCTTACTAGAAGGTAAGTTTGAACCTCAAATTATCTTTTTTTCACTCTTAAATTCCTATCTGCATTGTAAATATCAGTGCTAGGTTCCTAACCATATGATAATGTTGTTTCCCTGTTAACACATTAACCATACAACCAAATATTAAGCACATTGCTATACTAAAAAAATGCATGTTGGAATGTTTGAATATGTAAATAGACTCTTTTTTAGTGTTTGGATAGTCAAAATATTATCACATTAGCTACATAAGGTTAGCCAGCACTATCTTCAGTGAAACTAGAAATGTAAATAGACTCTATGTCGGACATGCAGTGATAATAAACCTATCATTTTTAGCTACACTCGATGCACTTGTGGTATCACTTATGTAATATTTATAACACGTACGACTTAAGTGCCTTGCTCATACCTTTTATTCTATGTTTCTTCCTTCCTAGGATTTGTTACTACGGCATAATATTGATGTTATGCATACAGAAAGAAGAAAAAAAATGTATGTGAGAGTGTCATTGGTACTATATTGAATATAAAGTTTAAAACAAAAGATGGCTTAAATTCCCGTAATGATCTGAAAAGTATGGGAATCAAAGAAGAATTGCATCCGCAAGAGAGAAATGGCAAAACGTGGCTTCCACCAACACAATATACATTAAGAAATAAGGGAAGGGCTACATTTTATAATAGGATGAGAAATTTGAAGGTTCCATATGGGTATAGTTATGATCTTAGGAGGTATTTATCTAAAGATGGTTGTTTGGGTGTCCTTAAGGATCATGATTACCATGTTCTCATGCAACAAATATTACCTGTAGCTTTGAAGGGACTTTTACATGATGGGGCAAGTACTGCTATTAATCGGTTTTGTTCTTATTTTTACGAAATATGCCAAAGGGCAGTTGATCTCGATAGATTACTAGAACTTGAAGAAGAAATTGCTGAGAGTTTTTGTATGTTGGAGATGTACTCCCCTCCATGATTTTTTGATGTGATGGTACACTTGACAATTCACCTAGCCCGAGAAGTGCGTTTATGTGGACCCGTACAATATCGTTGGATATATCCATTTGAAAGGTATTACTCGTTCCATTAGTATTAATACTTCTGTTTTGAAAGTGACTATGTAAAAATTAAAGGTTTGGTCTGTCGCAGGTATATGAAGACATTCAAAGACTATGTAAAAAATTATGCACAACCTGAAGCAAGTATAGCTGAGTGTTACCTGAAAATGGAGTGTGTTAGGTTTTGTAAAGTTCATGCGGACAAATTTAAAGCAGATGAAGGAGGAGTAAATCAGAGCCGTAATGAAGACAAAGCATATGAAGGAGGAGTAAATCAGAGCTGTAATGAAGATATTCAACACGATTCCACACCGTCAGGGCGTCCTCTTTCTAAAGGTGTTCGAGTGTGTATTGGTAGTGATTTGATAAAGATCGCTCAGAGATATGTGCTTTTTAACACAACAGTAATTGACCCATATAGAACGTAAGTATGACGTTATATGTTCTTTTCAAATTGTTATCAGTTAATACCTTTACGAATCTTTTTCATATTCCTTTTTTTCATTAGAATGCATATGGATGAGTTAAGATCTTCCAATACTGCCAGTGAAGATCAACCCCTTACCATACAGTCAAACACATTTGTAGATTCGATACGGGAAAAGGTACGTGCACCATCACTTGGTCATTTATTACATGTTTGCACCTTAGATTCATTTTTCCTGAGTAGTACCTCTTTCTTGCATTACCCACAAAAAAAGTTATATTTCACTATTAGAGATGATTCTTTCATTCACTTGTTAGCTTTTACCAAGCCAAAACATAGAGCTAGCACCCATTATGCTAACTAAATTATATTTATAGGTTAAAATGCAAATTCTTCAAGGCATATCAGTATCACATATAGTAGAGTGGTTGGCATATGGTCCTTTAGAAAACTGTGTATCATATAAAGGCTTGGAAATAAATGGGTCAAGGTTTATTACAAAGGATATTCAAAGAGTCGCACAAAACAGTGTTGTTTAAATTGAATCAAAATCTTTAGTTGCAGGACAGTCACAAATAAGTGGTTTCTATGGTGGTTTAGAACAAATTCTCGTGTTGGACTACCAACATATGTTTCAAATTCCCATATTCAAATGTGACTGGGCTCACACCTATTTTGGTGTCAAGCTAGAAAAAGGATTTACATTGGTCAACTTACGCCAGTATAAGAACCAATATCAGAATGATCCATTCATTTTAGCGTCACAAGCCCGATAAGTTTTCTATTCTCGAGAGTCAGGTGCATCTAATTGGTTTGTGATGTTGAAACCACCACATAAGGGTTTCCATGAATTAGAGGAATACAATGAACAGGAAAACACAAGTTTCCAACCAGTGGATCCTTCAACTCTTGGCTTACAAATGGATGACGAGACCGAGAGTTATGCAAGAACCGATAATGAACCTATCTTAGTGGTTCCGACAAAGATGAAGAACAAGAAGAATAAGAGAAAAGAAAAAGAAGTGTCGCTGATGATGGGTTTACTCTTTTCATTTCTACTGAATTTGGGTATTTTTTTCCTTTCATTTTGCTTCTGATTGTATTTTGGACTTATTATCGTTAAAATGACATGTTATGATTTGTTTCTCTTTATGACTTATAATATTATTGGTATGATATGCTATCTGTTTCTCTTGAGATGAACCCCCATTTTTAACTCCGCCATTGAAATGATATATCATTTCATTGTCGGTATCAAGCTCGGATAAAGGAAGAGAGAAAAGATTTATTGAGTTCTTAATGCAGATTTTTTGAACTTATGATTGCAGAAATTGGCTACTTAATGTATCTGTTGGTCTCAAATTCTGCAGTTGGTGAGAAACACAGGTAACACATGCCTATCAACTCTGAAACTTTCACAAAACATACTATCAATCGCAAAATTGTGCAAAATCTCTTTTGCGTAGTTTCATTTCAGTTGCGGGTGTTAATGCAAGTCATTGTTCAATCGTTGTTCAACATTTTAGTCATTGTCATTCGAACAATATGTATTGTGATTGTTGATTGAAATGGGATTGCAGGCTTTGTAAGTTTCAGAGAATGCCTTGTATGTTTCAGGCAGAGTGGCACATTTGTTAGCATTTTTTATAAGGCTCGATTGAAATTTTACTTACATATAAAAGTAGATGTAAATATAATCAGACATGTAAATGTGGAAGGATGGTTGGAATCCCAGACATGGACGGAGGAGGCTCAGGTTTGACTCACCTAAGTCTCATTTTTTTTTTTCAAAATTAAATTTATTTTTACAACTCTTATAGAGGTTGTGATTATGAATGACAAAAAAAAAAAAACACAAAACACGAAACTACCAACATTGTGAATCTGGAAGGATGGTTGATAGCTTGTGCAAACACACAGTAGGCTTGTGTTCGATTCTCTCCTACATCATTTTTCCAAATGATTTTTCTTTTCTTCAACAACCCTTAAGAATATTGTTATACATATATTCACTACCTTTACAATATCAGTTGTCAAAGTCTAAAGGTGGTCACTCCTGTACGCAACTCTTTTCACATAAAACGTTTGGGTTTTGATTCTCGTCACTACTCTTTGGTCCTCTTTCCGCCTAAGAGTTGGACGTTTTTTACGTTGACAACTCTTTGCTTGAAAAAAGTAGTAAAACATACCCCCTTTTATAACTTTAAAAATACGAGTTGTAAAGTACAGTTGTAGATAACTATTTTTCCCGTAGTGAATTGTTTGTTTATTATTGAGAACATTCTCTTCTGATATAAGGCTCACTCAAACTAGATCAAAGTATTGACATGATCTTTAGAACTATTTTTGGATCTAAAGATATCTAGTGATAATCCATTGTTAACAGACTCCGTTCTGTATGTGATTGATCACAAGAGGATTCAAGTTGTGTTGTGCAGGTATTGAAGGCAAAGATTTGAAGACGAAAAAGAGTTTCTTATTAGTTTTCGTATCTTGTGGATTTAGTGCACAAACCTTGATCGGCTGGGATCCAACTAGAATCGTGTTTATCTTTGATAAACTTGATTGGCGAGTTGTGTAAGATCGGCAACGCTTTATATTTACTCTTTGAGTTCTATATTGATTGATTGCAAATCTAAATATTAGTTATTTCGGTAATCAAAGTTTAGGTTGATCTAACCAGATAAAGGAGTTTATTAGTTTGAACGGAAGAGACTTTTTCAAAAAATTAAACAATATTTTTACAGCAAAGATTGATTAGAGTGGTTACCAAAAAGATTCTTCCTTTGTTGTTCGGAATACGATCCAAAGGACTTGTTATTCACGTGCGTGACTCTAGAAGTCGAAGGTTCAGGGATACTGAGGAAACTAAGTATCTATGGGTAGTCTACTTGGTCTCAACTATACGAAGTTGGTATTAGATTTTGCTTAGTGGCTTAATTATGAGAGTATTCAAAATTAGACTAGGTCCTACGGTTTTTCTGCATTTGCGGTTTCCTCGTTAACAAAATCTTGTATTTTGTTATTTACTTTACTTCCGCATTATAATTTTTTTATTATAATAAAGTAAATTACACTCGTCGTTAATCTGAATTAATTGACATTGATCCTAATAGTCAATCGGTTATTACAGTAACTATTGTCAAGTAAATATCTTGTTGTCGTATTTTATCGATCTCGTCCATAAACAATCACACAAGGTATAGGACTTAAGTTGTAATGTCTCGACTTTGTCCATAAACGATCACTTAAGATACCATACTTATAGGTTGATATTTAAAAGATTGTGTTGTATTTGGGTACCCTCGTCTTTTTAGAGTTAATAGAGTGTCGGTATCTAGATTATAAGTTAAAGGTAGTACTGGTAGATTATAGTCATAAATTGTAGCGGGACTTAAGTTAAAATAAGAAGCTTGAGTGAAAAGACGAGGGTATCCAAATATACCTCAATCTAAAACTTTTCCGCCTATAAGTCCTTTTTCCGAAAGTGGTTGTCTATGGACTGAGTCGAGACAATACAACTAATCGGTTCACACTTTCTGTGATCGTCTATGGATATGATATCGAGACAATACAACAACAAGATAACTTGTGTGATTGACTATGGATACAAGATCGAGACAATACAACAACGAAGTATGATTACTTGATAAAGGGTTCGGACTTAACCAAACACAATAGGATTGCTATCAAGTAAATAGGAATTAACGTTTGTGTATTTTACTTCTAATTATAATAAAAAAATTATAATTGCGGAAATAGAAAAGTAAAAGACACAACAAGATTTTGTTAACGAGGAAACCAAAAATGCAGGAAAAACCCCGGGACCTTGTCCAGAATTGAAAACTCTCAAGATTAAGCCGCTATAAAAAATCTAAACCAATCTCGTACAGTTGAGACCAAGCAACTAAACATATAGTTCACCTAGTTCCGTCTGTATCCTTGCGCCTCCAACTTGTAATAAGTCACGCACTTGGAACAATTACTTTGGTTCGTATTCCAAATAGTAAAGGAACAACAAATCTGTTTGGTAACAACTCTTTTCAAACAAGTGATATGAGTCTGACAAAAGGCTCTCCCGTTTATCCCAATAAACTTCTTGGTCAGGTTCTTAGATCTATCTAAAATACAACTACCAAAGTAGTTAGGTATAGATTTTGCAATAAATACTTCTTAGTCACAAAAAAAATATATTGATGTCGATCTACTCAACTAATCAATCAATATTATCACAAAGATAAACCGATTATAGTTGGATCCCCAACCGATCAAGTTTTATGCACACTAAAGATTATGAACTCAAACAAGCGATCTTCTTTGTCTTCAAATCTTCTTAGATCTTCAATAAACACCTGCACACAATCAACTTGAATCTCTCGTGATCAATCACACACAGAACGGAGTCTGTTAACAATGAATTATCACAAGATGTCTTTAGATCTACAAACATTCTAAAGATCCCCGACGAAACTTCGATCTAGTTTGAGTGAATCTTATATCATAAGAGAAGATTCTCAAGCATAAACAAACTAGGTGCAATCAAAATTCAACCACCGTTAGTCAATCAAATCAATCGAAAACTAATAATAAACTGCAATTATCTAGTTTCCCACCAACGGTACTCGTAGAGCTTCCCAATCCCAAAGAAGTCTTTAAAACGAGCGGTCGAGAGAGATTTCGCCTAATTAGGTACTTTCCTCTTCGAATAGACGACTCCACCAGTAACAACACAACTAGGTAGTTTTGCTGGCTTTGAGGATTAGTTTGCTCGAAATGCAAACTTCAATATTTATAGACCAAGGATGTTTGGACACCAAGGAATTTCCAAAACCAAAAATATTCTCAAGATATGCAAAATATTTCCAAATTCGGTTTTCCTAATTCCTGGAAATGCTCTGTCCAAATGTTAACCAAAATCTCAGTAGAAAATCTCCAATTAGTAAATGCACATTACCAATTTTTATTTTCTAAAGATATGCATTTTAATTGATGGAAATTAAAAGCATATAAAACTAAAAACCTTAATTAAAAGATTCTCAATTTATTTCGATCCGGGATTCTCCTTTAGTTATTAAGGAATATCTTTGAACAATAAAAGGTAAGAATTACTGCACGTGTTCAAAGTATGTCGACATCTTTACTTTGTAAATCCTTTTTCATATTTACAATCTTGGAACTGATTTGCCACACTTTGAAACGAGTTTAGAATTGGTTCATCTGATTTCCAAGAACTATGTGATTGATCAAAAACATTCAATTACCATTCATGGGTTTAACGGTTCTACCAAAACAATTTTCGGTTCTACCTCCAAGTGGCTACTAGTATCGGTCACATTAGTTTCCAAAACATTGTTAACTAAGTATCAGGATCGGTTACCACTTATTTATGGTACTTACTTGTGATCGGTTGCACAAGTTATAGGATCGGTCATACCAATTACTAAAACTTGTTAACCTACTAGGAATGGTCACACCAATGACTAGGAATGGTCACACCAATTACAAATATCGATCATACCATCTCAGTTGAGTACTTAGGATCGATTTCACTAATAAAAGTCACACCAATACAAAAGTCAGGCATCGTGAATAGTTTTACCAAGATACATAAACAAGTGATGAGCGGTTATAATAAACACACATATTGGTAATCCAAATATTTGCAATGAATAACACTACCAATAAGCCTAACGATTTCCCTTTCGATTCATAAAACAAGTTTATGAATAGTACTTCCTTTAAACGAATGTAAATCATTGTTTTCTAGGACAAAATCTTCAACCATACCCATACACATAATCACAATAGCTTTCGTACGATTATGTCGATGTCTTATATACGAAGTTCAAAAGATAGACGTTATACTTCGTATTGTAATTCCTTAATACTATGTCTAACTAGAGTATAATCATTCACAGCTTCGCAGTTATGTTTTCAATATGTACGACTTGAAAGATATGTTAGGAATGAAACAGTTTAAGTCAAATATTACAAACCTCAAGTGGAAGGATGATTTCGTCGTTGTAGCTATTTAGTTCTTCACATTCTTCAAGTCTTCATGTAATACTTGTAAGTCTCATATCCTAGTAACTTTCTAGCTAACCTATACGAAGTTGACTCTAGCAAATAATCAAGCGACTCTTTAAATGAGTTATGATTCACTAAAATATGACAACCAAACTTGACATACCAACGCTTGGTGGGTTCAACCGAGCAATGCTCTAACATTGAGAAAAAAAAACTAACAACTTTAAAGTAGGTGAATATTCCTCTCGCAAAGTAAACCATCTGATCGACCACTTTAGGAATACAATTTCCCAAGGGATTTCGCAGATAGTTAACTTTTTTTGTCAAATACCCAAAATAAAGGGTTTTATTAGGAAAATGAATAATCAAATGAAGCAAATACAGAATTTAGTGTTACACGTTGTCAGGTATGCGTCTAAATAAGCTAGAATGTTCCTCTTATTGCTTGAAATCATGAAAACCTAGTTAAAACATTTATACACCTTTATATAACCTATAATCGACAAGATCGAATTTAGAGCCACCAATTGCTTGTAGCCCCAAATGTATTGGATCACAATAGACAAAGAATTAAAGAATAGCTAGCCAAATTTAGTTGTTTCTGATGCATAAATAAACCAGTATTAATCAACAAGGTATGTATTATCAACCTTGCCAATTTTTATTCATTTGGATGCTTGATACACTTACGTAAATGATTTCAGAATAATCAGCTAGGTCGAGTTTTTCTACCTTGTCGATTATGCTACTTCATATAATTACAAATATTTGAAGTAGCTAAATCGGTAAGGTAGAAAAATAGGACCTACAAATTACGATGCATGGGGACAAATTTGGTCTGGTTTTACGACTTTGTCAATTGTGACTACATTTTCTTATTATTTCAATTACATTGTGATTTTTTATTATAAATCGCAGTATCTGATGATGATCAACCTGATCCTGACTCTCAGTTCCATCCCGATATTACTACCATCACTATTTGAATGATTTGGTAGGTCACTAATTGATGTATTTTCCAATCTTATTAAGAAATTTCTGAAGTTTTCATACTTTCTTCGTTAGTCACAAGCTTTATCCAAAAAAGAAGGGAAATATATATAAGACGGAAATAAATAAGTGTGATTTCCTCTTGAAGCTTGTATTCAGTTACACCATGAAAAGACGTGGGTACCCAAATAGACCACAATCTTTTAAATATCAATCTATAAGTCTGATATCTTAAGTGACCGTCTATGGACAGAGTCAAGACAATACAACTTAAGTCCTATACCTTGTGTGATTGTCTATGGACGAGGTCGAGACAATACGACAACAAGATATTTACTTGACACTAGTTACGGTAAAAACCGATTGACCATTAGGATCAATGTCAAGTAATTAAGATTAACATACAAGTTTAATTTACTTTAAATTATAATAAAAAAATTATAATTACAGAATAATAAAGTAAATGACACAACAAAATTTTGTTATCGAAGAAACCACAAATACAGAAAACCCCCAGGAACGAGTCAAGTTTTGAATACTCTCAAAATTAAGCCGTTATACAATATCTAATACCAACTTCGTATAGTTGAGACCAAGTAGACTACCCCTATCTACTTAGTTTCCTCAGTATCCATGCACCTTCGACTTCTAGAGTCACGCACGTGAACTGCTACTCCATTGGATCGTATTCCAAACCGCAAAGGAATGAATCTGTTTGGTAACCATTCTAATCAATCTTTAGTAAAAGATATGTGAGTTATTGACAAAGGCTCTTCTATTTAAACTAATAAACTCCTTTGTTTGGTTAGATCAATCTAAAACTTGATTACTAAAATTACCAATTTTTAAATTTGCAATCAATCAATATAGAACTTAAAGAGTAACTATAAAGCAATGCCAATCTTACACAACTAGACAATCAAGTCTATCAAAGATAAACACAATTCTATTTGGATCCCATCCGATCAAGGTTTGTGCACTATATTCACAAGATACGAAAACTAAAAAACAAATCTTCTTCGTTTTCAAATCTTCGATTGCCTTCAATAACCTGCACAACACAACTTGAATCCTCTTGTGATCAATCATACACAGAACGGAGTCTGTTAACAATGGATTTTCACAAGATGTCTTTAGATCCGTAAATGATTCTAAAGATCATGTCGGTACTTTGATCAAGTTTGAGTGAGCCTTATATCAGAAAAAAAGGTTCTCAAGAATAAACAAACTAGGTGCAATCAAAGTTTCAACAACCATTAGTCAATCAAATCCAATAATGGGAAACTAAAATAACGATGCAATTATCTAGTTTCCCACCAACGGTACTCGTAGAGATTCTTGATCCCACAGAAGTCTTTAAACGAGTGGTCGTGAAAGATTTCGCCTAATTAGGGGGATTTCCTCTCCGGATAGACGACTTTACCAAAAACAACAAGAATGAAGTTTGCCTGGCTCTTAGGATAGTTTTCAAGAAATGAAAACTCAAGTATTTACAGACTAAGGTAGTTTGGACAACAAGGAAATTCCAAAACCGAAAATATTCTCAAGATATTGCATTAAAGTACCTAATTTCGATTTTCATATCTCCAACTAAATACTAAACCTTATTTCCGAAATCTCTCTTAAAAACTTCTACTATAGTGTAGCATATTAACTAATAATATTTCCAAAAATATGCTTTAATTGCTTATAATTAAAATATATATTGTGAAAATCATAATTAAATGCTTTTCAGTATTTTGGTATGGGATTATCTTGAGCATAGAGGAATATCATTGAACAATCAATGATAAGAATTATGTACATGTTCAAATAATGTCGACATCTAGAAGTTTCTCCCAAAAAACCCTAATTCCAAGATCACACAAAACATAAAGAGATATCTGAATATTGGAAACTCGGTTTTTCTTATTGGGATTGGTTATATCATGACTCACAATTTAAGTTGTGACCGGTTATACCATGCTTCCCAAAATAGGTTGTGACTAGTTACACCATGCTTCCCAAAGGTAGCTTGTGACCGGTTACAGCTTTCTTCAAAAAGTAGCTTGTGACCGATTACAATTAACTTCCCAATGTAGCTTGTGACCAGTTACACCTTGCTTCACAAAGTAGCTTGTGACCGATTACAACATGCTACATATTATAGGCTATGACCGGTTATACTTCAATTCTCAACATAAGTTAAGATATATTCTACCTTGTCATCTTGTATTGGACATCCAAAAGATATTCAATAACGAACCAGACCAATCATGATTTCCTTTCGATAACGAAACAAGTTCGTATATTTACTTCCTTTAAAGAAATGTTATAAATAATTATTTCCCAGGATGAAATCAACACCTATAGCTTACATATAATCAAGTAACTAAATAAAAAGATTATGTTGATGTCGTATTTACGAAGTTCCAAAAGATAAGCGTTTATACTTCGTAATTCAATAGATTCCTTGACACTTTGATCATAATGATATGACCAAGTCTAATCACTAGAGTGTTGTATATAAACAGCTTCGCATGTTATGTTTTCAATATAATACGACTTGAAATATATGTTAGGAATGGAAACAATTCAAGTCAGTATTACTAACCTCAAGTGGAAGGATGATGTCTTCGTTGCAGTCTTCAATTCTTCTCATTCTTCAGGTCTTCGGAGTAATACTTGTACATTTCAACATACCTAGAGTTTCTAGTCCAACCTAAATGAAGTTGACTCTAATCAAGAGACTCTTAATGAGTTTTTATACTAAAATATTTCAACAAAACTTGACATACCAACGCTTGGAGGATTCAACCGACCTATGCTCTAACATACCACATAAAATATATGGAAAAGTTATGTTGCAAATGGTTGTCATAACCATAAGGTTCCGGAAAGATTCTGTCAAACAAGATCCCGCTACAAAGTTGAATCCTTCAAAATTCGCGGAAGTAGAGATGATTGGTGAACGAGATAATAAACTAAACGATATCCTCAGTAACTTAAATTCGTCATATCCGGATAATGTATCTTATTTTTATCCAATTTATAGCACAAGAACAACCATCATAAGTAAGGCATATGATTTTAAGACAGTTACGCAACAATATAAATATTATCCATCTACTATTACACCCTCAAAATGAAAAAAAAAAATTTAGAAAGAAAGAAACATGACCATATATTTCTTGGACACGAGATGATAGTTCAATTGGCTCAGTGCTTCTATCAAGTTCTTTTGATGGGATCGACTTACAAGATTAGCAAGTACAATATATTTTTGTTTAATATTATAAGGCATATGAAGCATTCACGGCCTGGTATTTTGTGATTGTCGAGAAGGATAATAGTTATAAGTGTAATAACTCATTATAGATTGATCATGACAATATTTCCCATATGTTTTTGTTGTTGTTGTTGTTGTTTTAGAGTTCGAATGACTATTTCCTGGTCTTACCAACAAATCTGGTTTAAGGTTAGGTATCTCTTATCAACCATACCATCGAGTTATCAAACTTCCATAGTGCATTGTTTACAATCCATTCAAACATGACCTTTAGTTCCACAGAAAACAACAATGTTTCTTACCAAAAGAGTGATAAAGAGTGACGTGATATAGAGCACTTTGACATGAAGCATGATCGTGCGGTTGTTTTTATCAAGGAATGACAGTGAACAAGCTTATTGTGAATAGAGGATGAATTCTCTTTTGGGGATCTTGTTATGTCTATATTATCCTTTTCCAATGGAGCAATCATCCTATTAAATTTTGTTTCATTTGAGTGAATCTTGTGGTTATATCGATGGGACGATAACTGACGTTTTTATGACATGATATTGAGTTTTTATTCCTCTAGTATTTTGATATTCTCAAAACTAGTACCGATCTTCGACTTAAATGAGATTTTCAAGGCATTGTATTTTTCAATTACAGAGTTTTTCAGAAGTTCACACTCATTTTCTTAATGAATATTTTCTTAATTTTTCTTCAAGACATTGTGGAAATGAGAGGCTACCAAGTATAAGACAAAACCTAATATTATTAAAAATTATACCTTCAGAAAGATCCTCGTATATGATTGAATATATATTTTATCTTTCTAGTTCAGTCAGTAGTTTAGGTCAAAGATCGGTGAATTGGATTGTTTACAAGAACTCTTGGATAATCTCAAAAATCTATATCCAAGAACAACCTAGTATGTGTCAGAACATTACATGAACCGGATTCCAACAAGAACAAGTCTTGTAATCTATATTTCAAGATACGTATTCACAAGAACAAGTCTTATAGGTTCTGTACACTTTTAGTTGAAAATTGTCTAGGTTGATTATTGAATCATTTGTTTTTACTTTAATTATATCAAACACGATTATAATGCGGAAGTAAAAAAGCAAAGCAAGACACAATAATTATTTTTAATGAAGAAAATTGCACCTGCAGAAAAACCTCGAGATCTTATCCATATTTGAACACCAAACTATATTAACACACTATCCTACGACCATACTTCAGACTGAAATGTAGTTGAAACCGAATTCAGCTGCACTCGTGCTCTTTACGTCTCTTGAACCTCGCAAGGATCCACGTAATTGATTCCCTTAGCTGACGTCCTTTACAGCTAAGAGTTGCTTCAATCTAAGTGAAGACTTTTCGAATTTTTGCTTTCACAAAACACCTGTTTGATTTCTCTGTAGATGTGAATCAAGATTTTTGGAAATCTTTTGTTTGTTTCAAGCAACTTCTAGGTAAAAGTAAATAATATAATATTTTTGGCAATCACACAAAGTCCACAATGTAGATAAGGCGAGTACGGTTCATTCCGCTATAATTGAAAAATACTATCTCTAGTTACTAAAAAAAATTTATGCTAAAAGACTAGGGAAATACTTTTTTGATATGATTTTTATGAAAAATAATTAAAAGACTACTAATGAATAACTTCTAAATTGATCAATGGGAGAAAAACCTAGGGTTTTGGATTCCATTACTTCTTTGTAAATTCAATATTTAATTTCTCTAATTTACTCTCAAAAATGCGCAAGGAAATTTTGAACCCAATCTCATGCCTTGGAGAATATATTGTTAATAAATAATAATTCGACTCAATTCGATTCACAAAAGTATAATTTCCTTCGATTATAAAATATCGATAACTTAAAAACTACCACACAATTATTATGAAGCTATTTTTGCAGAAAAATTAATTATCTATAAAAAGCTTAACGAGAGAGATATAATTAAAAGAAAATTAAATACCAAAACTTACATGTTAAAAGTAGTTTTATCCTCAACCCTAGAAATTAAATGAGTTGCTTATAAGAAGAAAATTGGAAGAAATTTGATTAATCATTGTATTAAAAAGTAGTGAAAATTGCTTACAATGATTTTTAGTCGCTAAAGATGTTCAACGACTAACTCAGTTCAGTTACTAAAAGGGATATCACAACCATGTCGCATAGGATACTTTTTTATAAACATGTTGTTCAACAAATAATGATGGTCTTCACAGTCTCTATCCTCTCTGCGAATCGGTCATCTAAAATGTTTAACTCAGTACTCTCATTATTTTTATTTTTGTTCATTTCAATCTAGTTATCTCTAACTTATCGTTTTTTGCTATGAGTTATTCTTGCATCTCTTCTCTTTAGTCTACAAAATTTAACTTTTGTTTTATAAAATTATTGCTCCATATTAACTTTTTATTTAATTTGATTAAAGCATGCTTAACTAATCTTTTTATCTGTTCTCTCTTATGATGTATTTCCAGCTTGTGTTTTCTCTAATGATGTTTGCCTCTAGTATTGTGGCGTTTGCCGAGTATGTTAATTTTGATCGTTTGACACTATGGAAGATCTGTGATGTTATCCGTGTACTTTGGATGAAGATGATAGAATACCGAGTCAACTCAGCTAATAGGTTTAGGAGTTTATCCCGCCTTTTTGCTAATTCAAAATTTTTCAAAAGCCATAATTACTCAGTCATCCGTAACTTCATAATTGTCGTTACTTCCGGCCTTTTCTTAGCCAACTACAATTTCCCTATTCAGTTTGTTATAATATATCGAAATATTAAGGTGTATCCTCTGGAAAAAGGAAACAATACTCTTGTTAACCCTAGAAATAACCCTAAATATTTTTCCATCTTCTTTACCTTCCCCTCCATTTACTTTTTATCCAAAAACCCTAATACCCAAGATTGGTTTACTATAGAAAACGGAGGTGATAATCAAGTTGCTGCACTAGTTAAAAAGTTCAAACAAGCTACAATTGATCCGAGAGATATTTCGGACGTGGTTGTTGTTCAAAATGGCAAAAACATCAGCGAGAAAGATGAAGGAGAAACTTCTTGGGAGGATGCTGCTATTGGTAAAGTTATTATTATTGAAGGAAGAATGAGCTATGATCTTGTCCAAAAATTCATTCAGTTTACTTGGCCTTTCATGACCGAAGAAGATCTTAAAATTGTGGAGATCGAACCAAATATGTCTATTTTCAAGTTTAGTAACTGGGATCTGCTTAACAAGGTGATTGAAGAACGTCCATGGAATATAAACAAGAAGATTTTGGTTGTTCATGACTATATTCCTGAACTAATCTATACTGAAAAACACTGGGGTTTTCAACTTTTTTGTATTAAACTTAAGTTTCTTCTGCCTGAACACATGAACGTAGATGTTGTGACTAAAATTGATGAAATCATGGCGAAGTTGTGGCCATTGAACCCAAAGATGCCATTCCAGTTGGAAGTGTTCCAGTGAAATTTATGTTAACATTGATCTTACTGATCCATTAAGAAGAGGTGTTAAGGCTATCACACATGCAGGACTGTCAAAATGGATTCGATTTTATTATGAGCGTCAACCTAGTGGTATCTGCACTGAGTGCTATGTCATTAAACATTGTAGGTGTTCCTGTAAGGATGCTGCCAACTTTCTTGCCAAAGCTCACGAGAATCCTTATTTTTTTGGCAAAGCAAGCAATCTTAAAAAGACTTTCTCGTCCAACACTTCTACTGTAACTCCTGTTGCAAGGAAAACTCAGAAGAACTTCACTAAAACTAATGTCTTCATTCCTCCCAAGGATGGTATCCCAACCAACATGGATTTTATTCTCAAAAATATTGAAGATGATAATGATGAAGCTAGAAGGTTAGACAAACGTATTAGAACCTCTGATGAAAATACCTCCAACTCTTCTGAGATTGTATCATCCTCATCCAATGCCTCTGCTGATAACCTCAAAGAAAACCAAACGTCTCAAAGGTGCACAACACGGGAAACACAAGCTGGTGCTGCATTTAAGGAGAGTCAGGTAAATACCAATCACAAAAACTTTTCATTCCTCTATTTCCTTCTTGACTTTTTAAATAACTTTCACATTTTATCCTTTTCTTGTAATACTTTTTCTCAAGTTTGTCTTTCTTTTCACGTATCATTAGTTTTTGCATGCATTTATTTCTCCATTAGGTTTCGCATTTACTGTCGTAGTAACAAACATAGTATCATAACTTTAGGTTTACTTTTATCTTCATTATTTTTGAACTTCCATCTTTTAGAACATATCAACATGAAAATTCTTTCCTGGAATGTCCAAGGCTTCAAAACCTCTTCTACTAGGAACCATCTTAGTGACCTGGTTAGAACTCACAATCTTGACATTATATTCTTGTGTGAAACAACTCAAAATTAAACCTCTTCTTGGTCACTATCAATACCCTAATCAAGCTTACATTTAACCTATTGGTCTTTCTGGTGGTTTAGTCATACTCTGGAAGAATGGTTTTATTTGTGATCTTGTTGATTCTAGCAATAATATGTTCAACCTAGTGATTTAGGCTGACAATAGTAAACCAGAATTCTTGCTCACCTGTATGTAACGCTACAAGGAGTGAAAATAAACCACGGAGTGAAGGAGGTACCGGCTACACGGGATGATGAGTCGACCATGTAACACTCAGATGCTCGAGTGAGCAAAATACCAAAGTCTCTTGAAGACCAGTTGGTGAGAAGATGATTAAATGCTGGTTCAATCATTTATTAAAATAATGCTCGTTTGAGCGTTAGGTGATAAAACCTAATTATGAAAAGATTATGGAACAACCAAGGGATCATGAAAACCGTCCCTGGTTGGTCACGGGATCGACTGACGATCATTTTATCAAATTCCAAGTCGTTTGGAAGAGTTCTGGACCTAATACATGCAATTGCGCAAATTAGGTCAAATTGTGAAAACGCGTGGGACCGGATCCTTGCAAGCCAAAGAACCAACTTTGGTCGGTCAAGGTAACATGTTCACGTCGCCAAAGTGTCCATGTTTCAGTCCTGAGAATTTTGATATTTTATGATGTGCGTTTGAGCAAGATTTTGAGAAAATATGAAGAAATCAAGGATTTTGCTGAAACTGAGGAAACTTCATAAGATGAAGGAAATAATAATAATCAAATAAAGGAATCATGAAGTCCAAGGCATGGATGGCCAGCCCATGAGCCCAGTCCCATGGCACTTTTCCTAATTTTATATTATTTTCATGATTTTAGGGAAATATCATGAAATCAAGGAGTTTTCTTGAAGTGAAGGAGTTTCCATGAGATGAGGGAAACAAATAATATTAATAATAATAAAATAAGGACGTGTGGGACCGGATTGGGCATGGTCGGCCAGCTAGGGCCCGGTCCCGTGAGTCTCCCCTAATTTTGTATTATTTTCATGATTTGAAGGAAATTTCATGAAATTAAGGGATTTCCATGAGATGATGGAAATAATTAATAAAATAAGGAATTACAAGGTGTGGGACCGGTCACAGCTAGGGCATGGCTGGCCGGTTAGTGACCACGGTCCCGTGACACCTTTCCTAATTTTATGTAATTTTTGTATAATTTCCTTGATGTGGAGGAAATACCATGAAACTGAGAAGTTTCATAAGATTAAGGAATTTCCATGAGATGATGGAAATAATTAATAAAATAAGGAATTACAAGGTGTGGGACTGTTCATGGCTAGCGCATGGCGGTCCGGCTAGTGACCACGGTCCCGTGACACCTTTCTTAATTTTATGTAATTTTGTATAATTTCCTTGATGTGAAGGAAATACCATGAAACGAAGGAATTTCATAAATTGAAGGGATTTTCATGGGATCAATGAAAAAAATAATAAAATATGATAAAATAAAGGGAGAAACGTGGGACCAACCACGGGGGCGTGACCGGCCAGCCGGTGTGCTGGGTCCCCTTAGACGCCTCCTTTAAGTATTTTATTATTATTATTTTCTCTACGGTTTGATCTTTCCTTCGTGTTATTGAATGTTCGTTCGTGCATTCAGGTGCTCGTTAGTACATTTATTGCTGAATACATTTGCACCATTTTCTCGGGGCTTACTCGATGGTGGCTCAGATGCCTGCACGTTGAATATGTATTACTAACCCATGGAATTCTGCTGGAAATAACCATAAATTGAAGTAATGAAATATTATGCGAAATGAAGCGTATTTTTCTAGGAATTCAATTGATGAATCTTGCGACTATAAATAATTAATTGGTGGCTCTATACTTGCAGGCATGCTGTCTAAGAGCATTATAATTATTTGGAAATCGAGGTATGAGATAGCTGAAGCAGAACGCTCGATTTGAATGTTTATTCTGTAAAGTCAGGGAACATTGCAACGTCCTGAAGACGTAGTGCTCCATACTAGTGAGTAATACATCTAGGAGCCGTCTAATCATTTCGATTCTTTACAGAAGTAATTACTGAACTTTCTCAGTATTTATGAGATATGTCGTTGCCTCAGCTGAGAGACTACACATCTACATATACTCTGAGAGGCAGTATTCTCAGTCAGAGATTCGTGTGGCATGAGCTTTCATGCTTCGATGAGAGACATGATCCTCAATACTCATTTGATTGCTGGACCAGGAGCATGTATAATTATGGTTTTACGATTTTAGCCCTTGTCGAAAATCCACCATCTACAGTAAGGTGTATAAACCTTATGGGTAATGGTGTATTTTTTAATGAGCTCCTCTAAAGACCGGTTACAAAAATGGGAACCTCCGTTACTGATGATCGCTCTAATCATACCAAATCGAGAGAAAATATTGTCTCTAACAAACTTGATCACAACGTGGCGATCATCTGTCTTGATACCTATTGCTTCAACCCACTTAGACACATAATCAACAAGTAATAAGATGTAAAAGTTGCCAAAGGAATAGACAAAGGGTCCCATAAAATTTATACTCCACACATTAAATATTTTTACTATTAGTATAAGATTAAGTGGCATCATATTATGCCAGGTTAACTTTTCTAATTATTGACATTTCTCATAACTTTGGAAAATAGGTGGGAGTCCTTAAACAGATTTGGCTAATAAAGACCAAATTGTAAAACTTTAGCAGTTGTTTTCTTAGAACTAAAGTGAAATGACTTTAGTTCTAAGAAAAGTCAAAACACTGGAGATTTCATTATCAGGAATACAACGACGGATGACCTGATTAGGACAGTACTTGAATAAGTATGGATCATATCAGAAAACATATTTAACCCTAGACAAGAATTTAACTCTATCTCATTTATACCAATGGTGGGGCATTTGATCAATAACCAAATAATTGACAATGTCAGCAAACCAGGGTAACAAATAGATGGAAAATAATTGTTCGTCGGGAAACGTGTGAAGGATTGGTCTCTTATCATCTCTAGTTTCATTAAGGATATAGGATAAATGGTCAACTAGTATATTTTCAGACCCCTTTTTAATCACGAATATCTAAAGTAAATTATTGGAATAATAGTACTTATTTGGTCAACCGAGGTTTTGAGTCCTTCTTCGAAATTAGATAGCATGATCAAAATATATTATGACCTTAGACCCTAGGATATATGATCTAAATTTCTCCAGAGCAAAAACGATGGCTAAAATTTCTTTCTCAGTGGTTGTGTAGTTCAACTGGTCAATCGTTTAGGGTCTTATTAGCATAATAAATCACACTAGGTGATTTATCATGTCTTTGGCCAAGGACAACACCAACCGCATAAAAGTATCACACATGAGTTCAAATGGGAGGTTCCAATCAGATGGTTGTATGATCGGGGCATAAGTTAACAATGATTTAAGTTTCTCGAAAGCTTCAACACAAGCTTCATCAAATACAAAGGAATTATCTTTAGTAAATAGGTTCGACAAAGGTAAAACAATCTTTCTAAAATCTTTGATGAAACGATGATAGAATCCAGCATGGACAAGAAAAGATCTAACATATGACATTCTTAGGTGGTCTCAGTTTTGAAATTAGGTCATCCTTGGCTTTATCAACTTCTATTCTCTTAGAGGACATCACATGTCCTAACATTATTCCATATTTAACCATAAAATGGCACTTTTTCCAATTAAGGTCTAAGTTCTTTTATGTACAACGTTCTAGAACTAATGTAACGTGGTGCAATTATTCATCGAACATGAACCAAAAACCGAAAAATCTTCCATAAAGACCTCGAGAAAGCGCTCAACCATGTCTGAAAAGATACTTAGCATGCAATGTTGGAATGTTGCGGGTGCATTACACAACCCAAAAGTCATACGTCTGTAAGCAAAAGTACCAAATGGACATGTGAAGGTTCTTTTAGAACAAAAGTAATGGAAAACAACCTTATGAAGCACACACAAATTTTCCAAGGGATTATTTGTGTAGCTTACATGAACCTTTTATTTATAGTGAATGGTAGTTGGAATCCTAAGCAAGTTCGTGAGTTATTTTCCTTTTTCAAGACTCTCCTTATTTTGAGAGTCTTTCCCAAATTATAACCTTTAGCATAAATTATATTTTTGTAATAAATCCAAATTTGTGCATCCCTCTAAAACCGGTGTGCACATTCCAGTCGTTCCTATTGGAGAATATTTTCACTTTGTAAACTTGACTTTTATAAAAAAAATCGAAGGTAAAAAATTTCGGTATTCTTACTCCAAAAAACAAGGCAAGGTTCTCTCCTTACTCTCTCTTGTCTCTGATAAATTATAATCCATTGTAACTGTGATATTTATTCATATGCTATCTTGTCTTCTGAATTCATACATTGGATACAATAACAAGTGTTCATAAAAATTTATGAATTTGCAATGTGTAGTTGTACAATTGAACTTCCACTAGAACATTATCAATTAGATCAATTAAATGCTAAGATGAAGAATGGTATACTGCTATATTTTATGTTGTTTATTTCAATAATTCCTATCTTTTTAAGGGAATCATTTCATGGCGGATATAGAGAGGTAATCAATTTCATTCGATATCTGAATTTTGAGATTTTTTTTTTCGTTTTCTAAGCAATTCAGTTATGTTTTTAGTTCCATTATTTTTATTGTGATTTTGAATCTGCGGTCTTGAGTCAAAAATTGATTTAACCAATTGGTCATGATGAAAACAGAAGCAAATTGAATAAGATTGAATTGTATATGAAATCTCCGAACTTGCAGAAGATGGGTAAGAGCGAGAGGTATAAAATAATATAGTTTTATGTGTTCCTCATCTCCATCTTTGATATGCTCATATAAATCTTTCGATTCTTGTTTGTTCCTGGATAATGTACGATACGGAATTGATATATATATATATATATATATATATATATATACATGATGAACTCAATAAAGTACTTCGTAAGTCTGTAGATGAAGTTGAACCCAAAAAGAAAGAGAACGGCGAACAAAAAAGAAAGAGAAAACTTATTTATAATTTTTAGAAACTTTTGTTTTAAACTTTTAATACGAAATACAAAAACTGGTTTTCTGATAAAAAAGAACTCCAATAAAGGTGGATGTAATGTACATCTTGCAGTCTAAAACATCACACACATTAATATGACAACCAATTGTGTGTGGAGGAATATAACCATCTTACCCGGAGGAGGAAACATCGAAATCTAATGCCAATTTTATGGTGAGTCATGTAACAACTCAAAACTTATTTTCTAGGTATAATTCGTCAAAACTTAGATTAGAGCAAGCAAGTGTACTAGATTCAGCTTAAATTTCTACAACCAGAGCATATGAATGTGAAATCAGTTGAAGAAATGGGTAAACTTTTGGGAGAAGTGCTAGCTATTGAACCCAAAAATGCTATCCCTGAAGATGGTGTTCCAGTGAAGGTTTGTGTAAGGATTGAGCTCACCACTCCCTTGAGAAGAGGTGTTCTAGCAATTACTTCTGCTGGTTCTACTAAATGGGTAAGATTTTTCTATGAAAAACAACCAAGCAAAATTTGTAGGGAGTGTTTCATGATAAACCATTGTAGTGAAGTCTGCAAGGATGCAGCCGAATATCTAAAAGCTGCCCATGAAAAGCCATTACCTTTTAGAGGGATAGGAATTATCAAGAAAAGTATGGATGTTCGTTCTACAACTATCAATGCTCCTAAATCCTTAGTAAGAAGAAGTTCTAAAGCATATCATTTTGTGCCTCCAGTTGATGGTAAGTTAGTTGTCACTCAGAACATAGCAGAAGTTGAAGATGAGGGTGGTAGATTTGGGTAAAGACAAAGATTTATAAAAGGAGGAGAGGGTCAAAGTAACAATGATGTGAACTCAGAGGCACTGACAACAGCTAGAATCACACAAAAGGGAAAGCAATCTGGAAGCACTACAGAGGAACTTAAGGTACATTTTATTTCTCATAAGTTTTACTATTCTTTTTTTAAACTGCATTGCATAATTGCTTCTAGAATAAATTCTGAATGTTGACTAGGAAAAATAACCTCAGTATGAAAATTTTGTCTTGGAACGTATGTGGCTTTGGTAACAAAGACACTAGAAATCATATTCAAAACCTCATCAGATCCAATAACCCTGATATAATTTTCTTGTCAGAAACTAAAAACCAGAATGTAATTCTTAACTGATAGATTTAAATTCCCCAACATTATTTTCCATAATCCCATTGGTTTATCTGGAGGTATTTGCTTGATGTGGAAAGATGGAGTTGATCTTACAGTCCTAGATATCAATGTCAACATCATTAATTGTTTAGTTAAACTGGATTGCATGAACACTGCTTCTCTGGTTACCTTCATATATGGTGCTCTAAATGATAATGATAGAAATATTCAGTGGAAATACTTAGATGATATTAGACACAATCATAATAGTAGCTGGGTTTTAATTGGTGATTTGAATTTCATATTATATTGTGATGAAAAGGAAGGTGGTAATATTCCCTCTCGATTTGATTTAGATTATTACAATAATTTAATATATATTAGAGGCCTTCACAACATGAACTATATAGGCAACCTTTTTACTTGGAAAAATAGAAGAGAAGGAGAGGAACTAATCCTAGAAAGACTATACAAAACCTGTGCCTCTCTAGATTGGTTTCAGTCATTCACTAATGTTAGAGCATTGCTCGGTCGAACTCGCATGTGTTGTTATCTCAAGCATGTTTGTTAATGTTAGTGATCTAAACTATAAGTCTTGATTTCTAGTCTACTATAGCTAAGTCTCGGACTAGGATAAAAAGTGTAGTTGAGCTCAAGAACTCCATGGCGATCATCATACAAGACGAAGAACTACTCAAGGAACTGGTGGAACTTCATCGACTAAAAGGTATGTGGAGACTTGAACTTATCTACCACTCAAAAGTATATCTACTCTATCTCCTATCTTGAGATAAAAGTCGTTTTGCTATATAGACTTTGATTATACACATTTGCTATTTTGAGCCGAGTTTATCTCGCTTATGTATTTCTCGAAATATCTGTTGGTAAGATTTCTCTTTGGCCAAGTTCATCTTTACCTAGTGACGAAAGTCATATTCTGTTTCAATTACTTGAAAATGGATTTGACGAAAAATAGTTTGTGAACAACAACTATATAACATCCTCTAAGAATGTTTCAATGATTGAATTGGGAGTTTATAATATATAACCATTGTTGGATATAAGCATTGTGTGGTAACACATATATGTATAAGTCCTTATTCCTTGAACCAAAGTATGCGTACTTTGCTGCTCAGGGAAACCGGAACAGAGTCCGCGTACCCAGTTCGCGAACTTTCGGAGGTTCTCTTCCCGAGAAAATCTGCTGGAGTTTGTAAACCATTTACAAACTTATTCCTCGTACCTAGTCCGCGTACTTAGGTTGTTTATTTTCTAAAAACGATTATTCGTGAACTTATACTTATATAAACTAAGGAATGCAAGTTTGCAAACAGTGGTTATAAAGTTCATGAATCGATTCGAGTGAATCAAATTGTTTTTGCTTCGATTGTGTTTTGTATACTTCTATAAGATCTAAGCAATTGAACAACTCTCTAACTAGTTCATTTGAGTAATTTGAACTAGTTATGGTAAAGAAGAATATGGTTGATATGAAAGTGCTCATATGGCTAACCATTTGGTTAACTACTGTTGAACCAACGAATGTACATGTTTGGGTACGGTTACACAAACCTAAAATCGTGCATTTCATTTGTGTGTAACAAGCTAAGTTTTCGATCTAACGGTTGAAAGATATTATCTTGAATCTAATCAGGTTTTCATCTAATGGTGAATATTGAATGCTTTGTTACTAAGCTAACATTGATTGCAAACCCTGATTTGAAATACTATATAAGGGAACTCTAGCACCTGGGAAACCTAAACCCCACACCTCATGTGTGATACTAGTTGTACAAGCTAGAGTCGATTCTCCTTTAACCTTAGGTTTCTTCTAGAGACCCTGTAGGTTAACGACTTGAAGACTTCATCGGGATTGTGAAGCCAGACCGATACTACTTTTTTGTAGTTGTGTGATCTGATCTTGTTGTTTCTATCGTATTGAGTACAATCGTAACGATTGGCTTGAGATTGACATCTCTAATAGGCAAGATATAAAAGTAATCACAAACATCTTCGTCTCATCGTTTGTGATTCCACAATATCTTCTTACGCCGTGTCGATCAAAATTATTGTAAGGTGATTGATAATACTGAGCTGTTCTTCGGGAATATAAGTTTGGTTAATCAATTGGTTCATGTTCACCTTGATTTATCAAAAGACAGAACAAATTTATCTATTATCGTAGACTTTTCTGTGTGATACAGATTTGTTTATTAAAGTCTTTGACTTTGGGTCGTAGCAACTCTTATTTGTGAGTGAGATCAGCTAAGGGAATCAAGTGCGTAGTATCCTGCTGGGATCAGAGACATAAGGAGCACAACTGTACCTTGGATCAGTGTGAGATTGATTGGGGTTCAACTACAGTCCAGACCGAAGTTAGTTTGTAGTAGGCTAGTGTCCGTAGAGGCTCAATACAGTGTGCGTTCAATCTGGACTAGGTCCCGGGGTTTTTCTGCATTTGCGGTTTCCTCGTTAATAAAACTTCTGGTGTCTGTGTTATTTCTTTTCCGCATTATATTTTGTTATATAATTGAAATATCACAGGTTGTGCGTTTGAATCAATCAATTAGAATATCCAACCTTTGGTTGTTGATTTACATTGAATGATACTTGAACATTGGTCTTTGGTACCGTTCAAGTGATTTCTCTTGTATTCAATTAGACTCGCATATTTCTATTTGCTTGAGTAAGAATTGAACGATAAAGAGAGATATAACTCTTTGATATACTTTATTAGTATTGAGTCTAGTTGATTCTCTTATAAGTATATTAGAGTTTGTCCATACAGATTGCTAATCGAAATATTGGGTGTGGTTATTGTACCCCCTCTTTTTCAATTGGTATCAGAGCAGGCAAACAGGTTTAAAGGCCTTACAAGTTGATCGATGTCGTACGCGTCAAAAATAATGACAGTTTCTTACTACTCTAAATATATAATGAAGCAAGGGCAAGAAAGGATCGTTCCCACAGAGAGGTCGTAGGTTGTCAATATGTTTTGGTTTCCTAAAGGTAACAAGGGGGGTTTTCTGATTTTTATAAACTAAAAGTAAAATAAAAGCAAACAAAGGAATAAAGCACACAAATCAATAAGATGAAGATATTGGTCAAGGATTAGTTTTCATTCACAAACATGTACTCGAAACAATAATTAGAATTGATATTTAATCTCAACTTTTATCAAAATCCCTAGGATACCTTGATCGAAAGAATATCCCGCTAATTTCCTCTTATCATCAACAAACATATTAAAAGATGCGAGTATGAGTTCTATCTAAGAGAACAACCTAACGTGTGAAAGCACTAATCAAGTTTAGTTCCCTAGATGCATTAAGTTCTATGAAATCAGGCCAATCAAAGAATCGAACGTGTAAAAGCACTAATCCGATTTAACAAAGGTTATGGTTCACATATGATTACAAGGATACATCACTACAAGCTATAACCATATTCATGCTACTTGTAATCAGGAATTTATCACTTTTGCATATAACAAATCTTAATCTAGCAATAGAGATGAAAACAAACTCAACCGATTCGAGACTCAACTAAACAAGCATTCTAATCATGTAACGGTATTAATGGTGCATCATAAACGATAAAGCATGGAGACAAAACTAAATCATTGTACAAAAATAATATTTGAATTCCAACTTATTCCTTAACCAAAAGAAAACTAACTCATGTTCATGGAGTTCATCCAAAAGAAGAAATAAATCCATCATGTTCACAAACCCTAGAACCAAAAGTAGAAGTAAAGATCAGATTATAATAGCAGTGGGTTTCTCCCTTTTATAGCCTCTAACTTGCCAAACTCGTGCAAGTATAATCTGCACGTCCAACACCTTCATGGGCTAGCATGTGAACACTAGAACCCAGCCCAAATCCATCTGAGTCAGCTACTGGATCGGTGATTCCACTCGGCTAACTCGGAAACTGGCCGAGTTATGGCCGATTCCCGACTGTTTCCAGGCCATTTTCAGCCATGCTCTGCACCTGCATTCACCAGCACCACATATCCATGACAATGCCTGCAGCTTCTCTGTCCATCTCCTCTCAATACCAAGCCATACTGCAGCTGCATATCATCTCCCTTATTAGCTTGCACCGGAACTTTGTACCTGAAACCTAGCATACATCTAAGCAGTTCAACTCTTTCTCAAACAGCATCAAGCACATTCACAACAGCAGCTTCAGCTTTACATTGCTGCTCCATCTCACCAGTTGCTTCTCCATTTGTTGTCCTGCAACAGCACACAATCTCAAGAACAAAGCAACTATCCATTTTCTGCAGCTTCAGTACCAGTACAACCCATCTTCGCAGCATCATATCCTCGTTCTTCTCAGCCTTGGAACTCATCAGAACCTGTACTTCATACACAGCACCAGACTCAGGTCACCATTGCAGCTCAATTCAACTCATGCTACCTCCCATCTTTACTGTAGTTTCTTGCTTCAAACCCTTCTTGCCAATTTCTTCTCGGACAATACTTCATTTCTGCTTCGAAACAACGGAATCACCATCAATCCTCCTTTGAAACCCAGATTCCGACCCATTCCTCATCATCTGCTTCATCTCTTCAGCTGAATCACGGCTGCACCATGAGTTCCCTTGCTCATCACCTGCAGCTGTAGCTTCCTTCAACAACTCTCCCTGTAATCTTCACTAGATCAGCAGCTCCAACTGCCTGCACCTAGCCAGTGTAATCCTACCACCAGCCATTCAGTCACGCCAACAAACCGCACCAACCCATGATAATCACCATCTCTAGTATCCTTCTTGAACTCTCTGAGACCACCACATTTCAACTCCAATAACCAACCAGAAGCTGCCTAGCCATTGCTGCAACAACAACACCAGTACCCATTAGCTCTGTAACTTCCATCTCTGCTCAAACTGCATCACCATCAAAACCCCATCTGCATCATTTCCTTGCCTTCATGAACCATTCAATCCCATTGCCAAACTCAAACCAATTCAATCAATCTCAGTAATAACAGCACCAGCAGACACCCTTTCCTCAATAGCTTCTCGACCCAATTTCGAGCGCAAAACTCTTAATCAGATCCACCAACAGAGCCATTCAATTCTATCCTTTCCATGATTCAACCAAAACCCTTTTAACTCTCTCCATCTCAAAACCCTAATTTCACCTGCAACTTCATGTAATAATCAACACAAATCAATAATTCAACACACCCATTTGTTAATTATCCACAAACTGTCGATTCCTTCTCTCAACTTAACACATCAACCTCCATTAATTATTCAGTCTCAGATCCCCTTTTCTGTCTTGTTCACAGTAAATTCTTTGTCTTTGTAACATCTTCCATGTATTATCGGTGATGAACTGAACCCAATTTCTCTCGTCATTACAACAGCCATCTTTCCTCTCACAGCCTTATCATCACTCATTTCTCTTTTCTTTTTCAATTTCAGGTGCAGCTCTATCCTCTCTAAATTTCAGATAGATGAAATGAAGAGAACAATTCCCGATTAAGGGTAATGTACTGAAACTGGCACGGCTATAGGCATCCAGTGACTCAGATAAGGGCTGCCCAGAATTCATTTAGCTTGTCAGTTTCAGGGAACCGACTGCCTATTCGCTTCCTTGCTCAACTCTCAGTTGCGCGGAATTGACAATTGATTTTTCACCTCCTTTGCTCCATAACCTTAGCTAGCTCCAAGTATCACTCGCATGTGAATTGACCTTTTTGCTCCAAATGGACGATTTCTTCTTCTTTTGCTCTAAATAACTCCATTGCACCTAATAACTCAAAACCAATCATAAGATACATAATTTACAAAGACAATAGCAAAGAAAGCATAAATACTAGATATAAAATTAGGTGTTTTAGACACCTATCAAATTCCCCCACACTTAGACTTTGCTAGTCCCTGAGCAAATCAAACAAAAACTTATTCTAAAGGATACGTACAACTCCGTTTCGTCGAGGCTACGGTCACACTTAGCACGTATAACAAGCCTTTAAACCCCTAGGTGTCCCTAGTGAACGAGATATAGTCTCATGAGGATTTACTAGAGATGTACCCACAAAACCTACTTTTCCAACTTACTAGTTCTCCGAAATAATAGCATCCAACGCGCTAAGAAGACATAAAGATTTTGCACACTAGTAATAAGAAGTTAGACACATAAATGAACACAATCTCATCCTTAAAAGTTGAGAGAGAAATAACCATCCCTTATCGAAAGAAATTCGGGTTCGGAGTGATCGAAAGTCTCGACTCTGCCTCACAAGAGCGGGTTTTATGAAGTTGCTCTCAATAATAAATAGCTTTTTATGGGTCACACATGTGTCCAGGTAGGAATGAAGAGAGAATCCTGAGACACGTTTGAATGGTGGCAAGGTAAAAACCCTCTGAATTGTTATGAAACCCCACATCTTTTATTCATGTTGAAAACCCTTTTTTTCTGACAATCTCTAAGAAAGGAAATCAACCACTTAACGAAGGTTGGAATATGCTTACTTACCTCGTTATCCGTTCGACGTGCAGTTAACACCACTCTCACAGCATCCATATAAACGTCTTCGGTCTTCAATCTTGATGATAATTCTTAAACTTCGTAGAATCTTGACAATGTGATTCTTTCCTCTAATTCCTTGTTGCTTGAAACTTCATTATAGATATTTCTTTTTCCATTGGCTTTATTGAAAGAACGAAACTAAAAACAAACCAAAATGATACAAACCCAAAATATGATACAAAGGATTTTTCTTGTCTCTTTTTTTTCTTTTTCTTTTTTTT
This sequence comes from Papaver somniferum, assembly GCF_003573695.1. Classification (NCBI taxonomy): domain Eukaryota; kingdom Viridiplantae; phylum Streptophyta; class Magnoliopsida; order Ranunculales; family Papaveraceae; genus Papaver; species Papaver somniferum. Next base: position 118,373,296 of record NC_039365.1, on the reverse strand, counting down.
TTTCCTTTCTTTTTCCTTTTTTTATTGAGAAAAGAAAAATATAACAAACACAAAATGAAAACAAAACAAAATAAAATAATAGAACTAATAATGAACCTAAAGAAATTTTCTCTTGTCTTTTTTTTTTCAATTTTTTTTTTCTTTTTCATTTTTTTAACAAGGAACCTAGCATAATGATGACCATGTCCCAAGTTTGTTTGTTTTTTTTGACAAGAGAAAATAAATACAAAATAAGATAAAATAAAAATGCAAGTACAAAGGCCATGGTGTAAGTACTTTACCGCTTGATTCTTCACAATGTGTATGTCTCGATATCATAAACTTCTTGAACTCTCATCTTGATAATCTTCGCTCTTGTACATAAGTCTTCAACTCATAAAAATTCTGCTCCTTGTCTTGTTGCTTTACTTGAATATGAAATCTGCTCATTTTTGTACCGTTGCTTGTAAACGTTGAACGTCTTCAACTTTCCTTCGAATATGTGATGCTCCTCTTGTTGATGATGATGGTGTTTCTGTGGACCTGTTGGTGTAGAGAGAGATAAAGTGGATGGTGCTAACTGAGAACAAGATTACAAGTGGTATGTAAGTTAGCAATTCGATGTCACCATCATGATTGATAAAATAGCACTCAAGAGATCAAAATAGTGCTTCCATTGGTGGGAGGTTGGGTAGCTCACCGTTCTACCCGGAGTTTACATACGGTGACACACACTCTAAAAGCACATATTTAGACACGTACAAAGAAGTGAAGGTCGGTGCCTCTCATGATGTAATATGGGTAGTCTCCACTATAGGGGATCACAATTCTAATACTGAATTCAGTCTGCACCTAATTCACCAATGGCATGGTTAAATCCAACTTTAACTCTCATACAATTAAGAAACCCGATTACGTTCTCTGTCATCTCTAAGTTCAGTCACTCTTGTGAGAATCTCGATGTAATCTTAGCGACATGTATACTATGTGACTCTAAACTAACTACAAGTTGGAGTTTTTTTATTCACTAATTTACACAAAAGTTGAAAAATTTGAAAAATTTACAATGCAAATGCTTAACCACTCCCCCACACTTAAACTTTACATTGTCCTCAATGTAAATTGAATCATCCAAAGAAAGTCAAGGTGGGTCTGGATGGGGGGAAACGGTTTGCTGGTTTTTTAGGGAAGTGAAGAGTCGAGCGTGTTGTCGAGACTCCTCGACCGAGCAAACTGCTGAATCTCACACCTATGCACTCCAAAGGGAGTGCTTAGATTCGAGAGATCAATCTGTAGGACTCTGGCCTAAACCAAGTCAATGGTCGTTCCATAATCAATTCGGTCGAAAAGAGGGAGATGGGTTGATCTGTAGGAGGAAAGATGAGAATTGTGTGGAATCAATGATGATCAAGGATTGTGGATGTGTTGAAGGTTTCTGCAATAATGATGAACTGTTGAGTTCGAATAAGTTTTGTAGATTGATGAATTCCTGAGAGTAATTGCTCGAGAAATTCTATGTCGACAATTGCTGATGATAGTCATCATTCGTTGTCCTCAATCATGGATTCAGAGACTTATTTACATTGTCAGAGTCGTGAACACCTTGATCCCTGTAAGTGTGACGGTTTCTTGAGTGAAAGAGTGGGAAAGTGGGATATCGTGGTGAAACCGGTTCCATATTGTGCGGAGACTTGGTTGATTATTCACACACTACTTTGCTAACTCCTTCAACCGTTGACACGACTTACTCACATTTCTCGTTGTGGATGAATCCACGTGTTGTAGGCCGCCAGACCAAAACCCTAATTGATATCCCCCAATTTGACGTGATTGACGTCTCACGAATCGTGGAGTCTGCATGACAGACGTGTATTAATTAATCAGTTGTTGATTGATTAGACATTGAGTCTAGGTTTTGTTGAATCGAGCATGATTGACGAATGCTCAGCGATTCATGCATGTTAATATTGCTCGTCTGAGCGAATATTGTAAATTTAACGAGTTGTTGAATATTGATGAGTTACTGAATACATGTGGATTATTCGAGCAACTGAGCAAGTATTGCTCGATTCGACGAGTTATGATAAATTACTGAATATTGATAGTTGGATCAATATTCGAGCAACTGAGCAAGTATTACTCAATTCGACGAAATTATGATAAATTACTGAATATTTATAGTTGGATCAATATTCGATCAACTGAACAAGTATCGCTCAATTCGACGAATTACTGATAAATTACTGAATATTGATAGTTGGATCAATATTCGAGCAATTGAGAAAGTATTGCTCAATTCGACGAATTACTGATAAATTACTGAATATTGATAGTGGATCAATATTCGAGCAACTGAGCAAGTATTGCTCAATTCGACGAATTATTTATATATTGGTGACGTGACCCAATAAAATATTAATTAAAATATTGATAGATTACCGAATAATATATAATTAATCCGCGTGTTGTTTGTTGGATCAACATAAATTTATTTAGTGTTTGAACTTGCTCAGAATGATGATTTTTTGAGCGTTTGTTCGAAAACCCTAATTTTGAGCAATTGCTCATTAGTTGACGAATTGCTGAAAATTGGTCATGAGCGAAGGAGGGACCGACCACATGGGACTATGGACGTCCATGTGATGCCCAATTTCTCGAGTGAGCATACACCAGGGTCCTGGGTTGACCAGTTGGTGAAGGAATGACGATTAAATGTTGGTTTCATCATTTATTGAAATAGTGCTCGATTGAGCATTAGGTGATAAAAACTTAATTATAGAAAAGTGAGGGACAGACCGAGGTGTCGTTAGACCGGCCCTTGGTGGTCATGGGACTGCTGATGGGGGTTTGCGCAAAATCTGAGTTAGTTGTGAAGAGTTTGGACCTAATATGAGCGATTGCACAAATTAGGTCAAAAGTGTGAAAACGTGTGGGACCGGCCTGTTGCAAGCCTTAGAGCCGCCCTTGGTCGGTCAAGGGAGAATTCCCGTGTCTCCATAATGCCCGTGTCTCATTTATGAGAGTTTCAGCATTTTCTGATTTGCATTTGAGCAATATTTTGGATTTTCAGAAGAGTTCGATCTTTGCCTGAAATCCTCGATTTTGCTCAAATGAGCAAGTATGCTCGTTTGATCAATTTTTTGTGAATATTAAAGTAATAATACTTTAATATATTTTTCGTGAGTAGCCTAGTCAGTCGTGTGACCATGTTGACTTTTGGCTTTTTCATGGTTTGCGCAATATTTGAGAAAATATGGAGAAACCATGATTTTTGCTAAAACTGGGGAGTTTCACAAGATGGGAAAAATAACAATTTATGAAAGATTAGGGATTGCAAGGTGTGGGACCGGCCACGGCTAGGGCATGTCCGGCCGGCTATGTTGCCCGGTCCCGCAACACCTTTCCCTATTTTTTATTATTATTTTTCGTGAAACTACACAAAATTGGGGAAACCACAAAATATGGAGAAACCATGAGTTTTGCTCAAACAAGAAAAGCTGCTGAGATGGAGGAGTCTTCATGAGTTTATGAAAACAACAAAAATAAGGAAAAATAATGGAGGAAGCATGGGACCGGCCGGCCGGTGGGCCCGGCCCATGTGCGCTTCTCCATTATTTTAATATTATTATTTTCTCTCTCCTGTTTTTTGCGGGATTCCTCATTTGTCCATATTTTGGATGCGCGTTCGCGCATTTGGGTACTCGTTCATGCATCATCGTCGAGTACACTTGCACTGTTTAATGGGGCTTATTCACTGGTAGTCCAGATGCCCGATTGTTGAGTATTTATTACTAATTTATGAAATTCAGTGGAGAATGATTCATGAAACTGAGTAATAAAAGTGAGTAGTTTTTTATTATCAATTCATAGGATCAGCCGTGGATTCGACCATGAATTCGGAAGAATACAATAGGTATTACCATTCCATGGGATCGTGGATTCGACCATGAAATCGGAGTAATAAAATAAGTGGTGATATTACCATTTCATGAGACCGAACGTGGGTTCGACCATGAAATCAGAGTAATATATATTACCATTTCATGAGATCAGCCGTGGATTCGATCATGAAATCGGAGTAATACATTTATCTATTACCATTTCGTCATGAAATATGAGTAATGAGATAAGATAGATTATCTTCTAGGAATTCAGTGGTGAATGTCACGATAGAATTTAATCTCTTGCATATAGTCAGTGAATCAGCGAGTGTTGCCGATGTCCTGAAGACGTAATTGCTCTCGGTCTTACGGAGAACCGTCTGGATCTATACACGACCTCTCTCATGTAGTCAGGGAACAGTGAGTATCACCGACATCCTGAAGGAGTTATTGCTCTAAATCTACAGAGAACCGCCCAATGATGTTATTCTACATAGAGGGCACGACGAAATGCCAGGGATCGAACGCTCAGCTAGTGGAGGATTTTTGAAAGGAATATTCACCGTGGCTTCGTAAAATATGAATTGTCGCTTGTGTGAAAGCCATGTCAGAAACATGCATCATGATTTTACGGTTTTTCCCTTTGTTGAAAATCCACCATCTACTTTAAGTCCCCTGCTTAGTGAGAGACTGTCATGTTCCGCCGTAAGCATTTAATGGTGATTTTCAGTCGACGAGATCAGTGGTCGAACTCGGTCTACAAAGGTATTTTCAGAATCCTCGATTTGCTCCAATGGTGTCATGTACGAGCAAATGTTCGGGTGAGGACCCTGATTGTGTGATAAAGCGTGATTCCGTGAGCATGGAGAGATGAAGTATCACTGATTTGGCCGGTCCAAAGTCTAGTTTTGGTCGATTTAGGATTTATGGACCCAAGCCCAAAAAAGGAAACCCGTGTTTTAAGAAAAGATGTTCGTTCGTTAGTTTAAGAAACAAACAAAATAGACATGAGTCTAATGCCATAAAAAATTTGTCTATGAGCTTTCACGAAGCCAAAATTGTTTATGTGAGATTTCACAAAAGGGAATAAAATCTCATTTCAAAGGTGGATGCTCATACGAGAGAAAAGTTTTTTTTTTTTTTGAATAAACGTGCGTCAGTTAGTAATAAATTTTTTTTTATGAGCTTCCATAAAAAATTTATCTTCGAGCTTTCAGAAATCTTTTGAAAATATACTCTCGTTTCAAAGATGGATGCTCGCAAGAGGGAGCAAAATATATATATACATATATTTTCAAAGTTACGTGAGTTTCACGTTAAAAAGTATTTTTAAAAAAATCAATGTTTTGATTTTGAGCAACTGTTGAAAGTAGAAAATTATTCACGGTGAAATAATATCTGTATGTGAGTTTTCGTAATTGTAGAATGGACGTCTGTCCAATTTTTCAAAAACCAGTGAATGTTCACACAGTAAAAATTTATGTGAAATCAAATTTTGATTTTCAGCGATTGCCGAAGGAAAAAAATTGTATATGCGATGAAATAAGGTATGTATGAGTTTGGTGATTTTATAGTGTATGCACACATGTAGAAAATCAGCGAATGTTCACATGAAAGGTTATGTGAATTATCCACAGTTTCATGAAAAGTAAGGTGTTGACTTTAAATAATGAATTTTGCTCGTCTTGGCAAGTGAAGAAGCGAGCAAGTTTTTCGAGGTTTTTACGTTATTATCACTAAGTTCGTGAAACCATAAATAGGTAAGAGTTGAGGATTACCATTTTAACGAGTATTGTTATTTGTATATCCATGACTCCTTGTCTTTTGCCTCAGATAGTGGTGACTTCTGGCTACAACCATTCTTCAGGATCTTCCGGGGAAAGCTCCGGAAATATCAAGTCAAAGATGAAGAATTCTGCAGGCCGAGGTGAATCAACCTTTCAGAGACGCTGGAAAGCTGATGCATTGTGTGTCTCTCAATCATCTAGGAGGCTGCCGTGCTAAAATATATGCTTTCTTGGTATTAGCAGGTGCGGAGATAAAGCAGAGACGTGATGAAATGTCATAGAAGAAAAGAGATGAAGATGAAAAGCTCATATCTCATCAGCAGAAACATTGTGAACTTCAGTAAGTGGGACTATCAGCTGAAGAAGAAGTGCGGCCTTGCGTTGATGGCGTAGATACTGACGTGGATGAATGAAGAACTTCGTTATAATTCATCATTAGAAAATTCAGAAGTTAGGTCTTCATTGAAATTGTTGTAGAATCTTCATCCTATGTCGGATTTTCGCGATCTACCCATGTATCCTCATGCCCAGAAAATTTCTAAGATTTATGAAAGAAGCTTTTCGTATTTTGAGCACGTTTAAGGGATGAAATTAGCGAAACCGTAAACTTACAGGAAATTTTCAGCTGTCATGCAGTCCAAAGGTTTGGACACATCTTTTTGATCGTTTCTCCAATTGCTGTGAATTTTGGATATGTTGTAAAAAGACATCCATACGAAGATAATGGTATATGACTCATCCATAGATTCGTCAACAATTTCTCCCAGCTCAGTGAAAAATCATCTTAGACGAGCTTGTTGTAAAACACTCCTGTTATGTCTTTAGACCAGTCGCTTGTGCCTTGAAATGTTGATGAAGGATTTTAATGTCATTGATTCATTTGAGATCAGGACCCCTTGATTGATACATGAGCACGGTGTTTGCAGTGCCATCTTGTTTCTGTCAGTCGTAGAAACATCACTTCTGAAACCCTGGTCACGGGATCATAACTGAGGTTGCTCTCAAGAGGGGATGATGTAATGACCATGGTGGCATGTTCAGATGATAGCATTAATTTTACGATGATTGATTATCAATGGGGTGCCCGGCACCACGATTCTTGGACTGTGAAATTGATCGTCATGATCAGTGGACCGTCAGTCCCCAGTATTTTGTTGAATCTCTCTCTTTTATTTTCCCTTCTTCTGGCAAGACCTAGATAGAGGAACCTGGTAGAAATTTGATGTAAATATCTAGGTGGTTGAAGTTGTAGGTACCTTGATGAAGGATTTAGCGATGGTGGACACCGATCGACTGTGGAAGTTATGAATCCCGTCCACGAATTTTTGCTTGCGCGTTGTATGCTCTGGAAGCTGTAAAAACCTCATACGACGTCGGGATTCGATGCTTGACCACAACTTTTGAAGCTAAGAGACTGAGTTATCACATGAGAAAAGAATCACTCAATTTGGAGTTGTAGAGGTCAGCCAACGAAGCGTGCACATTTGTAATTTTCAATCCTGTACAACACTTTCAGATTTCATAGACCTGACGGTAAAGGCCATATCTTTTAGCTCATACGTCTTATTGATGTTACCTTTTGGTATGTTGTAGAAGAGACATAGAAGAACATCTTTCATTGAGGAAGTATTGTCCCATTCCTCACCCATTGGTACGTTTTTGTAAACCCATGGGCTGAAGCATGTTGTATCTCATTTGTAGAAGTTATGAGAACATCTTGTAGAAGACTTTGGATTGTGTCCGTCCGTCGTGCAAGCTTTCAGAAAGACTTTCATGTGAAAATATTTTCATGTCTACACACCTTGATATGAATCATTAGTGCTTGGAGAAGTCCGCTTTATCGAGCAATACTTCAGAGAATGGTTAATTAATGAAGCCATGTCATGAGGATGTTGCTCTTGAGAACGTTGTTGATGCTAGATCACGATTAAAATTTCTCCAAAATTTCTTATTGATGCTGAGACCATGAACGGATTTCCTCCACATATCCTTGTTGGTGCCGACACTATGGTTGAAGTTGCTCCAGAGACCGAAAAAGTCTAGAACCATGATTATCGATATAGCCTTTGCGCCTTCATCCAGTGAGCCTTTTACATTCACGAACTAGTTGGTGAGTTGAGAATTCCTAAGATGAAGATATTCTAGGATTTCAACCCAAATTCTCCTGAATATGACTTTACTACAAAGTGGCTTCGTCAGGGGATCGATGTTGTTGCGCGGTAGATAGCAGCAACAGTCTTCATTATGGATATGATTGGTGAAGAGAGGAAGTTCCCCAGTCGTGCAGGGCCTTCTGATGTAGAGAGGTTCCGTTTGACGATGTTTCATGGAATCACATCAGGTTACAATGACTTGTTATGTGAATAACATTTATTGAAATGTATTAAATTGATATTTCAAATAATATCAAGTCTACAGTGCATCCCCCATTCACTTAGCAGAGTTGAAGGAGTTTGTAGCATGATGTTGCATCTGCTTCAGAAGTCTTATCATGGGATAGTGAAGACTTATCGATTGTAATTCAGCTACACTTTGATCGTGTCGGTGTTGAACCAGTGTGTCATCGTCGAGATGTTGTGCTGAAGCTAGAGGCGTTATTATCGAAAGTGTACTCTTTGATTGGGAGTACAATTCGAAGTCTTCTTATGTGCTTGAGCGCTGAAGCGTCGAATGTATTATGCTTGATTGTCTCGGCTCCGTGTATCTTCTGTCGATTCAGCATTCTGCTGCGAGGGATTCAACACTTGTGCAGACATCAGAGATTTCTGATTTTGTGGCACTCGTGGACATTCCTGCAAGTCTATGGAGAAATTCCCAAAGTGTTCTTTGCCATACTTCCGTCATCTCTCAGTGGTGAATGTCACGGTGAGATGCTCGATTCGAAGCGGTGTTAGGTTCAACCACTTGGTAAAATATTGCTGGAGTGAGATTACCCACTCATAGTGTCTTGTAGTAGCAGAGATGCTAGCTGAATTGAGTCCTCATGCTAGAATAACGTGTGAGGAAATGAAAGACATAAACATGGAAGGAATGAGACTTGCCTGAATGCGAAACCTCTTGATAAATTTCTATGTATCTTTTGCAGGTTAATGTTTCAACGTCATAGTTCGAACCTCCTCCAAGTGCTCTGATGATGAAACGTCCGTCAAAATATTCTGGCTCGGAACTTTCTTTGTTGGAGAGATGTGCAACAAAAGACGCTTCGTTTGTAGTCATGTTTTCAGCATGGTTCCATGCTAACGCTTCATATCTTGGATCTTCCTGATTATGTGAAACTTGGTATATGTTCAGGTTGAACGTATTTTCACCTTGAGAGTGATGTAGACATAAGCATCTCTGAGAGTTCCTTCATGGTCTCTGACTGAGACAGGGGCATGAGTGGCTTCTTATCGAGTGATGCCTGCTGAGAGTCTTTATAGAAGTAATATTGATAGTTGTGCCAAAGTCGATTAGCACTCTTCTGAATTCATTTCCCTTGAGATGCGTTGTGGTGAGCAGTCCCCAGTCATACATCTCCTTGTATGTTGTTGGAGGTTCAGGGAGTATCTCCTGAATGTCTAATCGTTTCCCAGATACGATGTGGTTCAATGAAACAAACATATCATTTCTTTGAGCTTTCAATAAGTACAGTAACTCACAGACATGCTCAACCAGTGATTGAACTGCTTCTTTGACCGGCTGCTCAGAGAGTGTGAAGGTCCTGACTGGGAAAGGATTATTGTGTACTCCTTCAGTCCATACGAAGTTATTATGGATCCACCTTCTCTTTGAAAATATTACAGTCGCCTGTTGGATGATTGGTGAACTTATGAAGGCATCAGTACCTGGGATTATTCATTTATTCTTCAGTTGGCTGTCTCCTGATGAATGTCAATTTGGTTGCACCATCTTGAATCCAGACTTCCAGTAACTCGATCACTTCTTCAATGAGAAGAGGTGAGTTTGAGTGTTTCTGTTCATTTCCTCATTTACTGATGCAGGGTTGAGGTTCGTGCATTTCAGGATTGGTTATCCTTTCTTTGCGCTTCCGAAGGATCCTGAGAGATTGAAAAAGTATGCTTTTGATGTGGTGTGTCGGTTCTCCTCTTGCTTCCTTCAGCAACAATGTTCATGGAAGGTTGGAGGTTGTATTGTCTGTTGAAGATACGCTGAGTATCACGAAGTTCTCAGTTTAGGTCTTTCTCTTTCCAGTAAAACATGCGCGGTAGTTGCTGACTGCTTGGCTGCTTCATGAAGTTCTGAGAAAGTCTGGAATCGGAGATTCTACAGCAAGGCTCTATAGATTGGGATCATTTCGTTGTGTTCAGGCTCTCTTAGTGCCTCCAGGATCGAGAGACGTGTTCTCGAGCGTTTCCTGTTCCGTTGTATAGTGTGAACATTGGGGAAGTGTAGCCTTTCGGGAAAGGAATTATTTGCGTAGAAGCAGGGTATGCAGGTTGATGACGATGAAAAAATAATGCTTTGTCTTTTCCTCGATCCTCCATGAAGCGTTCCAGGTTCTCACGAGTGATGAAGCCTGCAGGTTCCTTTGTTGGTGGGTTATCTTCTCTTAAGTTTTCTCTGACATCTTGTCAGTGAGAGTTTTGTGATAATTGCACAGATCTTTCTGTGTTGTAGCCATGTCAATCTGATTTTCGGCGAGAATTTCCCGAACCTTCATGAGATCAGCTGTGGTGGGCGGATTTTCTCTGACTTCACTGGGATGTCGGCCAAAGAGAAGATGATTTATAGTGTTGGTTTGAGGAGGAGTGGTATCACCAGCGCCGTTGTTGAAAGCAGGAATAGTTTCTGGAGTGCCACCGTTGTTGATAGCGCTAGCGTTGTTTGTGATAGGATTTGTAACTGAACCTGACCTAAGATCAACCATTTTGTGGAAATGTGATGTTGAAACCGAGAGATTAATCTCCCACTGTAGTCGGAAATCTGTGGATGGGGGAAAACAGTTTGCTAATTTTTTAGAGAAGTGAAAAGTCGAGTATGTTGTCGAGGCTCCTCGACCGAGCAAATTGCTGAACCTCACACAGATGCACTACAAAGGGAGTTCTTAGATTCGAGAGATCAATCTGTAGGACTCTGGCCTAAACCAAGTCAATGGTCGTTCTAGAATCAATTCGGTCGCAAAGAGGGAGATGGGTTGATTTGTAGGAGGAAAGCTGAGAATTGTGTGGAATCAATGATGATCAAGGATTGTGGATGTGTTGAAGGTTTATGCAATAATGATGAACTGTTGTCGAATTAGTTCTGTAGATTGATGAATTCCTTAGAGTAATTGCTCGAGAAATTCTATGTCGACAATTGCTGATGATAGTCATCATTCGTTATCCTCAATCATGGATTCAGAGACTTATTTATATTGTCAGAGTCGTGAACACCTTGATCCCTGTAAGTGTGACGGCTTCTTGAGTGAAAGAGTGGGAAAGTGGGAGATCGTGGTGAAACCAGTTCCAGATTGTGCGGAGACTTGGTTGATTATTCACCCACTACTTTGCTAACTCCTTCAACCGTTGACACGACTTACTCACATTTCTCGTTGTGGATGAATCCACGTGCTGTAGGCCGCAAGACCAAAACCCTAATTGATATCCCCCAATTTGACGTGATTGACGTCTCACGAATCGTGGAGTCTGCATGACAGACGTGTATTAATTAGTCAGTTGTTGATTGATTAGACATTGAGTCTAGGTTTTGTTGAATCGAGCATGATTGACGAATGCTCAGCGATTCATGAATGTTAATATTGCTCGTCTGAGCGAATATTGTAAATTTAACGAGTTGTTGAATATTGATGAGTTACTGAATACATGTGGATTATTCGAGCAACTGAGCAAGTATTGCTCGATTCGACGAGTTATGATAAATTACTGAATATTGATAGTTGGATCAATATTCAAGCAACTGAGCAAGTATTACTCAATTCGACGAAATTATGATAAATTACTGAATATTCATAGCTGGATCAATATTCGAGCAACTGAGCAAGTATCGCTCAATTCGACGAATTACTGATAAATTACTGAATAATGATAGTTGGATCAATATTCGAGCAATTGAGAAAGTATTGCTCAATTCGACGAATTACTGATAAATTACTGAATATTGATAGTGGATCAATATTCGAGCAACTGAGCAAGTATTGCTCAATTCGACGAATTATTTATATATTGGTGATGTGACCCAATGAAATATTAATTAAAATATTGATAGATTACCGAATAATATATAATTAATCCGCGTGTTGTTTGTTGGATCAACATAAATTTATTTAGTGTTTGAACTTGCTCAGAATGATGATTTGTTGAGCGTTTGTTCGAAAACCCTAATTTTGAGCAATTGCTCATTAGTTGACGAATTGCTGAAAATTGGTCATGAGCGAAGGAGGGACCGACCACATGGGACTATGGAAGTCCATGTGATGCCCAATTTCTCGAGTGAGCATACACCAGGGTCCTGGGTTGACCAGTTGGTGAAGGAATGACGATTAAATGTTGGTTTCATCATTTATTGAAATAGTGCTCGATTGAGCATTAGGTGATAAAAACTTAATTATAGAAAAGTGAGGGACAGACCGAGGTGTCATTAGACCGGCCCTTGGTGGTCATGGGACTGCTGATGGGCGTTTGCGCAAACTCTGAGTTAGTTGTGAAGAGTTTGGACCTAATATGAGCGATTGCACAAATTAGGTCAAAAGTGTGAAAATATGTGGGACCGGCCTGTTGCAAGCCTTAGAGCCTCCCTTGGTAGGTCAAGGGAGCATGCCCGTGTCTCTATAATGCCCCTGTCTCAGTTATGAGAGTTTCAGCATTTTTTGATGTGCGTTTGAGCAATATTTCGGATTTTCAGAAGAGTTCGATCTTTGCCTGAAATCCTCGATTTTGCTCAAATGAGCAAGTATGCTCGTTTGATCAATATTTTGTGAATATTAAAGTAATAATACTTTAATATATTTTTCGTGAGTAGCCTAGTCGGTCGTGTGACCATGTTGATTTTTGGCTTTTTCATGGTTTGCGCAATATTTGAGAAAATATGGAGAAACCATGATTTTTGCTAAAACTGGGGACTTTCACAAGATGAGAAAAATAACAATTTATGAAAGATTAGGGATTGCAATGTGTGGGACCGGCCACGGCTAGGGCATGTCCGGCCGGCTATGTTGCCCGGTCCCGCAACACCTTTCCCTATTTTTTATTATTATTTTTCGTGAAACTACACAAAATTGGGGAAATCACAAAATATGGAGAAACCATGAGTTTTGCTCAAACAAGAAAAGATGCTGAGATGGAGGAGTCTTCATGAGTTTATGAAAACAACAAAAATAAGGAAAAATAATGGAGGAAGCATGGGACCGGTTAGGGCACGGCCGGCCGGCCGGTGGGCCCGGCCCATGGGCGCTTCTCCATTATTTTATCTCTCCTGTGTTTGTGCGGGATTCCTCATTTGTCCATATTTTGGATGCGCGTTCGTGCATCATCGTCGAGTACACTTGCACTATTTAATGGGGCTTATTCACTGGTAGTCCAGATGCCCGATTGTTGAGTATTTATTGCTAATTTATGAAATTCAGTGGAGAATGATTCATGAAACTGAGTAATAAAAGTGAGTAGTTTTTTATTATCAATTCATAGGATCAGTCGTGGATTCGACCATGAATTCGGGAGAATAAAATAGGTATTACCATTCCATGGGATCGTGGATTCGACCATGAAATCGGAGTAATAAAATAAGTGGTGATATTACCATTTCATGAGACCAGTCGTGGATTCGACCATGAAATCGGAGTAATATATATTACCATTTCATGAGATCAGCCGTGGATTCGATCATGAAATCGGAGTAATACATTTATCTATACCATTTCGATCATGAAATAGGAGTAATGAGATAAGATAGATTATCTTCAAGTAATTCAGTGGTGAATGTCACGATAGAATTTAATCTCTTACATATAGTCAGTGAATCAGTTGAGTGTTGTCGATGTCCTGAAGACGTTATTGCTCTCAAGCTTACGGAGAACCGTCTGGATCTATACACTACCTCTCTCATGTAGTCAGCGAACAATGAGTATCATCGACGTTCTGAAGGCGTTATTGCTCTCAATCTACGAAGAACCGCCCAGTTATGTTATTCTACATAGAGGGCACGATGAAATGTCAGGGATCGAACGCTCAGCTAGTGGAGGCTTTTCGAAAGGAATATTCACCGTGGCTTCGTAAAATATGAATTGTCGCTTGTCTGAAAGCCGTGTCAGAAACATGCATCATGATTTTACGGTTTTGCCCTTTGTTGAAAATCCACCATCTACAGTAGGAAATCATTTATTGATATGCGACAAGGAATCCTAAAAATTAAATACAAGAAAATAAAAAATAAGAGATAATAAATATTAAACCAGTGGGTTGCCTCCCATGCAGCGCTCGGTTTAAAGTCGTCAGCTTGACTTGCAAGTTGAATTCCCCATACACTAATAATCTGAAAAGTTGGGGATCCTTCCATAGAACCTGTTTTACAAACACTAGCTTCACACAAATATTAGTAATATAAAACAGAAGTGAAGCTATCGCCCCATAGAAGTTTCCCCCACACTTATTCTTTTCTACACTTGGAAGTGTATAAAGAACATGAAAATCGGGAACTTCTATGGTTTCTTCTTTGCAAACCTGCATAGTATGAGAATCAAATGTTTCTAATGGCGGAGATCGAGACACAAAGTCATTTAACTATATTCTCGAAGAACATATATTCAAGCCAACAAGAGGTAAAGGAGAAGAAACAATATGCAAAGGGTTAGACAAACCTATCACATTCTCTTGTGTTATGGTATCCTCTTCATCCTTAAAGAATTCAAGTGCATTAATTACGTCTTGCACATCGTGGTCCTCTATCAAAACTTGCAAGCACTCTTCGTCCGTTTTTGCCTCCACCAAAGTCTCGACATCAACATCATCATTACAATCATGTGCAAGCTCAATTGGATCTTCCACAACATTAGTCATAACGGTCACGTTCTCAAAACACTCATCGTCGTCTTCATTTTCAGACTCACCGAAATCAGAATCGTCGTCGGTTTCCCAACCTTCATCACGACGACGTTTAAGTTCCATACGAATGATCCTACTAATTTCATCGACAAGTTCTTCTGAGGTTCCATCATTTTCCAACTTGTATAATTTCTGTGCAAGTTTTATAACGCTCACACGCTTACCACCATTGGCTACAATAGGTTCTCTTTCCCATGACTCTTCCTTTTGAATGAATGAATGATCATAATTACGATCTGGAGTCGGGTAAGAAAAAGTGTTGTAGAAATTGGTTTGTGCTGCGTTTTCTCTATCACGATAAAGTTGGTCTAGTCTTTGTTGCATGTCTTGTAATCCATTCAAAATCTGCATATAACTCGAATGAAGCCAATTAGAAGTAGAATTGTCCCACCTTGGTGCTTGACTTACATACCCACTACAAGGTTGATGTTGGTAATGTATGAAAATCACCGTAAGGTTCTCTAGGATATGCATCATAGCCAATAAATTGGTTTTGATTGTATCCCAAAGTTGGTGAGCAATTGTCATAGTGTCGAGGTTATTGAAAACCGTATCTATTGTTCCAATATGCTCCGTCCAAAGAAATTGGTATCTGAAACAAGAGGTCTCAAAACTATGTCAAAAACCAGAAAATAAGAAAAACTAAAACAAAAATAAGAAACCAAAAACAAATAACAACCCGCCGCCTCCCCGGCAACAGCGCCAAAATTTTATCGCTGTCGTAGGCGTCAAAAATAATTACACTTTCTTACAACTCTAAATATATGATGAAGCAAGCACAAGAAATGATCGTTTTCACAGAGAGGTCGTAGGTTGTCAATATGTTTTGGTTTCCTAAAGGTAACAAGAGGGGTTTTCTGATTTTTATAAACTAAAAGTAAAATAAAAGCAAACAAAGGAATAAAGTACACACATCAATAATATGAAAATATTGGTCAAGGATCAGTTTTCATTCACAAACATGTATAATTAGAATTGATATTTAATCTCAACTTTTATCAAAAGCCCTAAGATATTGCAAGAATATCCCGCTAATTTTCTCTTATCATCAACAAACACATTAAAAGATGCGAGTATGAGTTCTATATAAGAGAACAACCTAACATGTAAAATCACTAATCAAGTTTAACTCCCTAGATGCATTAAGTTCTATGAATCAGGCCAATCAAAGCAATCGAACGTGTAAAAGCACTAATCCGATTTAACAAAGGTTATGGTTCACATATGATTACAAGGATACATCACTACAAGCTATAACCATATTTATGCTACTTCTAATCAGGAATTTATCACTTTTGCGTGTAACAAATCCTAATCTAGCGATAGAGATGAAAACAAACTCAATTGATCTGCGACTCGACTAAACAAGCATTCAAATCATGTAACGATATTAATGGTGCATCATAAACGATAAAACATGGAGACAAAACTAAATCATTGTATGTAAATCATGTTTGGAATTCCAACTTATTCCTTAACCAAAAGAAAACTAACTCATGTTCATGAAGTTCATCCAAAAAAGAAATAAATCTATCATGTTCACAAACCCTAGAACCAAAAGTAGAAGTAAAGATCAGATTAGAATAGCAGTGGGTTTCTCCCTTTTATAGCTTCTAACTTGCCAAACTCGTGCAAGTATAATCTGCACGTCCAACACCTTCATGGGCTAGCATGTGAACACTAGAACCCAGCCAAATCCATCTGAGTCAGCTACTGGATCGGTGACTCCACTCGGCTAACTCGGAAACTGGCCGAGTTCTGGCCGATTCCTGACTGTTTCCAGGCAATATTTCAGCCATGCTCTGCACCTGCATTCACCAGCACCACATATCCATGACAATGCCTGCAGTTTCTCTGTCCATCTCCTCTCAACACCAAGCCATACTGCAGCTGCATATCATCTCCCTTATCATCTTGCACCTGAACTTTGTACCTGAAACCTAGCGTACATCTAAGCAGTTCAACTCTTTCTCAAACAGCATCAAGCACATTCACAACAACAGCTTCAGCTTTACATTGCTGCTCCATCTCACCAGTTGCTTCTCTATTTGTTGTCCTGTAGCAGCACACAATCTCAAGCACAAAGCAACTACCCATTTTCTGCATCTTCAGTACCAGTACAACCCATCTTAGTAGCATCATATCCTCGTTCTTCTCAGCCTTGGACTCATCATAACCTGTACTTCATACACAACACCAGACTCAGGTCACCATTGCATCTCAATTCAACTCATGCTACCTCCCATCTTTACTGTAGTTTCTTGCTTCAAACCCTTCTTGCCAATTTCTTCTCGGACAATACTTCATTTCTGCTTCGAAACAACGGAATCACCATCAATCCTCCTTTGAAACCCAGATTCCGATCCATTCCTCATCATCCGCTTCATCTCCTCAGTTGAATCACGGCTGCACCATGAGTTCCCTTGCTCATCACCTGTAGCTGTAGCTTCCTTCAACAACTCTCCCTGTAATCTTCACTAGAGCAGCAGCTCCAACTGCCGGCACCTAGCCAGTGTAATCCTACCACCAGCCATTCAGTCACGCCAACAAACCGCACCAACCCATGATAATCACCATCTGATGTATCCTTCTTGAACTCTCTGACACCACCACAGTTCAACTCCAATAACCAACCAGAAACTGCCTAGTCATTGCTGCAACAACAAAACCAGTACCCATTAGCTCTGTAACTTACATCTCTGCTCAAACTGCATCACCATCAAAACCCATCTGCATCATTTCCTTGCCTTCATGAACCATGCAATCCCATTGCCAAACTCAAACCAATTCAATCAATCTCAGTAATAACAGCACCAGCAGACACCCTTTCCTCAATAGCTTCTCGACCCAATTTCGAGCGCAAAACTCTTAATCAGATCCACCAACAGAGCCATTCAATTCTATCCTTTCCATGATTCAACCAAAACCCTTTTAACTCTCTCCATCTCAAAACCCTAATTTCACCTGCAACTTCATGTAATAATCAACAAAAATCAATAATTCAACACACCCATTTGTTAATTATCCACAAACTGTCGATTCCTCTTCTCAGCTTAGCACATCAACCTCCATTTATTATTCAGTCTCAGATCCCCTTTTCTGTCTTGTTCACAGTAAATTCTTTGTGTTTGTAACATCTTCCATGTCTTATCGGTGATGAACAGAACCCAATTTCTCTCGTCGTTACAACATCCATCTTTCCTCTCACAGCCTTATCATCACTCATTTCTCTTTTCTTTTTCAATTTCAGGTGCAGCTCTGTCCTCTCTAAATTTCAGATAGATGTAAATGAAGAGAACAATTCCCGATTAAGGTTTATGTACTGAAACTGGCACGGCTATAGGCATCCAGTGACTCAGATAAGGGCTGCCCAGAATTCATTTAGCATGTCAGTTTCAGGGAACCGACTTCCTATTCGCTTCCTTGCTCAACTATCAGTTGCGCGAAACTGACAATTTGTTTTCCACCTCCTTTGCTCCATAACCTTAGCTAACTCCAAGTATCACTCGCATGTTAATTGACCTTTTATTCCAAATGGACGATTTCTTCTTCTTTTGCTATGAATAACTTCATTGCACCTAATTACTCAAAACCAATCATAAGATACATAATTTACAAAGACAATAGTAAAGAAAGCATAAATACTAGATATAAAATTAGGTGTTTTAGAAACCTATCACAAGTCTGTGTTTGTAGTGACCTGACTCTATGGACAGAAATTTTATCTCCATAAACGTACCACCAGTCTTCGATGGCTCAAACTACATATGGTGGAAATTGCTATGCGTGCTTTTCTTCAAGCTCGTGATTTTCAAACATGGGTACGTGTTATTAATGGCTATGAACCTCCGATTAATACAGACGGCGATATACTTATACCGAAGGATATTGGTAGATACAACCCAGAAGAAGTGCTTGCTGCAAAGTAAAATTCTGACGGCTTAAATGCTACCATACATGCTGTTACCCCAGATCTTCAGCACTATGTGCACAGAGTCTAAAGAAGCCTGGGATATCTTGGAAACCGTATTTAAAGGAAATACCAATGAGAAAGAAGCTAGACTTCAAAACCTAAGTTCTGATTGGGAAAACCTTTGTATGGCAGATGAAGAAACGTTTGATGAGTTTAATCACAAAGTGTCTGAAATTGTTAATGCATCTTTTACATTGGGTAAGACTATTCCTGAAAAGGACATTGTGATGAAAATTCTCAGATTGCTGCCATCTAGATACAATTATAATAAGCATGCCATCGTTTAAGGAAATAATCTCGCAACATTTTCCAGAAATACTCTGGTTGGGAAGCTAAAGATCTTTGATCATGAGCATACGTTCAAGTCTAGTAATGATGTTGCTTTCAAAGCACTAAAGAACACTAAATTACTTGATAAAAGTAAAATTGTCTATATCTCTTAAGATGATCTTTCTGAGGCTGATTCATCAGATGAAGATCTTGACAAGTCAGTCTCGTTGATCACAAGACAGTTTAGGGATCTTCTTTTGAAGAGAAGTAAACGGTTTTCCAGAGATAAATCCAAGTCATCAGATAAACCTCATAATCGTGTTCCTCCTAAAAATAGGGATATTGATCGAACTGATGGTGAGGATATGCCTTAGTGATTTAAGTGTAAAGGCTTTGGTCATTTTGCAAATGAGTGTCCAAATCGAAAGAAATACACTGAGAACAAAGGTCTTGCTGCAACTCTTGATGAAATGTCTGACAATTATGATTCTAATGAAGACGAAAAATCAAGTGTTACACTTCTTTGTGAAAATATTGGTTTTGATAAATGTGGCAATACACACATCAATCTTGATATTCTTTCAGAAGAAAACTCAACCAATCTGGAAGATAAAATTGACCTTTCTATTAGAAACTCTGTGTATAATGTTTCAGGTTCTACTATGTGTCTTGCAGCTTGCACGTCTCGGATGCCTGAACTATATCCAAGATTGACGTGCTCATATTGTTCACTCAAAGGTCATGAACTATCAAAGTGTTACAAGTACAAACACAAATCGAGACATGTCAACAAACTTCAACGAAGAGCAAATCGTCTAGCAAACAAGCTTAAAATTGCTCAGAAGACCGCTGAGGTATGTAAGATTTTATCTTCGTCTAAGAAGTTAGTTTCCAAAGATAAATCAATATCATTAGAGAATAAATTATGGTCAAATAGTTTTGATAGATAAAGGTTTGTGGATTCCTCTCAAGAGGAACATGGTGGACAAATTGTTGTTCACCGAAACACAACTTGATTGTGTTGATTTGAAGATCTTGTCTCATGTGCCTGATCAAAAGAGACAAGGTTATGTATCTCTCAGGCTTTAGGAAAAGTTTGTTTTCTTCTTTTCTTAGTTTTTTTTCTCTCTTTGGAATTCTCTGTCTAAAGGAGGGTTATTCTCGACAATTCTACTCTCTCTAGGGTTCAGAATTGTACGTGCATGAACCTGTTAAAAAGGTTGCGCAATCCTACATTCCTTTTTCCTTCCCTGGAACCTTTTTTATCTTGAGACTACTTGTTGAGTTTAAATTGTGATTTCCTCTCACAAACCCATACGTTTATGGATACTCCAAGCATTATGTCTTCTGATTGCGAAGATGTTAATATGATTGTCAAACCATCAATCATAAAGGAAAAAGAGAAATCTACATTATCTCCGATATTGAAAAGAAAAAGAAGGAATGTGAGGAAGCCAAGAGTTGTTCCTTCAAATTCTCAGAAGTTTTATGATGTTCTTGAAGTGTTGACGGAGATGCGTAAGGAGATTCAACAAATAAAGGATTTTGTGTTCAAGACTCATGAGATTCAAAAGGCCCTGGTTCGACATCAGTCAAGAATGTTTATTGATATTAACTCCTATCTTCATGAACCTTATGTCCCAATGGCTGTTGACGACAAGGAGTTCGGGGACGATAAAGAATTCTTCAAAGGTCTTAATGTATAGTAAATCTTCTTATGAGAATTTTATTCCTGTGTTTTAGGAAGAATAACTAGAGTTTGAAATAGCCATTATTATGATTACACATAGTTATGTCCCACGTTTTCATCTTCATGTTTTTAAGTTTATTTGTTTAAATTCTAAAATTGTTTGGAAGATGATTCTTGCAGTATTAGTCTTTATGGTTTTATATATTGCAATTTTTTATGGGATATGTATGTTTGCGTCCGTGAACTATGATTGTCCCATACTTTGTCCAAAGTTAAGTCTTTCGCATGTCGGTATGCATGTATTGATAAAAATAATGAATGAGCTTTTGACGTTGCAAAAGTTTGAAGCCTATTATGTCATTATTGATGGAAGATAGGATGAACTTTTGTTTTCGAGGATTATGTCTATTGTATGTCATTGTGCAAATAGGGATGGAAAATAAAATGAATCCTTGTCTATTCCGCAGTATTGATCTTCCCTGATCCATATTTTATGTATATATTGTGCGGCTCCGTAAGTTCTCTTATGTTGAGCATTTCTGATTAGATTAATCATGGATTTTCTTATGGTTAATTTAATTGAGTATTATTTGGATTCAAATTCATATTCGTATGTGATTTGTTATGTCCAAATAAATCCTTCTTTTCTCTTGAAATTAAGGTTGCTCTTGTTGTTCTTTCGGGAATGACATTTTATGGGGGAGAGTTCTTAATTGAACTTGTGCTTAATTGCCAAATCTTTGTGGGGATTGCGGATGTGGAATATTATAGGGGTTATCTTGTATCTTTATAAACTCCTTGATGAAAGCATTTAGCTTCGGCTTTATGATTGCATATAAATAAGTTGATATGTGCTTGCTTTTGGTCATGGAATGTCTCTATGGAAATTTTCATTAGGATCCCGTTTTCGTACCTTTGCCAATTTTATTGAAAAAAAGGGGAGAATTAGTGTGTAGTTCACACTACAAATACATATGGTTTTCAGATCAAAATGTAAGAGGGAGTGGTTTCGTGAGATGAAGTATTGACTAAGGGGGAGTGATACATATCACCATAGTATCATTGTCGAAGTTGTGATACAATTGAACTTTGATGTTGTGTAATAATATTATGACACCGTGTAACAATGATTGAGAATTCTTGTTTTCTCATTGTTATTGCTAAGGATTTTCAACAACGATGATGATAAACTTACAACCTTTGGAATCATTGGAGTACTTAGAAGTGACGAAGATTTCGAGTAATATTGAAGATTAGGCATATGGAGTAGGAGCTACAAAAGTATATTTATATATTTTTATATTCCATATGTATTAATAGTTTTGTCACTAAAATTGACAAAGGGGGAGATTGTTAAAGCACTGCTCGGTCGAGTTGCTATCTCAAGCATGTTTGTCAATGTTAGTGATCAAAACTATAAGTCTTGATTTCTAGTCTACTATAGCTAAGTCTCGGACTAGGATAAAAAATGTGGACGATCTCAAGAACTCCATGACGATCATCATACAAGACGAAGAACTACTCATGGAACTGGTGGAACTTAATCGACTAAAAGGTATGTGGAGACTTGATCTTATCTACCACTCAAAAGTCTATCTACTCTATCTCCTATCTTGAGACAAAAGTCGTTTTGATATATAGACTTTGATTATACACATTTGCTATTTCGAGCCGAGTTTATCTCGCTTATCTATTTCTCGAAATATGTGTTGGTAAGATTTCGCTTTGGCCAAGTTCATCTTTACCTAGTGACGAAAGTCATATTATGTTTCAATTACTTGAAAATGGATTTGACGAAAAATAGTTTGTGAACAACAACTATATAACATCATCTAAGAATGTTTCAATGATTGAATTGAGAGTTTAGAATACATAACCATTGTTGGATATAAGCATTGTGTGGTAACACATATATGTATAAATCCTTATTCCTTGAACCAAAGTATGCGTACTTTGATGCTCAGGAAAACCGGAACAGAGTCCGCGAACTATCGGGGGTTCTCTTCTTGAGAAAATCTGCTGGAGTTTGTAAACCACAAACTTATTCCGGGTACTTAAGTCCGCGTACCTAGTCCGCGTACTTAGGTTGGTTATTTTCTAAAAACGATTATCCGTGAACTTATACTTATATAAACTAAGGAATGCAAGTTTGAAAAACCGTGGCTTTAAAGTTCATGAATTGATTCGAGTGAATCAAATCGTTTTTGCTTCGATTGTGTCTTGTATACTTCTATAAGATCTAATCAATTGAACAACTCTCTAACTAGTACATTCGAGTTATTTGAACTAGTTATGGTAAAAAAGAATATGGTTGATATGAAAGTGCTCATATGGCTAACCATTTTGGTTAACTATTGTTTAACCACAAATGTACATGTTTGGGTACGGTTACACAAACCTAAAATCGTGCATTTCATTTGTGTGTAACAAGCTAAGTTTTTGATCTACGGTTGAAAGATATTAGCTTGAATCTAATCAGGTTTTCATCTAACGGTAAATATTGAATGCTTTGTTACTAAGCTAACATTGATTTCAAACCCTGATTTGAAAGACTATATAAAGGAGAACTCAAGCAACCGGGAAACCTAATCGCCACACCTCCTGTGTGATACTATTTGTATAAGCTAGATTCGATTCTCCTTTAACATTAGGTTTCTTCTCGAGACCCTGTAGGTTAGCGACTTGTAGTTGTGTGATCTGATCTTGTTGTTTCTATCGTATTGAGTACAATCGTAACCATTGGCTTGAGATTAATATCTCCGATAGGAAAGATATAAAAGTAATCACAAACATCTTCGTCTCATCGTTTGTGATTCCACAATATCTTCTTTCACCGCGTCGATTAAGATTATTGTGAGGTGATTGATAATACTGAGCTGTTCTTCGAGAATATAAGTCTAGTTTATCAATTGGTTCATGTTCACCTTGATTTATCAAAAGACGGAACAAAAATCGTAGGTATTTCTGTGGCAGACAGATTTATCTATTATCGTAGACTTTTCTGTGTGATACAGATTTATTTATTAAAGTCTTCGACTTTGGGTCGTATCAACTCTTAGTTGTGGGTGAGATCAGCTAAGGGAATCAAGTGCGTAGTATCCTGCTGGGATCAGAGACGTAAGGAGCGCAACTGTACCTTGGATCAGTGTGAGATTGACTGGGGTTCAACTACAGTCCAGGCCGAAGTTAGTTTGTAGTAGGTTAGTGTCTGTAGCGGCTTAATACAATGTGTGTTCAATCTGGACTAGGTCCCGGGGTTTTTCTGCAGTTGCGGTTTCCTCGTTAACAAAACTTCTGGTGTCTTTGTTATTTATTTTCCGCATTATATTTTTTTATATAATTGAAATATCACAGGTTGTGCGTTTGAATCAATCAATCAGAATATCCAACCTTTGGTTGTTGATTTACATTTATTGATACTTGAACATTGGTCTTTGGTACCGTTCAAGCGATTTCTCTTGTATTCAATTAGACTCGCAGATTTCTATTTGCTTGAGTAAGAATTGAATCGAGAAAGAGAGATATAACTCTTTGATATACTTTATCAAGATTGAGTCTAGTTCAATGATGCTAATTGTTCTGCTGTTATTAAGGAAAATTTGGGTGCAAATGTTAATGGTTCATTTGCCTTTAGATTTTCTAATAATTTGTCTGATACCAAATACATCCTTAAGGACTGAAATCACAATCACTTTGGTAATATTAGTACTCAGATATCCAAAATAGAAGCCCAAGTGTGTGTGATAACTAGGAACAAGTCTAGTCAAAATAGTACTCAAGTTAAAGAATTAACTGATAAGCTTAAATTCTGGTATCAAGTTGAAGAGGATTTCTGGAAACAGAGGAATATAGATGATAATGTAAGATTGAATGATAGGAATACTGCTTATTTCCATCATAAAGCTAATTTTAGAAGAAAAAGGACCCAAATTGACACTCTTCAAAGTAGAACTGGTGACTGGCTTACTGATAGAGAGGATATTGCAGATGAGTTGTTGCAACACTTTTCTAGTATGAGTAAACTACAAATCCTGATAGGCCTGATTCTTATCTGAATAATGTCACACCCTGCATAACTCAAGCTGATAACTGCATGCTTACTGAATGCCCTACTTATATATCAAGAATTTTAAAACATTGTTTTTCATATGAAACCTTGGTCATCCCCTGGTCCTGATGGATTCCCTGCAAGTTTCTACCAAATTATGTGGGATACTGTGGGTAAAGATGTTGTTAATATGGTTAGATCCTTCTTTCAATCTAAACATATTTTAAAACAGCTTAACCACAATTTCATTACTCTTATTCCTAAATCTAATTGTCCTAAACATGCTGTTGATTTCAGACCAACTAGTCTTTGCAATGTGTCCTATAAAATTATATCTAAGATCTTGAGTTATAGACTAAAAAGGATTTTAAGCAAAATTATTGCCCCAAACCAAACTGTTTTTGTTGCTGGTAGACTCATACAGGATAATATAGTGATTGCTCACGAGATGATTCACTCTCTGAAGAAAACTAAAGCCAAAGATAGAGGTATTGATATTAAACTTGACATGTCCAAAGCTTTTTATAGGGTTGAATGGTCCTTTTTAATTGCCTTGGTTTCTCTGAAAATTGGTGTGCTTTGATTGAGCAGTGTATTTCAACAGTCTCCACCTTTATTTTACTAAATGACGCTCCTGGTAAGATTTACTATCCCCAAAGAGGACTTAGACAGGGAGATCCTTTATCTCCCTACCTTTTTATCCTATGTATGAAAACTTTTTCTAGGGCTCTTAGAACTACGGAAGATTCCAATATGATCCATGGTTTCCAAGTTACTAAAGATGCACCTCCCATTACTCACCTGTTTTTTGCAGATGATTGCTTAATGTTCATCAAAGCTAGAATCCATGAAGCTAACCACCTAGCTAACTATCATAGATCAATTCAATAAGTTTTCTGGCTAAGCAGTTAACTTTGACAAATATGTTGTTGCCTTCATCCCTAGAGTTCCAGGTAATACTAAGAACACCATTTCTAGTATCCTTCAAATTAAGAGAATGACATTACAAGAGAAATATCCGGGAATGCCATTAATGCTTCAAAGGAACAAGTCTCAATCTTTTTCTCACTTGGTTGATAATTACAAAGGTAGTCTTTCTACCTAGAAAGGCAAATTTGTAGTTCCACATACAATCTGTGTTAGGCAACATGGCTAACCATCACCTTGCTGTTTTTCTTATGCCAAAGGAGATCACTGATAAGATGGATTAAGTGCAAATGAATTTTTCAGTGGGGTAAGGATGAGAAAGGTGGAGGTATCTACCCTAAAAGATGGCTTGAGGTTTCTCTTCCAAAGTGTCTATAAGGTCTTAATATTAAAAGAACTGATATTCTAAATCTTTCTTTGTTAACAAAACTTGCCCGGAGAATGGTAAACCAGCAAGATGAATTGTGGGTCAAAATTTTATATTGCAAGTATTTTAGTAATATTAATCCTTTAAGTGATGTTGTTTCTTCACAGGGGTCATGGATCTGGAAAGGTATATGTCAGTATCCTCATCAAAGAGAGTTTTAATTGTGTCTATTTTCCAGGAATGTGTCTCACTATCTATAAGATGGCAAACATGATTCATATTTACTGAAAAGTTGCTAGTGTCAGGGTGAATAATTCTATTTGGTAGCCAATTGTCTTTCCAGATAGAATTTTGCTCTCCATTTCCAACTTCCCACACATAATGCCTTTTAACAATTTCAAGCCCCTGACATATACCTTTGAAATATTTTAGTAATATTAATCCTTTAAGATAATGGGCATTTTACTGTTAAATCTGCTTACAAGGTTATCTTAAATGAGTCCCTTACTGTTAGTCCTACTTAGAACAATCTAGCTGTCAACTGGAAATCTTTCTGGAAACTTAAACTACCTCATAGGATACAACATTTCATGTAGAAGGTACTGCACAAATGTCTTTCTACAAAAGATAGACTAGCTAGATTTACAAAGCATAAAAGTACTTCTTGTCCTTTGTGTGATAATGATATTGAATCCTCTCAGCATCTCTTTATTGATAGTGTGGTGGCTAGGAACATTTGGAATATGGTTAATGCTAACCTATATCATTCTGTCAGTAATTTTAATTTACATGACTGGCTATGTGGAGTCTTAAATGCAGGGAATAATGGTGTGCAAGTTGATCTGGAAAAATTTGAATTTACCAGTTTTGTTACTTGGCACATCTGGAAGGCCAGATGTTCCAAAAACTTTGAGAATACACAGATTGTTGAAGCTCATATAGCTAAGAATATGATTAATCATTTGCAGGATTGGCATAACACTTTATCTACTGTGCATGCTAGGAATAACAATGTTCCATCTGTCAGACATATATGGCTTCCCCCTGCAGTTAATGTAGAGAAGATAAATTTTGATGCCTCATTTATAGATAGTTCCATAAACTCTGGTATTGGACTAATTGTGAGAAATTCTGCAGGGAACTGCAATGGTGTGCAATGTGCCCCAGTTATAGCAATAGATGCTGAGCAAGCAGAGGCATTGGGAGCTTTGGAAGCAGTTGTATGGGTTAAAGAGAAAGGGATTAGAAAAGTACACTGGAAGGAAATTGTGTGAATGTGGTGAATGCCATCATAGGATCCAACACTTCAGTGAAATGGACAACCAGTAATATTATTCAAGACATTCGTTTTATTTTAGATGATTTTGAACACTGGTAATGTAGCTATGCTAGTAGAGATGCAAATAGCCTTGCTGATGACTTGGTAAAGTTTGCAAAAACTCAATTAGGCGCAGTAGAATGGAATTTAAATTGGCCTACTTGGATCAATACTATGATTCTAAGTGACCTGAACAATGTTTCAAATTAATTTTCGTAAATAAAATCTACTTTCCTATTAAAAAAATATAACAACTCAAATTCTGAATAACAGAATGGTGTGGCCGGCCTTGACCAAACCGCACCCCCATGGTAGAAGACAAACAAGTCAAAAGACCATATATGAAGGTAAGCCTACTTAATAAACGATAATTCTACAGCTATCGCGGGCTAAATCCCGTGACAACTACTGCACCAAACAAAAAATTGGGATCCACAGTGGGACCCATATGCCCACCACCTGCAAGCTCTTGTGGGTCCCCGGGGCTGTGAGACGCGGTGATTTCCACGGTGCCCAGCCCGGTAGCTGTAGCATCACTCCTTAATAAACACATCATACTTGACTAGATTTCCCATGACGTGTTCTCAAATCTTAACACCATCAGATAGATCCCACCTTCCTGTCGCTCAAATCTAACGGTGGAAAATAAAACCAATCCCACACACTACTAAAAACTAAAGGGAGAATTTATAAAGTTCCCGTTTTATTGATCTCGTTTTTTTGTTATCCCTGTTTTTTAGAAATTTTTTAAAGTGCCCGAATTGTTTAGTTTTCCATCCTAGTTAGTCAACACTAGTTTACTTTCTTTAAAGTTTACTTCTTTACCCTTTACTTGTTAGTACGTTTACCTTCTACATCATTTTTTCAATTTGTCGAGCTCGGTTCAGGATCGTGTCATCATTTTCAGGTTTGTCTCATCATTCCCTGAAAGGATTCATCATTCCCAAGTGTCTTGGGGTTTTTGGTTGGTGGAGAATCAATATTCTACAATATTTTTCCGGTTAGTCGATCCCGGTTCAGGGTCGTTACACCACTTTCAGGTTCGTCGATCCTAGTTCAGGATCGTTACACCCTCTTTCAGGATCGTCGAATCATTATCCTCTCTACCAAGGAGATGTAGTTCAGGGGTAAATAGGACTTTTAATAGGAAAGATAACTGCAACCTAACACTTAACTAGATGGAATTTGCCTTTTGAGTAAAACGGGGTACTTTAGAAAATTTGTAAAAAAACGGGGGTACTTTTGAAGTGTACATTTCAAAACAGAGGTACTTTATAAAGTATCCCAAAACTAAACTAATCAAACTCTCTCACCCGTTAGATTGTCGTTAAGCATAATTGGGACTAAATTAGGAAATAATTACAGAATCCAACGGTTGAGAATTCTCAAATAGCCGTAAGGGTGATCTTTATAAGCAGAGAGAGAAAGATAGAAAGAAAGAAAATATCGAAGAAGTAAAATCTTGAGAGAGAGCAGTCTCTATCGCTCCCTCTTCTTCTTTCGCTCCCTCTTCTTCTTTCGCTCGCTCTTGTAGTGTTTTCACGGTGGTTTTAAGTTCATCCTAGGGTTTTACTTTCAGACGCGGTTGAAAATCCAGGTTTGATTGGATATAATTTTAGGGTTTTCGTTTTTGTTTGTTTCTTTCTTTCTCTATCTTTCTGTGAGTAGAGTTTTTTTTTTCTTTTTCTTTTTTAGAGATTTGGTTGCAATTGGTGTTTTTCATTTGGTTTACATGTGAATTGTGATATAGTTGTTAATCTGTTCGAATTGAATGTGTTTTTTTTTCTTTTTCTTTTTGTGATTTGAGATTGATGATGTCTAGTTAGGGTTTCGGATTTAGTTCAAATTTACTTGTTCTAAAAGAGAACGTTTGGTTCAAATTAAGGGCGACGATTTCAAACCAAGGGTTTTAAGTGGGAAATCTGTTCGCATTCAAATCGAGGGATTTGAGTGGGAATTTTGTTCGCATTG
This sequence comes from Papaver somniferum, assembly GCF_003573695.1. Classification (NCBI taxonomy): domain Eukaryota; kingdom Viridiplantae; phylum Streptophyta; class Magnoliopsida; order Ranunculales; family Papaveraceae; genus Papaver; species Papaver somniferum. Next base: position 118,344,050 of record NC_039365.1, on the reverse strand, counting down.
GGGTGTCAAGTAGAACTGGGATTAATTTATAAATCATTTTAGTTCGTTAACAAATTTGTGGTTTTTTGGCATTGATTTGGTAATAAAAACTTATGTTTTTATTAAAATTGGAGTTTTGAACTAATCTTATATCTTAAGGAAGTAAGAAGCCTTAATTTGAGTTGAATCCGTAGTTTGAGAATAGTAATCTCAAATCTAGGGATTTGAGTGGCATTGAGAGTGAAGTAGACCTAAAATAATCTTTACCAAGTCTTGAGTATTCAGACATTGATTTGGTGACGAAACTTGATTTTTTGAATTTTAATTTTGATTTTCTTGTTAAAATTGGAATCTTGAACCTTTAAATTGAGTTGCATCTATGCTATATAAGGTGGGGAAATCTTATGTCTGCAGTTAAAATGTGCAGATATTTGGATATAAACACATGGGGACTGTTCTATTAGATTATACTGGACAGAAGGACACAAAGAAATACTCGCAGAAAGTATTGCCGTGTACAATGGATAAGTCAGAAAAGATGTCTAGACGTTATTCATCATCTGATTTATACCGAGAATCTCGTCATCAACCTATAGGAACCATGTGCGAATCTGAAGGGCTTGGTAGCTCAGGTGGATTCGATACTGCAATGACTGCTTCAGAGGTTTCATGTGCTCCTCCTAGGAAGAAGTCTATTAGTTTAAGTAATGCTGGTAATAGTGATGCTTTTGGTGTACCCATTCGAGTGTTATCACTATCTAGGATGCCGAGAATGGAGAGGAAGGAGTTAAAATTAAGACTTCAAATGGAACTTGAGCAGGTTAGGAATCTTCGAAAGAAAATTGATGTTAAGCCTGTGACTAGTCTTGCTTTGTCTTCTTCTCGCAATATACGGAACTCTGATGAGGGACAGAAGAGGCTTTCTGTAGAGAATACTCAGAAGTCAGTAGGATTAGTGGCAGGACAGGGGAAGAAACGAGGCCCTCCAGCTCATATCGATGACACTATCAAGAAACGAGGTGATGCTGGAAGGTTTGAATCTGCAAAACCAGTTGCTCCTCCTAGCAGTACCTCACATGCGATTTTGATGAAACAGTGTGATACACTGCTAAAACGTATTATGACACATCAGTTTAGCTGGGTATTCAAGGAACCTGTTGACGTTGTGAAGTTGAACATTCCTGATTATTTCACTGTCATCAAGCAACCAATGGACTTGGGCACAGTCCAGAGGAAAATCGGTACTGGTGCATACTTGAGCCCGCTAGATTTTGTGGCTGATGTAAGACTTACTTTTTCTAATGCAAAGACTTACAATCCACGTGGAAATGATGTTCATACTATGGCTGATACGCTGAGCAAGTATTTTGAAGTGAGATGGAAACCTATTGAGAAGAAACTTTCAACAACTGGTTCTGGGCCTGTGTGTGCAAAATCTAATGTTCCCGAAAAAGAAGAAGAGTGTAAACCCATGCCATTTGCAAAAAAGAGAAAAACATCATCGATTAATCATGAGGTTAAGACAATACCTGAGGTTAAGACTCTTCCTGCGAAGTGGACATCAGTTGAAGAAAAACATAATCTAAGCAGAGATTTAGGGTCACTGCAGGAGATTCCGAATCATATAATTGATTTCCTTAAAAAACATAGTTTCCGTGAAAATGAAAATAGTGAAGAGGAACTTGAGATTGATATGGATGTTTTCGGTTATGAAACTTTAGTGGCATTACGAAAACTTGTAGATGATCATTTGAGGGAGAAGCAAAGCAAACCTGAAAAAGCGGAGCCTTGTGAAATGGAGGTACTGTCTTCACCCTCCCCTCAGTATTGTACTCTACATCACAAATTTGTGTCACGTAGTGTAACTGGTTTATTTGCACAGGTTTTGAATGATTCAGGACTTAGCAATATGTTATCCAGCCAACCATGTAAAGGTAATTTTTGCTTCCTGATAGTCTGTGATGAATTGGGGACTCCTGTGCATTTTGCTTGAATTTTGATGACTATCTTATTCACAGTTAATGAACCGGTGGAAGAGGAAATCGACATTGGCGGAAATGATCCGCCTGTCTCATCTTACCCTCCAATAGAGATTAAAAAAGATTCTGCTCACAGAAATAGTAAATGCAGTAGCTCTAGTAGCTCCAGTAGTGATTCGGGTTCTTCTTCTAGTGGTTTGTTTTACTCTTGCATTCTTTTTCTTCTTCATTTTCTCCTCTATGCTATTAGTCTGTTAACAAGATTTTGTCCTGTTCTTGTTCTAGCGTAGAAGTTAGTTGACCATGAGTTGGTGGGCATCCCTGTAAAGTAACAGGAGGAGAGTGTTGCATTAGTTAATAACTAAACAGCATGCAGAAAATGAGTTTTTTGTTTAATCTTATGGCCTCTGTTGATCTAAGTATTACTGTCCTTTAAAACTAGACCACTAGTGGAAAGAGAAAAAGAAAAATTTATGCGGCTGCTGTTATTTATTTGGGGTCCATAGTCTAGCCAATAGTGACTGGATAAATAAATTAGTTTGACGAGTGTAGGTTCATATGATCTAGAAAGTAGCAGCCATGTCTGTCCTCCTTTCTCGACATCCTGAAGCCAGAGGCCCGAAAATCATTGCAATCAGATCAAATTATTCGTATTTGTAACTTCATGCACATTTGAATGCTCTGAGCTCTCTTGGTTGCTTTCTCCGTCTACTCAAAATCTCTCATTTGTATTTTACATGTTAATATAGTATTTGCACAACTCAAAAATTATTCGATCACTACTGGACTGGAAGCTTTGGGCTTTACATTTTGCATGATAGGGAAACAATTCTTGTTCATATATCTTAGCAGAATCATACATAGCATGTGTGCTTCCATTCTCTCTGAAGCAATAATGTTTCTTTTTCCTGCACAACTTCTATTAGCAACCAGATGAACAGGCTAGAACGATCTGAACAGGTCCAGATTCCCACCTTTAATCTAATGCTGGTAGCTAGATGGCTACTTTCGCCATCTTCCATTTCAGATATAATAAGCATACCTGTTTAGACACTGCTCACACATAGTACCAACTACATCACTATTTCATTTTTTTCTTATCAATTACTCAAGTAGGCTTTTTGATTATTGTACTTTACTTTAACAGATTCAGACTCTGCCAGTTCTTCTGGCAGTGAATCAGAAGGCGTTAAAGCTTCATCTCCAGTAACTAAAGCATCGGTATGTTTTATTATATTTTACATATAGGTCTATGAATTTGTTTGATTCATCCCCACGATTGAACGAAATGGACCACATGGGAGAGTTATTTTGGATTACTTTCTTGTGGTGGGACTGAGATATAAAATCCTTTCCTCACCTTCCCCGTCTTTGCACCTAAATACATTCGTGCAGTAAAATTACTCAACTGATTATTATTGTTTCTCTGGAACAGGAAAAAGTAGTTTCAGGAGAAGCTTTACACCAAAAGCAAACAGATCTTAATGATCCTCATGATGGAAGTCGTGAGTTTCCTTTTTATTACCTTTGTGTGTAATCTAACGGAAGCTATTGCCAAAGCCTGCTTCTTATTGCGGGTTTATACATGCATGATAATGTGAAATATCAGAAAGGAAAAGTATGATACTAAATATGTGATTCCCGTGACTGTTACAGCGTCTATTAGTGGGTTGGACCAGCTTGAGCAGAATTCCCATCGTAACCCAGCTCTTGCTGAGGCAAACAGCTCTCAGGATGGTAAGCATGAATGTTGCTGAAGAAATTATCTGGTGGGTGTAAAATCTTTCAGATTCTATCATCTCACTTTCTCTGCTATTACATTTTTAGGGGAGAGTGCTCTGTCTGAGAGGCAAGTCTCCCCAGATAAGCTCTATCGAGCTGCTCTATTGAGGAGTCGTTTTGCCGATACCATTCTCAAAGCTCGAGAGAAGACACTTGGCCAGGTTAGTTGCCAAACCGGTAATACGTCCTATTTCTCCTGAGTTTATTCTAGTTGGCATGTGATCGAGTTCAACTTGTTAATGACGTGGTCAGGGGGAGAAGATAGATCCTGAGAAATTTCGACGGGAGAAGGAGGAACTTGAAAGACTGAAGAAAGAAGGTATGCATTTGTGGCTGTATTTTTTTTTTTCTCTGAACATTGTACTATTGTAAATGGTTAAGTGGTTCCAGGCTCCAGCCATCACAATTTTATACTCCTCCTAATTGCAGAAAAGGCTCGTCTACTAGCTGAAGCTAAGGCTGCAGAAGATGCTCGGAGGCAGGCTAAAATTGAAGCTGCAGCAGAAGCTGCAGCTGAAGCCAAAAGAAAGAGGGAACTCGAGAGAGAAGCTGCGCGTCAGGCTTTGCAAAAGGTAATACTAGTCATATGTATAGCTAATTCACTTTTAGCTCATAAACGAACTCAATTAGTGTTGCTTCACTCTGTTGCTCCGGGTTATCTTAACACAAGATTCTATGGGCTTTATTCAGATGGAAAAGACTGTTGAGATAAATGAGAATTGCCGATTTTTGGAAGACCTAGAGATGCTTAGGTCTGCTCCCTCTGCTGATCTATTACCTAGCTCAGTGGATGAGAAGAGCCCCGATCATTCTGAAGACATTTTTAACTTCCAGGGAATGAGTAACCCATTGGAACGACTTGGACTGTACATGAAAATGGACGATGATGAGGAAGAAGAATGTCAACCTGATAGTGGGCCGTGCCCGGTGAAGGATGTAGAGGAAGGAGAAATCGATTGAGTTAGGGTTCCCTCATTTGTTTCTCTTCCTCTCCTTGTATATTATTCACAATGATGGACTGGCAAAATTCTTTTTTTTTTTGGGTATCCATTCCATAAAATTTTGATCTTCCTTGCTAGCTTTTTGCAGGACTCTCACCCGCCTCCCCCTAGTTTTTCTGATGTTGTAAAACGGCGTTGAAAAGAAACATGTGTTGAATTAATTCGGTGGAGGTCCAGAACACTAATTTGAATGCAAAAGAACTGGCAATTAGATTTTTTGGTGCAACGGTGCCTCCAGCCTAAACCGCTTTGGTAAGCCTAGCTAATCCAAAACCAACCGAAGCTGTACAACGTGCACTTTTTTTTGTTGACAGAAGGGGATAGTTCATTGATTAAAGCTCCAAAGAGCAATCACAGACCCCAAATTATCAACAGACCGACAAACCTTCGTTGAATTAATCCCGGTGCATACCACATGAGGACAACTGAGACTCACACGGAAAACACTAGTAACACAAAAGGTCTCACATCAAGTTCTAACACGCAAACGAAAGATAAACTAGAAAAACAACATGCCTACGAAAAACTTAAAAACAAACTAAATATATTAAACAGACATGCCAACGAAAAACTTAAAAGCAAACTAAATATATTAAACAGACAAGGTCCATACCAAGTCAGGCCAAAGCCCGTACCCAGAAAATAGACCCGCCTGAAACAGGCATACCACAACCCGATTTTCAGAACCCTAGCTTCACTGTAACCATCTATGGTAGCACCGGATCGCCAACCTAGCAACACGAACAACGGCATCACTGGATCTCCGAGATAATCAAAGCTAAGAATCAAGATTTTTCACCACCAAATTCAGGAAATCCAACAACAACACCGATGCTGATGTAGCGATTCTGTCATTTTTTCAAAAATTGGGGATACGATGGGGTTACGTGTATTTGCTTGAAAATATTTTATATAGTAATAATTTATTCCAGTATAAAAATCACATAAAAATAAAAAATCCAATAAATACTATTTGGAATATTAAAAAAAAATAGATAAAACTTGTTTAACATCTCGCTTGCACATCACCCATTAATATTGTCTTCATCAAGTATTATCATTTCTAGTTCTAACTAATCAAGTGAAAAGATTGATCCCACATCGTTAAGCATCTTCAATAAATTCCCATATCTCACATCCTACTTTCTCTGATCCTTTCGTAGAAGATTAATAATTAAAATCTTTTCCCAGTATTTTAGGGTTCAATCTTATTTTTCTTAATTGAATCGATAAATTATACGTGCTCCAATTTCTCTCTGAAGAATACTGGGAACATGGCTTCCCAAGAAGCCTTAAAGCTATTGTAACACTGGAGGTGAAGCACCATATTTAACCACCAAGTCTTCTTTCTTTATAGTCAGGAAGTTAATAGGTTTATGTACAATTATTCGATATGTTCATGTATACAAATATAAGATTTTATGTATAAAAGTATCCCCTCTTCGAGTATCCAAAAGGTATCTCAGAGTATCCCCTACCATTTTTGTAATTAAAAAAAAGGATACTTTGAATGGAATATGTGATGGGTATCCCCAATTATCCGATACTGATACGTCGCAGATACGGATATGTTACCATTTTTGAAGTATTCGTGCTTCATAGCTTCAGACCAATTGAGTGTGGACATCTAGATTGGTCTGTCAGCCGAAATGCACATGTAGATGAATCCAGCTGATACTAAAGCCCTAAAAGTTCATAGAATCAGGAATTGGATATTTCCCTACTTTCCACAATAGCAAAACCGTATCCTCTAATATACTTCTTCACCTCGTTTAAATCGGAAGATGCTACACCTTTTTTTTTCTAGTTCCAAGGTTTCATGGAAGATGACTTGGAATCCAAGTGAGAGAGGCGAGAAAACGTTATTTGGATTGCCACGAAACACTATTTTCAAGACGGATCTAAAGGCCTAACGTGAGTGGTAATCCGATTGGTACTTTGTGACAATCCGATTGCGTTTTACATACGAGTGATGATCTTCCATGGAACCTGGAAGATGGAATTCTTCCACCATAAAACTTGCTCTAAAGGTATATAGTAACATTTTGACTTCATGACCGAGATCGGTAAAACTCAGCCAGACTCGGCCGAGATGGATGGGTTTTTCGGAAACATCTATTAGGAGTATAAAATAGTCAACCTGCTTCTTTGGATCTGCACCTGCTGAATCGCATTTCCTCTCGAACATTCTCAAACAAAACCCTTGAAGGTCCTATCAATTTTCATTTTTTTTTCTTTTCAAATTCTGACATGTGGGTCTGCTATTCTAACACCCTACTGATGCATGATCTACGTAATGTGTTATTTAGCATTAGGATTTTAATGGAAACGAAGGCTTAAGTTGTTTTTTGAGTTATTCGACATGTTATAATTTGTTTTAGTTCATAAAATCTAGTTAACAAATCTCTTAAAGATAGTCAACAAACATGTTTGTTGTTTCTTGAGGTGAGAGAGATCATTAAACTTCTAATGCAACCATTGTAGAGGAGATCCTAATGGAGGAATTCTATCTCCATTACCAAAGGTAAGAATTACAATGAAACCTTATTCGAATCTCATTATGTTTTCGTCCCCATTCAAAATTTCAACCACACGCTCACTTCCAGTGTCAAGATCAAAAGTTTGTATTTCTTTGAAATTTATCCCTACTTTGATGGCCAATGAGGTGGTTGAAATAAGTTAATTAATTCCTCATGAAATTAGAGTACTTCTTAAACTTTTAGTAGCCTTTGGTCTTTTAAGAGTGGTTATAGAGCAGATTTATAAACCTGTTGGTGTATGGAGAAGTTTGGAGTTCATAAATGTTAATGATCTTGGAGGAACTGAAGTTGATTGGTACATAAATCCTTGGATTTGTTGAGATTAGGGGATGGCTTGGTGTACCAATCAAGATGGAGAATGGAGTTCAAGTTTTTATTTTAAATGAAATATTAAATAAGCAGATAATCACAAAATATCCTCATAAAATGAAGAATGGAAAGCGTGTTGATTGGAAATTTGCAACGCAGATGGAGATTGACATGAATCCGTATGAAAGAATTCGGGAAGAAATCTATAAGATTCTCCAAGAGGACAAAGATTTGGAGCAAGAAGATCCATTTATCGCCATATATTCCATTGATTCTGTTAATTGGATTGCAGTGGTGCGTAATTAAAGTTTTGACGTTTTGTTTATGAAATTATGTTTATTTGAAATTATAATTAATAATTTTTCTTTTTTTTTTTTTGCATTTACGTGTGGCATGCTTTACCAAGACTGGCACACATGAAGATTATTTCAAAATTAGAGTCCGTCTTTCTATATATTCCGATGAATATGATTCATTGGTATTTTATGTTAGCATTTGATGAATGATTAGATAAAATATATCAGCATCCCCTTGTTTTCCGCCGTTTCCCTCGAATTTTGGGTCTGAGCGACTCCCAAACACTGGGAATAAGTTGTACTCCCGTGGTAAATCGCCTTGTTTGTAAGCCTGATATTCCAACTTGAAAACACTAAGCTAGATACATTAGTAGAAGTGATACTTCTTTGTGCAATATTCCACTCACTACCCATTTGTATGTATAAAAATTCAGAAGCATATCAGTCAGGAAGTGCGTTTCCATTGTAGATTTTAGCAGTGTTTGTTTAATTGGAATCAAGTAAGCACTCAAATGTAAATTGCATCCTAGATTGCATACACCAATATCTTCGGTAATGTTACCCATTTATATGTAAGTGTACCATTTCTAGCTTTGATAACATGCATACGTTATGATTGTTGTTATTATAAGCATTTTAGTGAGTATTGTGATATCGTTTGGTCCATTTATAGCTGGGACCACATCACTTTGGTCCACCAATAAAAGCGCATGTTCTGTTTGGTCTATAATACAAAACTGACTGAAATATCCTTACGAAACACTTTCTTAGTTTGACCAGAAAAGCTACAGCGTTAAACACAACGAACCACCTTCCTCTTCTTTCCATTTACTATCTTCTCTGAGAAACGGAAAAATCTTCTACTTTCCCCATATGTAACCTAAAAATTCATCAATCCAACTAGAAAAAAAAAACAAAAAGAATTTGATAGTGCATCAATCAAAACAAGAAATCAAACGTCAACCAACAAAAAATCAGAAGAAAAAAAAAGTCGAGAAATCAAAAATCAAAAGCCTAAAATAACAAAATCGAAGAAGAAAATAAAAGGAAAATCAATAATCAAAGCAACCAAATAGTTGTAACTAAAGAAGACCAATTCCAAAAGAAGTCAAAATAGAAAAAAGGTAAGATACGAAAAGTTCATTTTTGATGTTTGAATGCATATTCTTCTGAAATGTCGTTTTTCTGTTGTTAGTAGTATATATCTTGATAAACCTTATATACTATTTATTTGTCATGTTGATTCAGTTGTAGGTAGTTATACCTTGTTGAGGTTCATTTCATAAAATGAACTGTAAAAAATGTTAGTAAATTAAGTAGATCTGGATGCTATTGTTGTTAGAGTTCATCTTGTAGAATGAATTCAGAACTCTTTTAGGTGTATTGCTTCTGTTCATTCTATGATATGAACTCTAAAAAATGTCAGCAATGTAGATTTAGATGCTACTGTTGTTAGAGTTGATCTCATAAATTGAATTCTGAATTTTTTTAGGTGTATTTCTGTTATTCATTTTATGATATGAACTCTATAGTAGTGCATATTTGGATGCTATTGTTGTTAGAGTTCATCCTGTAAAATGAATTCTGAACTTTTTAGGTGTATTGTTATTGTTCATTCTATGATATGAACTCTAAAAAAATGTTAGTAATGTAGATTTGGATACTATTGTTGTTAGAGTTCATCTTGTAGAATGAATTCTGAACTCTTTTTAGGTGTCTTGTTGTTGTTCATTCTACGTAATGAACTCTAAAAATGTTAGTAATTTAGCTTTGGATGCTACTGTTTTTAGGGTTCATCTTGGAGAATGAATTCTGAATTTTTTTTAGGTGTATTACTGCTCTTCATTTTATGATATGAACTTTAAAGAATGTTAGTAATCTAGCTTTGGATGATACTGTTGTTAGAGTTCATTTTGCATATTGATCATGTTATATGGAGTTAGATATTTTCGGGGTTCATTATCTAGATAGATCTCTGGACGTTTAGATGTGCTTGTGTTGTTTGTGTTCATTATCTAAGATGAACTCTTAAATATTTCGATGTAGTGGACGCTTGTGTAATTAGAGTTCATTATCTATAATGAACCCCGAATGTTTAGATTGTTGTGTTGTTGGAGTTCATTATCTGGACTGAACTCTGAATTTTTAGATACTTGTATGAAGTTCATTTTCTAGAATGAATTCAAAAAATTTAGCAGCTTGTGTTGTTGGTAGCTAAAGTTCATTATTTAAAATTAACTCCGGAAGAAAATTTATTCGTTTTAAAAGAGCAGATACTTATTGTCAGAGTTAATCTTATAATTACTCTTTTCCTCTTTCTGCGCAGCCGAGAATGGAGATAAATCATACATAAAGATGAAGTGTAAATTTTGCTGCTTTATATTCACCCCGTATGATATTAAGAATTTGGGAAATATAGAAGTTTTAAATGAAGTCTTAAATTCTTTGCGACTTTGTTGTTTTTGATACTTGGTAAATTTAAAGTATGAAACTAAGCTCACATGACGGTTATTGATGAAGATATTGTGTCCAATTTCCAAATATAAGAAAAAAATCTATGTCTTTAGTTCGTTGCACGGAGTATTTATGGTAGTCTTTTGAATTCCTTGAAACTTAATTTGTCATCTAATCTATAAAATATATGAATCCTTCATTATTGACTTCCCACTACCCCATTAAATAGAAACAACGTCTAATATCCTCAGAATTCTATTCCATAAACAATTGCATGAATTATAATACTAACTGAAATCTAGTCAAATAATCGAAACTGGGTTAAGAACTCGATAAATTCATTAGCTGGCGTAAATCTTTTCGCACACGTCACTTATCTTTTTTTTTTATTTCCATTATGCCGGACGTTTGCTACTATTGTGAAGAGACTCCGCATGATCAAGACATCTGATCGTTCCACATGGTGAGTTAGCAATTTCAAAAGTTACTGGTCGACCTCGATTATCAACTATTTTTTTTGGATTTGAATGTGGATTTTTGGTTATTTCTTTCGTGATCATTCTGTCAACAAAAAAGATTTGTAAGCTCAAAGCTTTTCTACCCACTTATGATTTGTAAGATTCTATGAAGATTGAAGACTAGTTTGTATCAAATTAAGAAAAAAATATGATAGTTTTGCGATATATTTTGTTGTGTTAATATATTGATAGTTTTGTTAACTGCAGTACCAATATTTTGCTTGAAACGAATGGACTGTAGAAGCATTCAAACTGCATTATTTCAATTGAATAGTTATATCATTTTTTCGTTATTCGAATGGCCTGTTGAAACATTCAACCGAGCCATAGAATGGCAGTACATAATTTGAGATGAACCACACATCATTCAAATTGAACTGTATTTTCCCATCATGAACCATATTGTTTGAACACTGCTCGGTCGAACTCGCAAGCGTTGCTACCTCAAGCTTGTTTGTCAAGTTTAGTTGCCAAAACTATAAGTCTTGATTTCTAGTCTACTTATAACTAAGTCTTGGATTAGGATAGTAAGTGTAGTTGGGCTTTAGACTTCACGACGTTCATCGAATGAAGACGAAGAACTACTCAAGGGAACTTGTGGAACTTCATCAACCAAAGGTATGTGGAGACTTAAACTCATTTATCACTCAAAAGTCTATCTACTCTATCTCCTATTCGAGATAAAAAGTCGTATTGCTATATACACTTCAATTATACACATTTGGTATTTCGAGCCGAATTTATCTCGCTTATCTATTTCTCGAAATATGTATTGGTGAGCTTTCACTTTAACCAAGTTTATATTTTATTCTTGACGAAAGTCAAAAGACGATCATGCGAAAATCGCCTTGTAACATCTTACATGATTTGTGTGAGACAGTCATTTGATGTAGACTCGGAATGTTTCATATTGATCATTCGATCACTTGAAAATTGCTTTGAAGCTAATAGTTTGTGTAAGACAGCTATTGTCGTCTTCCAAGAATGTTTCAATGGTTGAAATGAGGGTTTAGAACATGTAACCATGATTCGATATAAACATAGTGTGTATTTATATTTGTGTAAAGTCCAAAACCGGGAACCATGGTATGTGTGCCCGTATGCGTACTGGTTGGTTGTTGGAAGTCTGGGAACTAAGTATACGTACCCGTACGCGTACTGGCGGAATTTCAAGTTCCGTGAATTTCTGCTGGAGTTTGGAAGTGTAAAATGGTATGCGTACCCGTACGTAGGGATGCACAAAACCGAACCAGAACCGAAAACCAAAACCGAAACCGAACAATTTAAACCGAACAGAACCGAAACCATATCCCAATGGTTCATTTGTGGTTGTCAGTCCAAAAAAAACGACACTATTGGTTTCGGTTTAGGTTTCCTAAAAAAACCGAACCGAAAACCATATGGTTAACCGATTGTTACTGGCCATAAGATTGAACTAATATTAGCCGTGGATGTTAGAGGGGAGCATTAAGCTCTTATATTTTTGCCGTCTTTAATTCTCTTTTGAACTAGTTTTGTTTTAATTAGTATGAAGTTAAAAGATGTTTGGGGGTTTTTTTAGCTCGATACTGCGAACCTTTATTATTCTCATAGCAGAATGAATCTTTTCACACTGATGAATTGTAGTTAACGAATGGTTAGGACTCTTAGGAGGATTATTCGAGTTAAAGCCTTTTGCTGTCATTTTAGTTGCTCGTCATTTATGTCTCTAATATGTTGCTAGCAAACTTTTCTGCCGCTTGTAGTATTAGGTGTACTATTTGTGTAAACTATAAAGCACTGACACATTATTGTTTATAAATCATTCGGTTAACCAAAAACCGTCTGGTTTTTAACAAAACCGAGTAGAAACCGAAACCAATGAAACCGAATAGGCTATATGGTTTTATTGGTTTTCATTATTGGAAAACCGAGTACTTTGGTTTCGGTTTAGGTTTTTCCAAAAACCGATAAAAACCGAACCATGTGCAGCCCTACCCGTACGCATACAGGGTAACCAAACTCAGTCCGACTACTTAGGTATGTGTACCCGTTTGCATACTTAATTAGGTTATGTTCTAAAATCGGTTTGTTCATGAACTAATACGTTTATATAGTAAGGAATGCAATCTTTTGCAAACCGTGGCTATAATGTTTATGAAACTATTCGAGTGAATCAAAATCGATTTTGCTTCAATTGTGTCCTGTATACTTCTATGAGAATATAAACACCTGAACAACTCTCTAACTAGTTTAATTTGAGTCATTTGAACTAGTTATGATAAAGATGAATAAGGTTGATATGAAAGTGCTCATATGGCTAACCATTGGTTAACTATTGTTGAACCAACTAAGTGTACACGTTTTGGTACGGTTACCTTTATCTAAATGATGGTACATTTCATTTGTGTATAACAATCTAAGTTCGATCTAACGGTTGAAAGATATTAGCTTGAATCTAATCATGTTTTCATCTAACGGTGAATATTGAAAGCTTTTTTTACCAAGTTAACATTGATTGCAAACCCTGATTTGAAGACTATATAAAAGAGAACTCTAGCAACTGGGAAACCTAATCCCCACACCTCATGTGTGATACTAGTTGCGACTAGAGTCGATTCTACTTTAACCTTAGGTTTTTCACGAAACCCTATAGGTTAACGACTTGGAGACTTCATTGGGATTGTGAAGCCAGACCCAACTATTTTCTCTATAGTTGCGTGTTTTGATCTTGTTGTTTTCTATAGTGATTGAGTATTATCTTCTTTAAGATTTGCTAGAGATTTATTCTCCGATAGGCAAGATTGAAAAGTAGTCACAAACATCTTCGTCTCATCGTTTGTGATTCCACGATATCTTGTTTCGTTAATCGATTAATATTATTGTGAGGTGACTGATAATACTAGGTTGTTCTTCGGGAATATAAGTCCGGTTTATCAATTGGTTCCTGTTCACCTTGGTTTATCAAAAGACGGAACAAAACTCGTAGGTATATATGTGGGAGACATATTCATCTATGCAATAGACTTTTTTGTGTGAGACAGATTTGTTTATCAAATCTTCGACTTTGGGTCGTAGCAACTCTTAGTTGTTGGTGAGATCAGCTAAGAGAATCAAGTGCGTAGAATCCGGTGTGGTTCAAGAAGCGTAAGGAACGTAATTGTACCTTGATCAGTGTGAGATTAGTTAGGGCTCAACTACATTCCAATCCAAAGTTAACTTGGAGTAGGCTAGTGTCTGTAGCGGCTTAATACAATGTGGTGTTCAAATCTGGACTAGGTCCTAGGATTTTTCTGCATTTGTGGTTCCTCGATAACAAAATTTCTGGTGTCTGTGTTATTTCTTTTCCGTATTATATTTTGTTATATAATAGAAATATCACAGGGTGTGCGCAGTTCTATCAATTAGAGAATCCAACCTTTGGTTGTTGATTATATTAATTGACACTTGAACATTGGTCTTTGGTACCGTTCAAGTTGTTTCACATAATAGTCAATCTCATGGATTTCTATCTGTTTGATTTGTTGATTACATTGTGAAACAAAGATACAACTCTTGGATATACTTTTCTTGAGATTGAGTCTGACTGTCTAGTTGATTCTCTCAGAAGTATGTTGGAGTTTGTCCATACAGATTGCTAAGCGAAATATTGAATGTGTTTGTTAGACCCCCGCTTTTTCACATATAATGGCAGTTCATTACTCTAAATGAACTATCTGTATAGCTGTTGAATGACGATCCATTGTTAACTAATGAACTCTAGAACGACAGTTCGTTTTCTGTAATGAACGTGTAGGGTAACAATTCGTTCTACATAATGAACTGTAGAATTGCGGTTCATAATTCAACATGAACTGTAGAATAGTAGTTAATTACTGAGAATAAATGATCAGTATTTTACATAAATGAGCTGCAAAAACTGCTAGTAATCGAGTAATAATAATTCATTTATTAAACAACGACCTGGGAGACATTATTCAAATTTCAAAAGTGAATTGCAGAAAAAACCAATAAAAAAACAACCACAAAAAATACAGAAAACTACTCTATCATTGATTGTTCCGCTACCAGTTTACCACTATAAACATCATTACAGATAGCTCCATCATTGATAGTTCAATTGTGTTGTTCTCGTTGATCCTACTGATATAGTTCCACCATCACGCACAAAAGTGTTGTGCACATGCAGCAACCACTTTTTTTTTGATCCAAACACAATTAGCATGTGCTGAGAAAGATCGTGCAATGCATCAAATCCTTAGTTCAATATTTCAGACCCCCACAAATTGTGGAGCAAAACCATTGGATAATTCAAAAAGTACATTCATGAAAACGAAAAAAGTATGTACATTGAACTACAATTTTATGGTACCCGGTACCCTATAATTCAAGTTTAAGTTCTAGAAATATCTGGCCTTATGCTACTTTTTCAAAGCAATTCTTATAGAGAGATACATATGAGTACATACTAGATTATAGACTCAAATTTCCCCTTGATGGAATTTCAAAAGTTATATATCGGATTTGCCAGCAGAAATGCAGAAAGGTCAACACAAATATAGGTTTAGAAACTGTGACATAGGCAAGAAAAGCATCAATTCGACGAGTAAAGGCAAATCGAGAATGTACATATGGTTAGTCGAGTTGTTACTACTTTCCTCAATCAAATTGACATATTCTTAATGGCTGTCGCATGCAGTAAAGTTTACATGTATCATACAAATAAAATGTATCTGTTAGAGCATTGCTCGGCCGACCTCGCATGCGTTGCTATCTCAAGCATGTTTGTCAATGTTAGTGATCAAAAGTATAAGTCTTGATTTCTAGTCTACTATAGATAAGGTCTCGGACTAGGATAGAAAGTGTAGTTGATCTCAAGAACTCCATGGAGATCATCATACAAGACGAAGGACTGCTCAAGGAACTGGTGGATCTTCATCGACTAAAAGGTATGTGGAGACTTGAACTTATCTATCACTCAAAAGTATACTACTCTATCTCATATCTTGAGACAAAAGTCGTTGTGCTATATAGACTTCGATTATACACGTTTGCTATTTCGAGCCGACTTTATCTCGCCTATTTATTTCTCGAAATATGTGTTGGTAAGCTTTCGCATTGGCCAAACTTATCTTTACCTAGTGACGAAAGTCATGTTATGTTTCAATCACTTTGAAAATGGCTTTGATGACGATAGTCGATTCTTTATGTCTAACGACTATTATAATATTATAGAAGAATGTTTCAATGATTGAAATGACAGTTTAGATTATATAACCAATTGTGGATATAAACATTGTTGTGGAAGCACATATATGTATAAGTACTTATTCCTTGAACCGAAGTTTACGAACTTTGTTGATCAAGAGAACCGAAACAAGAGCCGTGAACTCAGTCCGCGAACCCTGTCCGCGAACTGGCAGAAGTTCTCGACCCCAGAGAATCTTATGGAGTTTGAGAACTCCTTCCGGGAACTGAAGTCCGCGAACTTGAGTTAGGTTATGTCTAAAGACGATTGTTTGTGAACTCATGTTTATATAAATTAAGGAATGCAAGTTTGTAAACCGTGGCTATAAAGTTCATAAACCGATTCGAGTGAATCAAATCGTTTTTGCTTCAATTGTGTCTTGTGTAGTTACATATGATTTCCTTGCAATTGAACAAGTCTCTAAATAGTTCATTTGAGTCATTTGAACTAGTTATGGTGAAGAAGAGATTGGTTGATATGAAAGTGCTCATATGGGTAACCATTTGGTTAACTACTATTGAACCAACAAATGTACATGTTTGGGTACGGTTACACAAACCTAAAATCGCACATTTCATTTGTATGTAACAAGCTAGGTTTTCGATCTAACGGTTGAAAGATATTAACTTGAATCTAAATCAGGTTTTCATCTAACGGTGAATATTGAATGCTTTGTTACCAAGCTAACATTAATTACAAACCATGATTTGAAAGACTATATAAGGGAGAACTCTAGCAACTGGGAAACCTAATCTCCACACCATCGGTGTGATACTAGTTGCATAACTAGAGTCGATTCTCCTTTAACCTTTGGTTTCTTTTTCTAAATCAGGTTAGCGACTTAAAGACTTCATTGGGATTGTGAAGCCAGACCGATACTACTTTCTCGTAGTTGTGTGATCTGATCTTGCATATTCTATCGTACGAGTACAATCACAAGGATTGGCTTGAGATTAATATCTCCGATAGGTAAGATATAAAAATAATCACAAACATCTTCGTCTCATCATTTGTGATTCCACAATATCTTCTTTCGCTACGTCGATTAAGATTATTGTGATGTGATTGATAATACTAAGTTGTTCTTCGGGAATATAAGTCTGGTTTATCAATTGGTTCCTATTCACCTTGATTTATCAAAAGACGGAATAAAAAATCGTAGGTATTTCTGTGGGAGACATATTTATCTATTATTATAGACTTTTCTGTGTGATACAGATTTGTTTATTAAAGTCTTCGACTTTGGGTCGTAGCAACTCTTAGTTGTGGGTGAGATCAACTAAGGGATTCAAGTGCATAGCATCCTGCTGGGATCAGAGACGTAGGAGCATAACTGTACCTTGGATCAGTGTGATATTGATTGGGGTTCAACTACAGTCCAGAATGAAGTTAGTTTGAAGTAGGCTAGTGTCTGTAGCGGCTTAATACAATGTGTGTCCAATCTGGACTAGGTCCCGGGGTTTTTCTGCATTTGCGGTTTCCTCGTTAACAAAATTCTGGTGTCTGTGTTATTTCTATTTCCACATAATATTGTTTATCTTTATAATTGAAATATCATAGGTTGTGCGTTAGGTTCAATGAATTAGAATATCCAACCTTTGGTTGTTGATTTAAATTGATTGACACTTGGATATTGGTATTTGGTACCATCCAAGTTATCTCTCTTTGATAAAGACTCGCAAATTTCTATTTGCTTGAGTATAGATCAAATCGAGAGATTGAGATATTAATCTTTGATATACTTTTATCTAGATTAAGTCTAACTGTCTAGTTGATTCTCTAGAAAGTATATTGGAGTTTGTCCATACAGATTGCTAAGCGAAATATTGGGTGTGGTTGTTAGACCCCCGCTTTTTCAATTGGTATTAGAGCAGGAAACACGTTTAAGACCTTACAAGTCTGTGTTTGTAGCGATCTGAATCTATGGACAGAGGTGCTATCTCAATAAACGTACCACCAGTCTTCGATGACTCTAATTACTTATGATGGAAAATTGCTATGCGATCTTTTCTTCAAGCACGTGATTTTCAATCATGGGTATATGTAGTTAATGAATATAATGCTCCCATTATGGAAGTTGGAGATGTAAACGTTCCTAAGGACATTAGTGAATACACCCCTGCCGAGATAAATGCTGCAAAGCAAAATTCCGATGGTTTGAATGCCATTATACATGCCATTACCCCAAATCTTCAGTACCATGTGTCAAATTGCACTAAGTCTAAAGAAGCTTGGGGATATCTTAGAAACCGTATTTGAAGGAAATACCAGTGAAAAGGAAGCTAGGCTTCAAAACCTTAATTTCGATTGGGAAAACCTTCGTATGGCAGATGAAGAAACATTTGATGAGTTTAATCACAAGGTGTCTGAAATTTTTAATGCATCTTTTGCATTGGGTAAGACTATTCCTGAAAAGGACATTGTGACAAAAATTCTTAGATCGCTGCCATCTAGATACGATTCTAAGAAGCATGCCATCATTGAGGGAAATAACCTAGATAATCTCTCCAGAAATACACTGGTTGGGAAACTTAAGATCTTTGATCATGAGCATTCATCCAAATCCAAGGATGTTGCGTTCAAAGCACTAAAGGACACTAAATTACTTGATAAAAGTAAAAAAGTGTATATCTCTGAAGACGATCACTCTGAGACAGATTCATCAGATGAAGATCTTGACAAATTTGTCTCGATGATCACAAGACAGTTTAGGGATCTTCTGCTGAAGAGAAGTAAAAGGTTTTCCAGAAATAAGCCTAAGGCATCAGTCAAACCTCATAATCGTGTTCCTCCTAAAAACAAGGATATTGATGAAACTGATGACGAGGATATGCCTCAATACTTTAAGTGTAAATGATTTGGTCATTTTGCAAACGAGTTCCCAAATCGTAGAAAATATACTGGGAACAAAGGTCTTGCTACAACTCTTGATGAAATGTCTGACAGCTATGAGTCTAATGAAGACAAGAAATCAAGTGTTGCACTTCTCGGTTAAAATATTGATTTTGATAACTGTAGCAATGCATACATCAATCTCGATACTCTTTCAGAAGAAAACCCAACTAATTTGGAAGAAAATATTGACACGTTCTTTGAAAACTGTATATGTAATGTTGCAGGTTTCACTATGTGTCTAGCTGCGTGCACATCTCAGAAGCCTGACTTTTATCCTAGTTTGATGTGCTCATATTTTTCTCTAAAGGGTCATGAAATTTCAAAGTGTTACAAGTACAAACACCAATTGAGGCACGTCAACAAACTTCAATGAAGAGAAAATCAATTAGCAAATAAGCTTAAGCTTGCTCGGAAGACTGCTGAGGTATGTAGGATTTTATCTTCGTCTAAGAAGTTAGTTTCCAAGGATAAACCAAGACCATTAGAGAAGAAAGTATGGTCAAGTTGTTTTGATAGACAGAAGTCTGAGGATTCCTCTCAAGAGGAACATGATGGACAAATTGTTGTTCACCGCAACACAACTTGATTGTGTTGTTTGTAAATCTTGTATCATGTGCCTGATCAAAAGAGACAAGGTTGTGTACCTCTCATGCTTTAGGAAAAGTTTTTTTCTTTTTCTCAATTTTGTTCTTCCCTGTCTATCAATAAAAATAAAGGGTTATTTTCGACAATTCTACTCTCTCTAGGGTTCATAGTTGTGCGTGCACGAACCTTTTAAAAGGTTGCGTAACCCTACATTCCTTTTTCCTTCTCTGTAACCTCCTTTTATCTCAAGACTAATTGTTGAGTTTAAATTGTGATTTCCTCTCACAAACCCATACAACTATGAATACTCCAAGCATGATGTCTTCTGATGGAAAGGATGTTAATGTGATTGTTAAGCCATCAATCATGAATGAAAAAGAGAAATCTCCATTATCCCCTACCTTGAAAAGAAAGATAAGGAATGTGAGGAAGCCAAGAGCCATTCCTTCAAATTCTCAGAAGTTTTATGACGTTCTTGAAGCGATGAAGGAGATGCGAAAGGAGATTCAGCAAATAAAGGCTTTTGTGCACAAGACTCATGAGATTCAGAAGGCCCTGGTTCGACATCAGCCAAGAAGGTTTATTGATATCAACTCCTACCTTAATGAATCATATGTCCCAATGGCTGTTGACGACAAGGAGTTCGGGGACGATAAAAAATTCTTCAAAGGTCTTATTGCCTAGTAAATCTTCTATTTTTCTTGTTTTATTTATAAGAATAACTAGAGTTTGGAATAGCCATTATTGTGATTCACATAGCTATGTCCAACGTTTTCATCTTCATGTTTTTATGTTTATTTGTTTAAATTCTAAAAAATTGTTTGGAAGATGATTTTTGCAGTATTAATCTTTATGGTTTTATATATTTCAATGTGCTATGGGATATGTGTGTTTGCGTCCGTGAACTATGATTGTCCCATACTTTGTCAAAAGTAAAGTCTTTCGTAAGTCGATATTCACGTATTGATAAAGAATGAATGGACTTTTGACAAATATAAAAGTTAAGCCTATTATGTCAATTACTGATGGAAGATAGGTTAGAATCTTTTGTTTACAAGGATTATGTCTATTGTATATCGTTATGCGAATAGTGATGAAAAATAGAATGAATCCTTGTGTATTCCGCAGTATTAATCTTCCCCGATCCATAGTCTTTTATGTATTACTGTGAGGCTCCGTAAGTTTTCTTGTGTTGAGCACTAACGATTGGGTTGATTGTATTAACTTAGTCGTTGCTCCGTAAGTTTTCTTGTGTCGAGCAGAGACAATCAAAAACATCACTTTTTGTGGTTAATTTGGTTGTGTGTTCCGATAAGATTAATTATGGGTTCTCTTGTGATTAATCTAATTGAGCATTTTTTGAGTCTCCATAAGTCACTTATATTGAGCACTTCCGATTAAATTAATCATAGGTTCTCTTTTGGTTAATTTAATTGAGTATTTTTTGATTCAAATTCATACTCGTATGTGATTTGTCCAAAGAAATCCTTCTTTTCTTTCGAAATTAAGGTCTCTCTTGTTGTTCTTTCGGGAATGACATCAAATGAGGGAGAGTTCTATTGAACTTGTGCTTAATTGCCAAATCTTTGTGGGGAGTGCGGATGTGGAATATTATAGGGGTTATCTTGTATCTTTATAAACTCCTTGATGAATGCATTTAGCTTCAGATTTATGATTGCATCTAAACAAGTTGATATGTGCTTCCTTTGGTCATGAAATGTCTCTTACGGAAATTTCATTAGGATCCCGTTCTTGTACCTTTGCCAATTTTATTGACAAAAAAGGGGAGAATTAATATGTAGTTCACACTACAAATACATATGGTTTTCGGATCATTATGTAAGGGGGGGTGGTTTCCATGTGAAATGGAGTATTGACTAAGGGGGAGTGATAATATCACCATAGTATTGTTGTCAAAGTTGTGATACAATTGAACTTTGATACTGTGTAATGATACTATGACACTGTATAACAATGATCGAGAACTTTGTTTTCTCATTGTTATAGCTACGGATTTTCAACAACGATGATGCTGAACTTACAACCTTTGGGATCATTGAAGTACTTGGAAGTGACGAAGATTTTGAGTGATGTTGAAGATTAGGCATGTGGAATAGGAGCTACAAAAGTTTATGTATTTATTTTTGTATTCCATATGTATTAATAGTTTTGTCACTAAAATTGATAAAGGGGGAGATTGTTATAGCATTGCTCGGTCGACCTCGCATGCGTTGCTATCTCAAGCATGTTTGTCAATGTTAGTGATCAAAACTATAAGTCTTGATTTCTAGTCTACTATAGCTAAGGTCTCAGACTAGGATAAAAAGTGTAGTTGAGCTCAAGAACTCCATGGCGATCATCATACAAGACGAAGAACTACTCAAGGAACTGGTGAACTTCATCGACAAAAAGGTATGTGGAGACTTGAACTTATCTGTCACTCAAAAGTCTATCTACTCTATCTCCTATCTTGAGACAAAAGTCGTTTTGCTATATAGACTTTGATTATACAAATTTGTTATTTCGAGCCGAGTTTATCTCGCCTATCTATTTCTCGAAATATGTGTTGATAAGCTTTCGATTTGGCCAAAATTACCTTTACCTAGTGACGAAAGTCATGTTATGTTTCAATCACTTTGAAAATGGATATGATGACGATAGTCGATTCTTTATGTCTAACGACTATTATAACATTATAGAAAAATGTTTCAATGATTGAAATGAGAGTTTAGATTATATAACCAATGGTGGATATAAGCATTGTTGTGGAAACACATATATGTATAAGTCCGAAGTTTGCGAACTTTGTTGATCAAGAGAACCGGAACAAGAGCCGTGAACTCAGTCCGCGAACTGGCGGAAGTCCTCGACCCGAGAAAATCTGCTGGAGTTTGAGAACTCCTTCCGGGAACTTAAGTACGCGAACTTGAGTTAGGTTATATATAAAGACGATTGTTTGTGAACTCATGTTTATATAAACTAAGGAATGCAAGTTTGCAAATCGTGGCTATAAAGTTCATAAACCGATTCGAGTGAATCAAATCGTTTTTGCTTCAATTGTGTCTTGTGTAGTTACATAAGATTTCCTTGCAATTGAACAACTCTCTAACTAGTTCATTTGAGTCATTTGAACTAGTTATGGTGAAGAAGAGATTGGTTGATATGAAAATGCTCATATGGATAACCATGTGGTTAACTACTATTGAACCAACAAATGTACATGTTTGGGTACGGTTACACAAACCTAAAATCGTACATTTCATTTTTGTGTAACAAGCTAGGTTTTTCGATCTAACGGTTGAAAGATATTAACTTGAATCTAAATCAGGTTTTCATCTAACGATGAATATTGAATGCTTTGTTACAAGCTAACATTGATTGCAAACCCTGATTTGAAAGACTATATAAGGGAGAACTCTAGCAACTGGGAAACCTAATCCCCACACCTTATGCGTGATACTAGTTGCATAGCTAGAGTCGATTCTCCTTTAAACTTTGGTTTCTTCTTCTAAACCAGGTTAACGACTTAAAGACTTCATTGGGATTGTGAAGCCAGACAGATACTTCTTTCTCGTAGTTGTGTGATCTGATCTTGCATATTCTATCGTCCGAGTACAATCACAAGGATTTGCTTGAGATTAATATCTCCGATAGGAAAGATATAAAAGTAATCACAAACATCTTCGTCTCATCGTTTGTGATTCCACAATATCTTCTTTCGGTGCTTCGATTAAGATTATTGTGAGGTGATTGATAATACTAAGGTGTTCTTCGGGAATATAAGTCTGGTTTATCAATTGGTTCCTGTTCACCTTGATTTATCAAAATACGGAAAAAAAATCGTAGGTATTTCTGTGGGAGACAGATTTATCTATTACTATAGACTTTTCTGTGTGATATAGATTTGTTTATTAAAGTCTTCGACTTTGGGTCATAGCAACTCTTAGTTGTGGGTGAGATCAGCTACGGGAATCAAGTGCGTAGCTTCCTGCTGGGATCAGAGACGTAGGAGAATAACTGTACCTTGGATCAATGTGATATTGATTGGGGTTCAACTACAGTCCAGAACGAAGTTAGTTTGAAGTAGGCAAGTGTCTGTAGCGGCTTAATACAATGTGTGTCCAATCTGGACTAGGTCCCGGGGTTTTTCTGCATTTGCGGTTTCCTCGTTAACAAAATTCTGGTGTATGTGTTATTTCTATTTCCGCATTATATTGTTTATCTTTATAATTGAAATATACAGGTTGTGCGTTAGGTTCAATCAATTAGAATATCCAACCTTTGGTTGTTGATTTAAATTTATTGACACTTGGATATTGGTCTTTGGTACCATCCAAGTTATCTCTCTTTGATAAAGACTCACAGATTTCTATTTGCTTGAGTATAGATCAAATCGAGAGATTGAGATATTAACTCTTTGATATACTTTTATCTAGATTGATTCTAACTGTCTAGTTGATTCTCTAGAAAGTATATTGGAGTTTGTCCATACAGATTTCTAAGCGAAATATTGGGTGTGGTTGTTAGACCACGGCTTTTCCAGTATCACTGATATGTATTTGCAGTATATCTTGTGTAAGCACGGAATGCATATATAAGCTTTTATGAATCTTTCTTTGACGTACAACTATAAACAAGAATCTAAACATTTAAGGTTCATTATAGATAGTGGACTAGAGTTCATACTTAAAAATGAAGACACAACAAAAATTTCATTCTTATGAACAAAAACAAACTAACCAAAAACAAGTAATTCATATCAGTTAATGGCAAAAGCCTAATTCAGAGTAATGAACTGAACAAAAACTGATTTCATCCATGCCATAGTTCATTTTTCAATATGAACAACCATCAAAGTGAATCAAAAAGATGAAGTTCATTCTTCAAAGTGAACTAAAATATCAGTTCATTCTTAAAAGTGAACCAGAAGATCAATTTCTTCAAAGTGAACCGGGATATCAGTTCACCATTCAAAGTGAATATGAATGTGATCATTAAACAAAAGTGATCACCTCAAAAAAATTAACAGTAGATCATGATAACAAACAAGTTACAAAAGTAGAACCTAGTTCAAAAATGAAACATGAACAACATTGGTGCCTAATGATCGTCAATACACGACCAGATTTTAAATCTAAACAAACACATACAGGACAAAAGAATAAACATAAATCTACACACGCAAACTGATTTCATTATCAAAAACAAATTTCAAAACTTAAAATTAGATAAAGACTCACCGACATATTGGAAGCATAAAATCTAAATCAATAGAAGATAGTTGAATAAAATCAATATCAGAACCTGAACCTGATAATGATGTTCACAATATTGATTGTAACATGCCTGCAATAACAAACAAAAAACAGAATCAGCAAACCTGAACACTCAAAAAACAACAAAAGGAATGAAATCGAAGAAGAAAACAAAGAAATTTAGTATAACAAACCTGACATTGATCCTTACAAACATGATTCAAACCCTTGAAAAGAAACAAAACACAGATTCGTAAAGCTTGAACAAAGAATCAACACAATCAACCAAAGAAATCAAATAAAATGTAGAAACATAGAAATGAAACTTACCAGATAAGAATTGATCTCTTAGTAACACGTTAGTGGAAACCCTATAAAGTTTTCTCCGAGAACTGAGAGGTGGAGAGAAATGAGATCCAAATCCATCTTCCTGATGGTGTATTATGATGTAATTGTTAAGTTAGTGGCATATAATATGTGTTAATGATGTAAAATCAAATCAATCTTCGTAATAAAAATCAAAACCTTTGTAGATATAAATCAATCTTCGAAAATTCGACAGCAGCAGAAAAAATCGACAGCAGAGAGGAGAGATAAAACGAAACCGAATTCCTTCTCGGCTAATAAAAAAGTACAAATTTGGACTAGAAAGGTGTATTTTATGCCTATTCCTATGGGTATGGCAATAAAATGTTGTTTGGCATGCCATGTGGCATGGCAAATGAGTTTCCCCACTATGGTAGATATGCCAAACTTGATTAAAAACATATATTTAATTGTGTTGGGTGCGACCCTAATGAATAAAAAACATATTTGTATTTGTGTGGTGGGGTATTTATAAAATTTTTAGTGTTATAATATATTTAGTGGGACCCTTTAAATATAATAGTATATTAGAATAATGAAAAAGTAGGAGAGAAGGAGAATTTATATATATATAAAATTACTCGGAGATAAAGAGAATATCGCCAGCGATAAAATCTCTATCGCTCAGCAGATTCTATCGTTCGCTGGAAACTCTGTCGTGTATGCATATATGTTATTCCTGACATATAGGCATACGAGTTTGGCAGTTTGACATACCCATAGTGGGTGCATATATAAAAAACTTGATTTTTTTCCATATGCATAGGAATAGGCCTTATTGATCAAATAAACTAGCTTCTGGGAGGTATTCGTCCACCCTAGGACCAAACGATAATTTTTAGGACCAAGCAATAATATAAATTTTTAAAAAGGACCAAACAGACAACTGGACCAAACTAACTCTAATATATTATTCTTAGGACTAATTGATATTTCCTACTATATTAATCAGCTGATGGTCGAACTTTAACATCACTTAGGAATTTCGTAATAGTTTCATAAAGAGCACGATGAACATATTCAAATGAACAAATTTTAATTACCATGTAACTGGTAAAGAATAAGTGTTAGCATAATGAGAATATGAAATTACGTGTATAACACTTTACATGGGTGTATTGGATTAAGATTTATATGGATATTTAACAATCCTAAAAACTCCTAGGTATTCAATTAGGATTGTTTTAGATTCCACAAATATCCTAGGTATTCAATTTATTTAAGATTTCTTAGGATAGTTAAGGGACAAGATATATATGGATTCTTATGGATATTTGTAGGTAAAATATGTATGTTATTATCTCATATCAATCTCAACCCAAACCACAAGAGTTTCATGGATTCTTATGGACAATTTTTTTCTTATCACAACATGCTATGTTTTTCCACCACCAGCACACACCACAAACCAACACCAACACAACCACCACCATCGACCACCGCCTCCATCACCAACCATTACTTCCACCGCCATCACCGCCACACACCAGCCACCACCGCCTACGCCCATGCCCACGCCCACCATCACCGCCACCACCACACCACACACACCAACCACCACCACCCACTACCACCTCCACTTTTTTTTTAATGGAATCATGATGACCTTGGTTTTTTCAAATATATTACTAATTGGTAATATATTTCAATTTTTAAAAAGCAAACTACTCCTAAGATAATCCATTATAATCCAGAATCATATTGCCCCGTTTGGGATTACTTTTTTTCAACCAAAAGCACTTTGTAACAAACTTGTAACAAACTTTTACCAAAAATTGTGTTTGATAATTTTTTTTCAAAGTGCTTTTGGAGAGAAGCACTTTCATTTTACGCCTGCTTTTAAAAGCTACAGCACTAGCTTTTAAAAGCTGGAAAAATAGAAGCTGTGGACCCACATAAATTGATTTAATTGATTCTCTATTTTAACCCTGTTATTTTATTATAAAGACAAGTTTTACCCTTGAATATTGTACGCTTATCATTTTATTTTTAACTTCTATTTTATTTCTCAATTTTTATTTTAAAATAATAAATAATAATTACAATATAATATAATAATATTTTTCTAAGCAAACATAATTATTTTTTATTAAATAATTATATTTCTAAGAAAATATTTTACAAACATAAGAAATAAATAAAATAATAAAAATAAATATTATTGTATTTTATTAAATATATTAGAATTAAAAATATAATTTATTATAATTAAAGTGTATTTAAAACTAATTTTTGAAATATGTCTATTTTCGTCATTAACTACATCACCGGCATTTTAAAATACAAGTTTACCAAACAAAATTCACAGTTTGTTAATTTCACAGTGCTTTTTAAATTATAGTTTACCAAACGTCATGCCGATTAATTTCCACAGTACAACACAACAACGCACATCAAAGCATGACAGAAAAGCACTTTTCTAAAACTCACAGCAATGCAAACTATCCCATGCCCACGCCCACCATCACCGCCACCACCACACCACACACACCAACCACCACCTCCCACCACCACCTCCATTTTTGGTTTTTTTTAAGGGAATCATGATGACCTTGGTTTTTTCAAATATATTACTAATTGGTAATATACTTCAATTTTTAAAAAGAAAACTACTCCTAAGATAATCCATTATAATCCAGAATCATATATCTATAAGAACCTTAAAGATTGGTTAAGAAACATTATATAAATCCACCAGATTCGTGTAAAACTAATATCTAATTTTATCTAGATAAATCCTGATCCAATACACCCCTGTTATTACGCAAATATTTCGTGAATTTTTCTTGTCAATTTCTCTTCATATAGATTGCCATTGTTTCTTAAATGTTGATAACTGTGTCTGGAGATATGTAAACATGTGTTATGCTCAGATCTGATGTACTTTAGAAATAACATTAGATTTTCCTTTACAAGTCTGGGAAATTCCACTTTGAACAATATAGTAAGACACTAAAGAAATGCTTTACAAGGTTTGGTTTATTTTGAAAACTTGTCACGTGTATAACATTTTTAACTAATAAAATGTGCTTTATCAGAAGACCTGTATTGTTCATTATGGATACTTGGTGTCATGAAGTTGTTGTGGAAATAAACACAGAATGTTCACTATTATTTGTTATTGCTTGTAACTTGTTTTTCCTCTCCACAATTGTGCTCAATGTTGCTTCTTTTCAAGATGCTTTTATTTTAAAGTTGCGCAAGCTTATTCATGCTACTTTATAAGAGGAAACTACTTCTATGAGCTAAGTCTTCACGATAGAATTGAGTAGAGAGCTCCACGGGGGGTGGAGGGATCTTTTTAGTTAGGAGTTATATTTAAGATATATTACTATTACGGAAAATCAGTATTTGTGTTTAAATTATAGGTAATTGGAAAGGAAACAGAAAAGTATCCTTGTAGCAATTTTAACTTCTTATATCCAACATCTCCTCTCCACGATGAGGGTTTTAAATATTTGTATTATCTCTCTCGGTCTGTCTTTAATATTTCATTGGTTTCTGTTGATTTTGTTGGAAGTGGAGGAGAGAATGTAGTCGGATATCTTAGAATCATGCAAACAAATTATTTGTCCTCAATGTCTCAGTAACTTGTGATTTTGCTTGGAACCAAAGAATGAAATTTTTTACAAAGTTTTGATCTGTGCTCATGTTCAACTTTAAAACGCAAGTAAAAAATACTATTTCTTAAAAAGAGAAACTGTACATTATAGTCTCTAAGAACGTCTAAGAGTTATCTTTGCTTTGAATTTTAATGTTACTTTCGTTCCTCATCTCTCTCAAGGTGTTTCCACTTCCTAGAAACATAATTTCGTGTATGATTAAAGATGCAATTCTTACTTTTGTTTCTCCTTTAGTGGAAAATAATGTTTAGTTTTTCAGTCTCAAGGAAGCTGTAATGAAATCTACATTGTTGGAAAAAAAAACCATGTTCTGTAAGTTGAAAAAGTATATTAAAAAATTTGAATGTCACTATCTTCTATAGGATTATTTTTCTTCAGATTTTGATACTTGTCTTTCTGGTATCAAAATAGTGTATTGAGAATGGACAAGGAAGAAAATCACTGGTATGTGACTTCTGAAATTACCTTGAATTTGACAACTTATTGCCTGACCACTATAATACAAAAATATAAATGAATGTCCTTTATCATTTGGAATGATTGTAAACCTAACACTATTACGGCTTGTTATTTGCCAGCGATGAGATGAATGCATTATAACATTATCAATTTGTAAAAGTCATTGATTCATATATGAGATAAAATGTCACCTTCCTAACCAACCGTAAGTTGTAATCAAGATACTTGTTAATTTTGCATTTCTTCATAGTTTTATTAACCAAAAAGGCATTATACTAACAAAATCCTAACGCATTTGGTGTTTGTGCTACATTCGTTCACTGAGTAAGTGTGTTTCTTAGTTCGATCAAGTTGCCACTTGTGATAACTAGGAGGGTTATGGATTGTTTTGCATGTATAAAGGGAGTTGAACATGGTGATCCTATTTTTCCTGTTGATTTTTGTATTGGTGACGATGTTCTAAGTCGTGGTATTTCGAATATTATTTCTCAGGGTATAAGATGCATGGTATTGCTGCTCCTTTTCATATTTTCTTTGCAAACGATACTATGGTTTTTTTTATAGGGGTTTAGGAAGTGTCTACTGATTATGGTATAAAGTCTAGGAAAAGGATTAATAATGCAAGAGAATAACCTATTAAGTTTCTGTAATCTCTAGTGCAAACAGTGCGACGAATTCCAACGCTTCGCAAAGAAGATACGAGCACCATATACAAAATTATATTCAGTTTTCAGTCTCTATCCCTTCGTCAAACGGGGAGTCGACACAGTAGGTCCCTTAGTAGAAGGAACGCTGAAAAGGAAATACCTCATATTATCCACTGACTACTTTACCAAGTAGGTAGAGGCGGCACCTCTAGCTCACATTCACGACAAAGATGTCTTCAAATTTCTGTTTGAGCAAATCATATGCAGATTTGGAATCCCAGCCGCCATAGTATCGGACAACGGAAAGCAACTTCGAGGAAAAAATATTGATATGTTGTTCGACACATTCAACATCCAGAAGAACAAATCAACGCCTATCTATCCGAAGAGAAATTGACAGGCTGAGGTTACCAACAAAACGATATTTATGAACCTCAAGAAGACCTTGTACGAACATAAGGGAAGATGGTGTGAACAACTTCATAACACCTTATGGGCTTATCGAACCACCAAAAGGGATACTACCACGGAAACTCCATTCTTACTTACCCACGGAGCTAAAGCCGTCCTACCTACGGAAATAATTCTATCTACCACAAAAAAGAAAGCTTGGGAGAAAAATCTGACGACCGACTTGATGCTGGAAAAATTTGACGACCTAGAAAAAAGAAGGGAAGTGACACTCCAGCGGATGGTAAATTATCAGCGAAGGCTAGATAGATAATACAACAAGAAGGCCATCAGAAAAAAAAATTATGGTAGAAGAGTACGTACTTCGATAGATCCCTCCGCATTAAAATAAAAATGAGTGGGGAAGTTTACACCAGAAGAATTACAAGGGGTCTTGGTACTTGTGAACTGTTAAAGGGAGAAGTATTACAATACCCATGGAATGATGGGTACCTTAAGAAATATTATCATTAAGTAATAATACTAGAAGAATAAGGGTACATGAGAAGACGAGGGTACCCAAATACACCACAATCTTTTAATATCAACCTATAAGTCCGATACCAAGTATATCGTCTATGGAAAATAGTCGAGACAATACGCAAACATCATATTCACTTGACAATAGTTACAGTAATGAAAACGATTTATTATAGGATCAACGTCAAGTGATTAGGATTAGCGCACAATAGTATTATTTACTTAATTATAATAACAATTATAATGAGGAAGTAAAGTAAATAACACACACAAGATTTTTTTTAACGAGGAAACCGCAAATGCAGAAAAACCTCGGGACCTAGTCCAGTTTTGAATACTCTCATAATTATGCCTTTATACAAAAAACATAAGCCAATTTCGCATAGTTGAGACCAAGTAAACTATCCATAGTTACTTAGTTCCCTCAGTATCCTTGCGTCTTCAACCTTTTGGTCACGCACGTGAATCTCAACAAAAAAATCACTATCCCAAGTTGCTTTACTCCTTTTGATCGTATTCCAAACAGTAAAGGAGTGAAAATGTTTGGTAACCACTCTATTCAATCTTTGGTAAAAGATATGTCTGAGTTGTTGACAAAGGATCTTCTGTTATATCTAATGAACTCCTTTGTATGGTTAGATCAATCCAAAATTTAATTACTGAAATAATCAACTTTCGGATTTGCAAATAATCAATACATAACTCAAAGATTAACTGTAAAGCGATGCTGATCTTACACAACTAGATAATCACAAGTCTATCAAAGAAAAACCAGATCTAGTTGGATCCCATCCGATCAAGATGTGTGCACAAATCACCAGATACGAAAACTAATAAGAAAATCTTATTCGTCTTCAAATCTTCAATTACCTTCTTAATAACCTGCACAACACAAACTTGAATCCTCTTGTGATCAATCACACACAGAACTGAGTCTGTTAACAATGGATTATCACAAGATGTCTTTAGATCCGATAATGGTTCTAAATATCTCATCGATACTTTAATCTAGTTTGAGTGACCCTTATGTCGGAAGAGAAGGCTCCCAAGAATAATCAAACTAGGTGCAATCAAAGTTTCAACAACTGTTAGTCAATCAAATCAATAATCGAAAACTAAAATAATAACGCAATCATCTAGTTTCCCACCAACGATACTCGTAGAGCTTCTTGATCCCACAGAAGTCTTTAAACGAGCGGTCGTAAGAGATTTCGCCTAATTAGGGTACTTTCCTCTCGGGATAGACGGCTCCACAGAAACAACACGAATGAATTTTTCTGGCTCTTAGGATAGTTTGCAAGGAATGCAAACTCAAGTATTTATAAACCAGGGTTGTTTGAACAACAAGGGAATTTCAAAACCGAAAATATTCTCAATATATGCATTAAAGTACCTAATTTCGGTTTTTCCTATTTCCACTTAAATGTCAAAAAATATTTCCAAAATCTCTCTTAGAAAACTTCTATTATTAGTTTAGCACATTAATTAATGTACCTTTTCCAAATGATATGCTTTAATTGCTGGTGATTAAAACATATATATATTTGAAAATCATAATTAAGTGTTTTTCAAAATTTCGGTTTGAGATCACCTTGAGCACCAAAGAATATTTGAACAATTAATGATAAGAGCTATGCACATGTTTAAATAATATTGACATCTAGAAGTTTCCTATCTTGGAAAACACTAATTCCAAAATCACAGAAAACATAAAGAAATATGTAAATATTGGAAATTCGGTTTTGCTCTTGGGACCGGTTATACCATGACTCACAATAAAGGTTGTGAACTGTTATACCATGCTTCCCAATATAGGTTGTGACCGGTTACACCTTGCTTCCCAAAGTAGGTTGTGACCGGTTACACCTTGCTTCCCAATATAAGTTGTGATCAGTTATACCTTGCTTCCCAAAGCTAGTTAGGATCGGTTACACCTTGTCATACAATATAAGATACGACCGGTTACACCTTGATTATCAACATAAGTTAAGATAGGTTTTACCTTGTCATATTGCATTGTTCATCCAAATATTATTCAATGAAGAACCGGACCAACACACTTATGATTTCCCTTTCGATTATGAAAGAAGTTCGTACATCTACTTCCTTAAACAAATGTAATAATACATAGTTTCCTAGGATGAAATCACACATATATCCTACACATGATCAAGTAACTAAATACATAGATTATGTTGATGTCGTATTTACAAAGTTCAAAGATAAGTGTTATACTTCGTAATTCAATATAATTCCTTGATACTTTGATCATAATGCTATGACTAAGTCTAATCACTAGAATGCCATAATATAGCTTCACATGTCATGTTTTCAATATAAAGCGACTTTAAAGATATGTTAGGAATGGAAACAAGTCAAGTCGGTATTAGTAACCTCAAGTGGAAGGATGATGTCTTCGTTGTTGTCGTTACTTCTTCACATTCTTAAGGTCTTCAGAGTAATACTTGTAAGTCACAACATTCCTAGACTTTCTAGTCTAACCTAAACGAAGTTGACTCTAGTAGTTAATCAAGCGACTTTAGATGAGTTTTGATATTAAAATATGATAACCAAACTTGACATACCAACGCTTGGTGGGCTCAACCGAGATATGTTCTAACAATCTCTCCCTTTGTCAATTTTAGTGACAAAACTCTATCACATATGGATATAAACGAATTACAAAATAACTCATTCTTCATACGCTTGATTCCAAGTTCAACAACCTGCATATATTCAGAAAATAAATGTCGTTGTTGACATTTGAATAACAAAAGCTTTATCCCCCCTAAACGAAATCTAGGTAAATATTCAATCCGAACATCTTTGTTATTCCCTTTTGTAGTATGAAACACTACACAACAAGATGATATGTTTCTCCTCCTTAGTTTATGCTTTACTATTTCACTAGATATAATGTTTAAGCACATATGTCCTTTCCTAGTGATTATAAATCACTTGTTTACTCCCCCCCCCCCCCCCACTTTTGTTACAAAAATGACAAAGACATGAAAAACAAAATACCAAATCAAAAGGATCTCACAAATCCATAAGATTTGTACAACCTATAAGAGTTAAGCACGAAGGTTTCACATACCATTTTAGATAACCAATACTAGACCAAAACTACAAAAGTGATCTTGTTGTAGTATGTTATCAAGGAAACAATTGCCTGAAGTAATTTTTCCTTAGTCCGATAAATCAACTAAGATAACTTAGTTGTTAACCGAACCGACTGTGTATGTACAATCGCTTATTTTGATAAGACATAAATAGATATCAGAATTAACTCAATTTATCTTATCAGGTTCTAATTATTCATAAAATAACTTAGACCTTCCTTTATACAAGACAAACACTAGGTTAGTTACCTAGTTTTTCTTGTCAAGGACTTCGATTAGACTTAAATAACCAAATCCTATATTTGATAAGCCTAAACTAAGATCAGAATCAACTTAGTTTTTCTCATCCGAAATCAAAATGGACTAAACAAATAATCCCGTATTTTTGTTAAGCAAAAAGAATATACAAATCAGATCATTGAATTGTCATTGTTTTTCTCAACCGGAAGCAATTGAAACAAAGATAATCCAATGGAAACACAACAATTGCATCAAATTTTCGTTAAGCAAAAACAATTGATACCAAACAATAAAGAAGATACCAAAATGATAAGTCAAATAGAATTGACACAGTTTTTCTTAACATGAAACAATTGAATCATAATAATTAATCCATACAACATAATGCAAAATATCAATTGTACCGAAATTTTGTTAAGAAAAAGCAAAATATATGCAATAAAATTAAGCTTTTCTTAAACAGACGATTAACTAACAATATAAAAATCGTTACCTCGATTTCCACAACCACTTATCCGCAAAAAGAAATATCATTTAAGCACAAATTCAATAAGAACTCTTCCCTTATTTGTAGTCATCCTGTCGCAAGAACAAAAGAACAATAACAAGAGCAACCTTTACCACAGAAAGGTTGTATCGGTTTTAACCATTGCGTGCCAATAAAAAAAGTTTAAACCCAAAAATCATATGTTATGCTGAACATAACTTATGTAAATCATATCTCCTTATGTTCCTTTGATAAAGCCTACCTAAAAAGGCTATAACTTAATCCTGCTAAATCAAAAAGAAACACAAACCATAAGGGATAATCACAATATGAGACTGGAACATAAAGTTAATGAAAACTAACTTTTATCTCATATAGCAAGATTACTCATATGTGTACCAAATATTTAGTTTATAGAACATAAACAAATATTAGTATATGTGACTTACATATGAGCTACACCATCACAACTATCTTATGATTTTGATATGTGAGATCTGATCCAAAGATCGGCTATACTCAAAAATCACTAACCATAAGGAAGTGAGCCAGTATATGAGACTGTAACAAAATGGTTTATCTCATAAACTCAAATACAATACACCATAAATATTCAGCAGTAAATCAAGTATTGCAATTACCACAATCTTGTAGGAAATGAAATTACAAAAACAACGCAAAAAAAAGAAAGGTCATTCGGACGAAGAAGTTATGGGCAAAAAAGTTTTACACTCCTTTCGTATGGACTAGAACCGATTCCTACCATGATCCGTGGACACTAAGACTGATGATCATTACTTTGGTCTTATATCGCATATTATTTTTCTTTAAATGTCACTGTATTAGGCATTCTAGTTTCTCAACTGATATAATTATAACATTTTTTTTGTTTGTTTATTTTACCTCGTTAGTAACTTTTTCCGAAATTACCTCAACGGTTCAATCCCTCTCAGAGCATCTCCAATAGAGGGTGAATTTTTTTGTTTTTCATGACACGTAGGATTTTAGACCCCAATTAACATAAATCCATCTCCAATGGTTGGATCCTATAAATTAGGAGGGATGGGAAAGTAAATATGAAGGTGTTAAAGAAGAACCCGCGATTGGGGGATATCAAAACTAACCGGGGGATAGAGGAAAAGAACAAAAACTGGATCCAAATATCCAATCAGGGTCACCCCTTATCTAAATATTTTTTTAAATCCTAATTACCCCTCACTAATCAGGTTTAGTGGTTAATTAAAATTAGTAAAAATCTAAGTATTTGTTAAATGATTAGTGTGTATTTTTATTTGAATTTGGGTGAGTGAGGTGAGAGTAGGAGGAGGGAAAAAATATTTGAGAGAGAACTTTTTTTGGTGTAAATGAAGGATGATTGTGAAGAGAGAATTGTTGCTAAGAGGTTGAAAATTTGATTTTTTTTCTTTGAATCCACTATTTTTGCAGCTGAAAAAACTCGGTGCCGACATAGTATTCAACCAAAAAACCATGCCGATAATTATTGGAAATTTTCATAAATGTTTGCCACTACGCAGAGTTTTCGGTGATCTACTAGAAAATTGAATTTCAGTTCGTTTTGAAATTTTTTTCTGGTTTTTAGTCCACTTCCGGCACAGTCTGCTACTTCTCGAGCATGCCGGTACAGCTACCGGCATGGTATGTTTCTTGAATTTATTTGCCGGCACATGATGTAAAGTATCCAAAAACTTGAATTTGTTTTCACTTGAGTACCGGCATTGATATATCGAGCATGCCGGCACTTAGTTACGACATTCAATGATAGTTACCAAGCATGCCGACACCATTTTCCGGCATGGTCTTCATCAATTCCGGCGATGTAAAAAAAATTTATTTTCGGCATGGTATTTCATCACTTCCGGCATGGTCTTCATCTTTTCCGGTATGATATTCATCACTTCCGGCATGGTTTCATCTCCGGCATGGTCTTCATCATTTCTGGTATGATACATCAATTCTGGCACGGTATTTCATCACTTCCGGCATGGTCTTCATCACTTCCGAATAAAAAAAATCGATTTCAAAGAGAGGAGCTGACAGAGAAGGAGAAGACAATTTGAAAGGGAGTGGGGAAACTATAAAATTTGAAAGGGAATGGGGAATTTTTAGGTTTGAAAGCCCTAACCCAAAAAGAAATTAATAAGAGGTGAAGATGGAAATAGGGGATATGATTTTGTTTTTTAATTTTAAGTTTTTTGATATTTATTTTTAGGGAAGGATATTTTAGTATTTTTGTCCCCAAAATACCCCTTAACAAACATTCACTACAAAATAGAAGGCCTCTTGGGACGGCTAAAAAGCGTCCCAAGAAACCCTAAAACCGTCCCAAGAAGCATTTGTGACGGTTTTGTGTCCGTCCCCTATTCTACCGTCACTAATACTTTTTGGTCATACTTTCTTTTAGGGACGGCCTAAAAATAGCCTTAAATTAATTATCCTGTGACCTATTGGGACGGTCAGACCATGAATGTCTCAAATAACCATCTCTAGGGACGGTTTTGAAAAAATGACCGTCCCTAAAAGCCACCTGTTTTGTAGTGATTATTGGTTGAGGGAAGTAATTGATATCCCTTAATTAGTTTTCATATCCCCCAATTGTGAGTTCTTAAAGAAAGTCTTATTTACACCATCAGTTTCACCTCTACTTCATATTTCCAATTATTTTATCTTTTTAGAAATTAGTTGAAGTAAAGATAAACGGTTAAGATTGTATCATTGGCCGACCTTTAAGGAGGCCTTGTGTAGGATGGTGAAATGTAGTTTGTCGGTCACAGAAAATGTACAAAAAAAATCAAAATTGGTTTTTATGAATTCAAAATTTCATACAATTAGAATTAATCTTGACACAATTGTTCGAATTGATCACAAATTTCCTTCAAACACAATCATTCAAACAAATTACCAGATCAAATTTTTCAAAATCTTCATCATATTGATCAGAATCGATCAATTTCATGGTCTCTTTCAAAAAAAAAAAAAAAATCTAACCTTGAAAATCCAATTCAACAAATTAATGAAAGATAATTGAACTTCGATTCAATAAAAATAGAACATAATGATCTCCGTTTAAGTTATTCAACCTTTTAGTTATTCCAGTTCGACCAGATTTTACACTTCCAAAATCTAATTTTGCTGGAGAACAGAGGGCCTGTGAAGAAGACGAAGAAAGTGGTGATTTGATCCAATTACCGAGTCACTAGTGAACCTACTCAGAAGACAATGGGTGAATCGACCCAATCACCGAGTCAATTTCCATATGTCCCAATCACCCGTTTTCTTATTCTTCTTTGGTTTTGTACCAGTTTTGGTATTCTATTGAAACTTTCTTTCAAATACATCAATTAATCCCACTTGTTAAAAAACTCAATTCAATGGAACAAACCCAATTTTTCTCACTGATAAAAATCTCGTTTCCCTTCACATGTTCTCACTGATATTTCGAGTTTTAAACAAACCCAATTTTTTTAATCTTCACAACTTCTCTTAATCCACTCTATCCATCATCAAATCGATGGTAGCAACCTGTTTTCTCGTGCTCAAACTTTCCCCAAAGGCCCAAATCACCCCAACTCGTGACCAATGCAATAATACACCAGCAATAATACTTCTATCGTGGAGTGAGTAACATTTAGACTTTAGAGAACGAGAGAGAAGACAGTAGATTACAAAGAGGCAGAGAAGGAGAAGATAACGTCACGGTTTGGGTTTATTCTTTTGTTGTTATAACTAACCATATATTGCCCTTATCTTTTGAAACCTTTTTAGACTTGATGTATATCATGCAGGCTGAACATGTGGACTCAAAATGCGAGCACACGTTATTGATGGTGGATTTTAGTTCAAGGCTAAAATTGTAAAACTAATTTTCATATGTTGACGTCCTGCAAAGGACAAAGCCATTTGATAAGCGATAAGCGCAGAAAATCTCTCGCTTTATTTATTTGAAGCAATTCGATAAATACACAAAATTCATCCAGAATGGTGCATGTAGCAACAATCCCAAATATTCTGTGAATTTATAGCATTATCAATTAATGCATGATTAGCCTAGTGTTTCCTGTGTTGTTCCTAGCCGAGCTTTTATTATTAGCATGACATGACGACTGAGTGTTCACTCTCATCAGAGTAACATGAATCTCCAAGTGCTAATATTTAGACATGCACGAAATACCCGTACAGGCTACTCTCTGACAAAGAGAATTTCGATTCGATGCACTTTCAGCTTGATCGAATGCATTTAATTTCCTTAAGGAAAATCTGTACTGTTCATATCAATCTCAGAAACGATCACGGCCACACAAGTTGGCCACGAACTTTAACAAGCCTAGCCAAACCCTGACAGGAGTAGGCGATCATTGTGATGACCACCGGAGGGCCCGCTTATGCCCTAGTCGGTCGAACATCACACGAACTCCTCCCAGCACGTCAAACGCCAGTCCTAAAATAGGGTGGTTGCGCTGCTTTGGAAGAAGCTCGATGAGCTTAGACTGTTCAAGGCAGTCTTAAAATCATCACGACCGTCCAACTCCACCAGCCTGGTTGGATGGCTTAGATCATCCCGCGGATATCAATGAAGCGCTAATGCACACATTGGGGGGCCTACTCTGTCCCTACCTGATCGGCTTGATCACGGCATGGTCATGGAACCATGAACGTTTGCCCAAAACATGATGGGCGTAAGGCTTCTCGAGGGTCAAGGAAATTCCACTAGCGTCTTAAATTGATCTCAACCATCCAACTTAACCAGCATGTTTGAATGGCTTAGATCGCGCCTAGGACCATCAGGGAGGTGCACATATGTTCACCGTCTGCCCAACGTGGGCCCCACACGATCGACCTCTCCAAAGGAGAAGCATAGCTGGCCAAACTGATTTGCCAAAGTCACGCGTGCGCGACCGTTTTAAAACCCTAATTAGGATTTGCGGCGCTGCATAACTGTCGCAGTTCGATCGCGTCCATCCATCTTCGCCAGCCTAAACGGAGGGTGTAAATATATACTTAAGAGGTACCAAGAGTATCAACGTGATCACCGTGGGCCCACCTATACGTGTGACCGATCAGCCTAGGCAAACCATGGTCGAGCGCCTCGAAACGCACGCCCAAAAGAGGCATGTCACGCGGTTCCTAAATCCTTTACGGCAAAGGATTTCTATCGCAAATCGATCACGGTCACTCATATTTGACAGTCAACTTGAGTGGCCTAGATCAAGCCTTCACGGGACTGAGAGGTATAGACGTGCACAACAACGGACCACCTTCATGCACGACCAATCGGTCCCACCAAAAATGGTGCCATGCTTGAATTCGATCAAGCCAAGGAGGGATGCTTGCACACCTCTTGAAAATCCTAAAATTCCATCAACGGTCGCAAATAAGTGCTGAAAACCATCTCGTTCGTCCATCTTTGCAATCTTGGTCGGAAAGCTTAGGTTAAGAGTTAGGCGACCAACGAAGCACCTCGATGATCACCATCCACCACTCTTCCACATGGAGTAATCTACCAGGGGAAGGCTCGTCTATGTGGCCCCCAAACGATCACTCGAATATGGTTGGACGTGATGCTATTTTAAGACGCTTAATCCGTGACTTATTCGGTTAAGCTTTAAAACAACGATGCTTAATACATATTGATTGTTTTCGATGCATTGCATGCATCGAGCACACATGATATCTCATGAATATCAATTTTAACTTAGTTATTTAACATAATAGCGTCACGTGCTATTTCCTACGACGGGTACCACGACTCGACCCACTCACTCGAGACATCAATCATGTCACAAACTGGGGGATACTTAATGGGGTATTGGTCTGGCGGTTTACAACGTGCGGTGTGCAATGCTCCCATATACAAGAACGTGTCAGGAGGCATGGACGGTTAAGACGATGAGGGAAGTGGGCCAAGACGTGATCGTGTAACCACTTACACGACCCCACTACTCCATCACTAAACTTCCCCCACTTCCTATGAGATGAAGGGTTTGCGCTCAATGAATTGTATAAATAGGTCCTTCACCTATTTCCATACGATACAGAAAAACCAAGTGTTGTCATCCATATCCAGAAAACATCCAGAGATGATTGCTTACATTATTGCAAGCCAGTTCATCATTCTGATACAAGTCATAAACAACCAACACCTTCACAATCTCAACACCTTCTTCGCTTCCCTCCCGAAGATCAACCCATCTCCTTCACTTCGAAACCGAAGCAAGTTTGGAACGACCATTTCTTGGTTTAGGCCAGAATTGTATAGATTGATCTCTAGAATCAGAAATCACTCTCGTGCAGTGCATTTGTTTAGGGTTTAGATTCATTTCTCATCCACACACACCTAAAATTACCAAAACCAGCAGAAATAGTTTTCACCCATAAACAATTGGCGACCACAGTGGGAGATTAATCTCTCGGTCGTGAAGTCAATTTCTTCAAAACCCAATTCAATTTTATTGATTTCAAAATGGTGGATCTTAGGTCAGGATCAACAATCAATTCCGATGGAACCAGCACAGACAACACTCTCGGTGTCGATGTCCCTGTCAGTGGAGCTGTCGTGCAGAATGTGATCAATATATCTCGTGCAGCCTTCTCCTCTACCACCAACACCAACGGAGTAGTAGATATTCCGGTGGGTGTAACGTCTCCTATCACCAGAGCCAGAGCAGCCGCAAACCCCGGCATTTCTTCAAGCGTAACGCCTCCAGTCGTCGCTAGAGCAACTACCACTCCCCCATCAGGGCGAGGGGCTGGAAGAACAAGATCAGGACAACCTCCTGTTACCATTATGGATTTGATATAAAGGTAGGAAGTTCTTGCTAAGGCTTAGACGGACATGGCTACAACTCAGAAAGAGGTACTCACTTTTCTCAAGACATTCACTGAGCGATTGCCACAAGAGTCACGACAGCCCCCGAAGCCAACAAGGAGCGAAGTCAATACACCTGGAGCATGCACTTAAACGGAGCGGGCCTACATGGACAAAGAGACTCGTGTTTCTCCTGAGCGCCCGAAGGAAAGGGACCAACCATCCAACTTCATTACGCGTGGGGACCTGGAGCGGCTCCTTCAAAACCGGGGAAAAGGAAATTCAATGGACATGCACCAGCATCAACCTCCATACCCCCAATATGTGCAACTGATTCCCCTTCCAAGAGGCTACATCTATCCTCAGTTCTCCCTTTATGATGGTACTGGTAACGCTCGTGAACATATCTCTCGATTTTTGGAATCTTTAGGGGAACATGAATATAATCATGTTCTCCGCCTGAAAGAGTTCTCAAAGTCGCTTAATGGAAGAGGATACACCTGGTACAAAAACATCGCACCTAAAAACATATCCAATTGGAGTGAGATGGTCAACGCCTTCTACAGGAAGTATTTCTTCGTGTCTGAGCAGATCACCTTTTCAGACTTGGGAAGAATCTTTCAATGAAACAACGAGCATCCAAACGACTTCGTTAAGAGATTCTGGATTCAAGCGTTGGATTGTCATGATCCGAATGTCACTGAACGCCAGTTGGTGGAGTTATATATTGACGGAATGGTTCCCATATACCGTGCTTTGTTAGAGAATATGGGCTTTCAAACATTTTCTGAGCTCCATGAAGCCGCTAAGCGATCGGCCACAACAGCCACAACATTGTTGTAAAGAACCAGAGTTGTTCGAAACGAAGATACACGTGAGAGTCGAGGAAGCATGCGTCTCATCAACAAGCAATATAACACTGGTCCTTCTGTGAGCGTGGTAGGCGAAGGAGGAAAAAGGAAAGCTTCAGCAACAGACCAGCAACCCAAGCGTGCAGCTCCAGCACAGACAACTTCATATCGAAAGGGAGTGGGCAAAACCCCTGTGCAAGAAGCTGGAGATACCATCCCAGACTTCCCGTTTTCCATGAATGAAGTCATAAAACTCTTAGAAGCGTGTATTCAAGATAACGCGATCAAGCTACCTCCTATCAGACATCCATTGACCGAGGAAGAGATGGCAAATCCCAAATATTGCCGTTACCATAGGTTCGTCCATCACCCGACTAAGGATTGCAACAAGTTGAAACACATTTTCAGAGAAAAGGTGGAGGCAGGAGAGCTCCAGTTAGGAAACGAAGGTGATAGGGATCCTCTTCCTATTAGGAGATGCATGATCTCCGAGGATTCTGTTCACAAGACTTTACAGTCTATGATGGAAAATTTGTGTGAAATCCTGTATTTCTCCAAGGCACAGCGTCAAGACATATTTGCAGCTGTCAACCGCATTGTGTCAGGTAGGCGCTTGTATCCAGAAAGGGAAACAACGAAAACTCAGTCTTTCCTGGAAGATGCAACCAGCAAGGGGAACTGGGGACTCTTGGCCGTCACTCGTTTGAAGGATGTCGAGTTCGACAACACATTGATTGATGCGGCCTCCGAATTCAACATCATCACCATCAATACTCCCGCAAAGATTTCAAAACAGGAAGCTATTCGCAGCCCAACCGTGATCAGGGGATCAGAAGGAGAATTCAGAGACGCCTATGGATGCATTGACCTTGAAGTTAAAATCGGTGATTCTCTAACACAGGCTAAATTTTACATAGTAAAAGAGTATCCGAATTACGACATGGTCCTGGGACGCACGTGGATACACAACAACAAAGCAACACTGGGAGTGTGTCCTTTGCCGATTTCAATATCTGAAAGAATCTCCAATGAACCTTCAAATCCTGAAGATTATTTGTTGTCGTATCAACACTTTGCGAATGTGACGCAACTTCCTGGAGAAAGCCCGAACTCATACCTTAAAAGGTTCCGAACCCAAGTAAGTCTCATTGAACAACCTTTTTTACAAACAATAAGAACTCTTCCTGCTGAGGCTCGGGGACTTGTTTCGATCAACAACCTAACCACCACTAAGAGGTGTGAGTGGGGTGCCGGTCGTTGCAAGAGCTTTGCCAAGAGCTTGGAAGCAGTCAGAGACAACGTGTCCCAGAATCAAGATGTTGTGCAGAGCCCAAATTCGTTTCAAATTGGAGATATGGTAACAAAGATGACCACGTTTCAAGTTGGAAACGTGGTGGTGAAGATGACTGCCCACTTTGATTTACCAGCAACGAAGGAAGATGAACCGTATTTGGTAGCAGATGTCATCCTAGGAGGCTATTACAAGATCATCAACGCCGACAAGCTTGAGGGCGTGACGATTCACTCACGATGGATCAATCCCTACAATACCTAAAAACGTTGTACTACCCCTTTCCTCCAGTGTTCTCCGTAGTAGTTCCTCCAAAAATTTCCCTTTAATACAATGTTTGTAACTCCTCTAAAATGATTGCACTATTTGCATTCATAATTTTTAGGGTTTCAATTTTCAATTAATCAAAATACTATTCCCTGTTAGGAATTTCTTTACCTCTTAAAACATGACACAGAATTCTGAGTCAGCCTAAATCATCAATATCCACCAGATTAAACCAGAAAGAAAACCCTAAAAGAAACATTTTGTATCATCTGGAAAATGTTGGAGGAATAGAATGTGTGCATAGGAAAAGAGGAAAAACGCTTTGAGCAGTCTACTCCAACAAAAATCAGGCAGACCTCATGTCATGAGCACAAACAGGATCGTGGTTTTTTATTATAGCATTATCTTTCATCACAAGAGTAACGTGCAATCACATGAACCTGAGAAGACTCTGATATACCCATATTGGAA
This sequence comes from Papaver somniferum, assembly GCF_003573695.1. Classification (NCBI taxonomy): domain Eukaryota; kingdom Viridiplantae; phylum Streptophyta; class Magnoliopsida; order Ranunculales; family Papaveraceae; genus Papaver; species Papaver somniferum. Next base: position 118,299,653 of record NC_039365.1, on the reverse strand, counting down.
TATTTATATCAAAGCAATATGAAACCCTTATTTAAACGAGCAAGCAAAAAAGGAGGACCTTGAACTCAACCACCACTGAGTATAAGGGGGAACTGTTTATAAATTACGAGAAGATACTCGTCCAAAAAAAATGGAAACAAGGAGATTTAGTAATAAAGGAGATGTGCCTTCGTCATCGCCGGAGTCTGCTTCAACACCGTTGTCATGGGCCGCAACTCCTTCTTCCTTCGGATCGGCCTCCGCTTCCTTCTCGGATATTTCTGTGAAGTCAGCGACGTTCTCTGCTTCAACGTCCTCAGTAGGAACATCTTCCATATCTTATTCAAAGACCAACACAACATCATGGGAGATTGTGCTGACAACCTTTGGACGTGCGGGTTCATCAGTATCAGAATCAAGGATTATCACACCATAACGAATCACATAATCGTGCTTATCTTCACACGGAGGCCGTCCATGTTCAACCCGTCGCCTCTTTAGCCGCGCTGCAAACCTCTCAGCTCTCTTGCTGACCGGTGGTTGCGACGCCTCAATATGTCTCCATTTTTCCTCTCTATCGATTGAAGCCAAAAGGTTTTGAGTGCGTTCTCGAGCAATGCGCAAATGCAGAATCGACATGCCCCGTTGTTTGAGGGTGAAAACGGTTTCTGCTGATTTTGGTAATTTCAGGTGTGTGGGTGAGCAATGCGCAAATGCAGAAATCCTAAACAATGTACTGCAAGGGAGTACTTTAGATTCGAGAGATCAATCTGTAAAAATCTGGCCTAAACCAAGAAATGATCGTTCTAGACTTGCTTCGGTCACAAAGTGAAGGGGAAGGGTTGGTTTTGGGAGGGAAGCGAAGAAAGTGTTGAGACCAGAATGGTTGATTCTGGAAGAGTAGTTGTTTCACGACTTGTATCAGAAAGTGGGAAGCTAACAGATGGAAAGCTGGAAAATGTTTTCTGAGTGTTGTATCCTCCTGACCTGAACTTGTTGTTCGGTGGAAATAGGTAATGCTTATTTACACAAGTCGAAGTGAAACGTATTCTGGTCTCATTAAGAAATGGAAAACGGGTGAGTAAATGGGAGGAGGTGGTAACCGGTAACGCTTGGAATTAATGTTCCATAAAATAAAGCGTTTCACCATTACTCCCTATATTTACTAACCGCCTCATCCTTATGATACTTTCTTATAACGAGCGTAGTGTACACCGCACGCTGTAAATCGCCAAACCAATACCCAATGAGCATCCCCCAGTTTGTGAAATGTGTTGATGTCTCGAGTGTTTTCATGGAAAACATGTAGCATGTTGTTTTTGTCTGACAAGTTGAGCTTAGGATACTTTCCGGCTCGGTGGTGACCTTCAACAGTCGAGATTTTGCATCTTAAGAGGAAGTTAGTCGTTGATTATTGCAACCTTTCGTTTGGTAGCCAGTGGCATGAAAGTATGATCAGTATGGCTTTAATATGGACAAGTTTAGGCGCGGCCAAAAGTTAGGGTTTTGGCTTTGTTTAGGCGCGACCAAACTAGGGCCAAAGGTTTCCATGTGTTAGCCGGTAACCTTGGACGTCTACGATCTGCATCTTAGATGAAAAAGTGGTCGTTGATTGTTGCAGGCCGCATAGGGAAGGCCGGCATGGTATGGCGTGGCAAGGTGGTTGGCATGCCATTGGCACATGTGGCATGGCATGCCTTGGCGCGGTTTGGCGAGGTCAAAACTAGGGTTTTGGGCCAAAGGTTACCATGCGTTTTTTGGCGACCATAGACGGCTAGGATTTGCATCTAGGATGGAAGGGTGACCGTTGATCGTCGCACGCCTTCGTTTTGGTAGCCGCATGGGGAAGGACGGCATGGTATGGCGCGACAAGGTGGTTGGCATGCCATTGGCACATGTGGCATGGCATGCCTTGGCGCGGTTTGGCGTGGCCAAAACTAGGGTTTTGGGCCAAAGGTTACCATGCGTTGTTTGGCGACCTTAGACGGCTAGGATTTGCATCCAGGATGGAAGGGTGGCTGTTGATCGTCGCACGCCTTCGTTTTGGTAGCTGCATGGGGAAGGCCGGCATGGTATGGCGCGGCAAGGTGGTTTGCATGCCATTGGAAAATGTGGCATGGCATTCCTTGGCGCGGTTTGGCGTAGCCAAAACTAGGGTTTTGGGCCATAGGTAACCATGCGTTGTTTGGCGACCTTGGACGGCTAGGATTCGCATCTAGGATGGAAGGGTGGTCGTTGATCGTCGCACGCCTTCGTTTTGGTAGCCGCATAGGGAAGGCCGGCATGATGGTTGGCATGCCATTGGCACATGTGGCATGGCATGCCTTGGCACGGTTTGGCGTGGCCAAAACTAGGGTTTTGAGCCAAAGGTTACCAAGCATTGTTTGGCGACCTTGGATGGCTAGGATTTGCATCTAGGATGGAAGGGTGGCCGTTGATCGTCGCACGCCTTCGTTTTGGTAGCCGCATAGGGAAGGCCGGCATGGTATGGCGCGGCAAGGTGGTTTGCATGCCATTGGCACATGTGGCATGGCATGCCTTGGCGCGGTTTGGCGTGGCCAAAACTAGGGTTTTTGGCCAAAGGTTACCATGCGTTGTTTGGCGACCTTGGACGGCTAGGATTTGCATCTAGGATGGAAGGGTGGTCGTTGATCGTCGCACACCTTCGTTTTGGTAGCCGCATAGGGAAGTCCGTCATGGTGGGGCCATGGCCAATGGCGCGGATGGCTTGGCATAGTGGGGCCAAGGGTTTGGTGCGGACGGATTGGCATGGTGGGGGCAAGGCAAGGTGCGGTTGGCTTGGCATGGTGGGGCCAAGGTTTGGCATGCCATTGGCGCATGGTGCGTCTAGCATGGTTGGCATGCCTTGGAACGGTAGACGTGGCTGACATGGTTTGCCATTGGCACAGTGGTGCGGCTGGTATGGTTGGCATGCCTTGGCGCGGAGATGTGGATGGCATGGTTGGCATGCCTTGGCGCGAAGATGTGACTGGCATGGTTGGCATGCCTTGGCGCGGAGATGTGGCTGGCATGGTTTGCCATTGGCACTGTGGTGCGGCTGGCATGGTTGGCATGCCTTGGCGCGGTAGCACGAGAATTAGGGTTTGGCATAGATGATGTCGGTCAATGTTATGGGTTCTGCCGTGGAACATAACACATAAAAAAAAAGGTACCCTGGTAATTCTTACGTAGGCATGCTGATCGATTCAATAAATGTGCTAATGGTCATAGTGACGTCATGTCAGTTGTACGGTTTTACGATCTTAACCCTAAGCTAAAAACCACCATCAATATTAAGTCCCCTGCTTAGCTCAGAACGGGAGTATTGTTGCGAGGTAAGCATAAGATGGTGACGGGCAAGAACAAAAATCGAAACGAAAAGTCTTGGAAAGATGGCCAGGAATGTCCGACTAACCTTTTCGAGAGGTAAGGAGAGTCCATGATCCTCGTGTTTGGCGGCCTTGCGTAGATTCTATTCGTGGTGTATACCGTGAAGTGGTGAGATGAAGATCGTCGGCTTAGTTTGGCTATGCATCACCTTGGATGGGTTAGAGAACATCTTGACGTGGGCTTGGAGAGTTGTCGGTGTTGGTGCGGCAAGTCATGGCGTGGACGGCTTGGCATGGTGGGGCCAAGGCAATGGCGCAGTTTGGTGAGAAAAAGCATGCGCGGACGGCTTGGCGTGGTGGGGCCAAGGCAATGGCGTAGACGGTCTTGGCATGGTGATTGGTCTTCGCGGGCCCGGTTGCCTCTTTTCCTTACTTGACTCAAATAGGAAGTCCTTTCCTTATTCAAACTCCCAAGTATCACGCCTATAAAAGAAGGGCCGACATCTCCTTTTACTTCACACCTATAGTTTTTTTATTCTGGCCGTGTGGTAACAGTAAAGCGGACGAGCGAATCCCAGGTATGTCTTCCAACACTTCCTCTTTAACTGGCTTTTCTTGTTTGTTTTTTTTGTGTTAGTGCAAACCCTAGATGTAGGTGTACCTTTTCATGAACTTTTAGAAATGTTTTCCTTCTACGTAGGTATAAATCCTAGCCTTAGGTATGCTTTGCACGAACTTGTAGTAACATATAGTCCTGAATACCGTAGTGATGTTGACCGCCTCAATTACCGTGCAAAGTAGGCATGCATGAGCTGGTAATTGTCATTACCTTCCCGCGAAAACCTAGCTTCTAGGGTTTACTCCTTTTTCCTGGTGTGACCGTGTGTATGGTTCCCGTGGTGGGGCGCGCCTCCTCGGCCGGGCGTAAATTTCCCGCTGCAAAGGTATGGTCTTGGCATGAGGTGGTGATGCAGGGTCTGTCAGTTCCCATTTCTTTGTCTATGTGCATTATGACTTTGAAAAAAATTGGCTTGCGTCCAAGATGGATCTCCTGTGTCTGATAAAATAATTTCCATGCACTTTCCGTAATAATTTCTCTTCGTATTGTTCCATTGTAGTTATTTCGAAGGTGGAAGTAGCGTGATTAAATTTTCGTTAGGATGTCATTTGAGGAAAGTTCTGCCGTACCGAAAGATGTTGGAAATTCCAAGCCAAACATAGATGATTAGTTCTTTACAACATCCTCCACGATTAGGAGAAATCATCCCAAGTATGTGTCGATTCTTCTGACTAGTCCGGAAAGTGAAGGAGAGGCCCGGTCGGTTCGACCAGGAGGTGTAATAAGGTTTTGTTTTCAGAGGAAAGAGTAGCATGCTTCTCCTATTGACTTTAAAATCTCTGTGAGTCCGTTGCATCCCTTTGAGAAATGGATGCGATTCATGATGAGCCAGGAATGTGTAAAAGCCAGTTTGACCAAGGCGCAGATCATTGATGTTGTCGCGGCTTCCGCAGTGCTTCAAAATAGGAAATATATTCCAGGCGTGGTTGCTTTTATTTCCAGATGGTGTCCAGACACTCACACGACCATATACAGGTGGGGTGAAATGATTATATCCTTAGAGAGCGTGGTCTTGTTGCTGAACCTTCATGTAATATGAAACCTCGATGTCAAATTGTCTGCAGATGAAGAAGAAATGCGCGCCGCTCTGATTGCTAAATCAAAAGGATTCGTTCGGAAAGAAAATGAGGTGCTTCTATGGATGGTGGGTGTCTTAGTGGTTTCCCGATGAGTTGGAGCCGAATCAAAAGAATAGTACGCTTCATGTCGCGACGTTCTTGGCTCTTTGGTTATCCAGAGATATTTTCGATGACGGCTCGGGTAAGAAAGAGATAAGAAAAGAACTTATCAGGTTTGCCATAAAATTGGCAAAAGGTGTCGTTCTCCCTATTGGAAGCTTGTTTCTTGGTTCTCTGTACATACACTTGGATCAGCTGGTCGCATACATGTGCACTTCAAATGGTTACATGAAAGTGGATTCGTATATTCATGCCACCTTTCTCCAAGCGTGGCTGTGGGAGCACTTCGAAAGGTATGCTCCAAAACCGTTGGTCGTACTTCCCGAGTCTTGGGGTGGCTCTAGGATACTGCGCTGGTAGAATAGGCGCCCAAAGATTGGTTCGAACCTGGTTGGATTCCTTGACAACTCGCACACGGTCAATTTTCGTCCATGGGCTCCGGTGCATGCTTCTGTAACTCAGATCAGTACCTTTGCTCCTGATTCGAGCATGTCTTTGTCTTCTGATAAACATGATATGAGTGTTGGAGAGATGGTGTTCATGCGAAGCTGCACGCCCGGCTATGTGTCGTCTTTCTTTCGAGGATATTGCAAAGCGGTCTCTTACAATATCAATAGGGCGGCTCAGCATATGGTTTTTAACAAGGGGTCCCACTTGTTCATCAGCCGGTTGTTTCAGAAGTCTCGTTGCCAACTGTTCTCGATGCTACTGTTCTTGTGTCGGGTAAAAGTTTCCCTTTCCTGCTTGCGGAACGAAATCCATCAACAACCTCCAAATATAACATATTTTGGCAGGATGAGTTTCTCGTTTTCCATGGATTCGTGAATGATGTGGTAGAAAACCGTCGCGGTAAGCCTTCTCCCGCGGTTTTAGTGGAGCATCCACTGCTGAGGGATCCTTCTTCACCCAAGAGAAAATCCGTTAGCCCGAATACAGATAGTCCCCAAGTGAAGGAGCGAAGATCTAAAAGTCGTGCAGATGGTTCCCAGTTAGTTTCGACAGCCCTACCGACTTTCAGTTCGTCCAATATGCGAGTACGTGTGATTTTCCTCCTGACTTTAGTTGGATCGTGTATATTCTTGTTTCTTTCCTGAGTATCCGTCTTTGTATCTTGCCTAGGATCTCAGCAGCGTGAACGCCTTTACCAAACTTGCAAGCAGTCAGAAAACATCGCTTATCGAGACGGAGGGTGGCGGTGCTGAGCCTATCCGTGGCGGTGGGGAACCCGAGAAGGATGAAAGCTCAGAGTTCAGTGATGGTGAGAGTAGTTCTTCCGACAGCAGTGCTGAATCTTCCTATAGCCAGTCCGAAAGCGAATCAATGAGTCTCCCGCATGTTTTTTTTTCTCTTTGGAAAATATCTAATCTGTGATGTCACAGGGGGAAAACGTTTCTGAAGATGGCCCTGAGATGGAGAATGGTGGTGATACAGCTTTGTCTCCAATTTTGGCAGCCGCACCGGGCGACCTTGGAATGGATGTTGCTCGAGATGAAAACGTCGTTCTGACTCAGACAATGGAGAGTGCTCCAGTGGCTGTAGGTGCAATTTTCGTTAGGAATCCCTTGCCGGTTGCTGATGTAGACGCGGGCGCCACTTTCAACCCTCCATACCTGGTTCCTTATCCGGATCATGTGTTGATCGGGGGATTTAGCGTGCCAGCCAAACATACGGCGCTATACAACAAGATATGAAAAAGCTATGGACATATCTCCACGACCAAGAAGGTTACTAGTCGATTTGCGTTGGTTAAGCGTGTGGAGGAAGATTTGTCTTCGATTGACGATATGTGCAACGTGACCGATAATATTGTTTCTGAGGATGTAATCTCGAGCTGGAGGTTCCATGTGACATGTGTGTAAACTTCGAGTTCAATATTATTTGGTTCATTGAAGGTTTCTCTGAGGTTGAAAAGTTGCTGGTCGAAACAGCCGAAGGTCCTTCTGCGGATATTGTAAAGAAGCAGGAAGCGGAAGTCGAAAAATTGTCCAGGAAGCTGAAGTTGAATAGGGAGGCTCTCCAAAGCACGAAGGAGGCTCTTTCTAAGAAGAGCAAGTCATTGTTGAAAAACTTTCCTTGAATGTACTTCTGTCTTCTGGACTTCTTATTTTTAGGTTTTTTTTTTTGAAAGGCAAATGAAATGCCTAGTTTATGGTTTTGATTTCCTGGATTTTTGGGTTGATAGACAAATGTTACCTTGAGGGTTTTGGATTATTCTTTTGGAAGGAATTGTTTTGGAATGGATTGTTTTGGGAATGATGTTGTCTTGGTTACGATTGCAAGTGACGCAAACATCCCAGGAAAACCATGGAACCGTGAGCGTTGCATGTCGGTAGATGACATGGGGTGAAACATAACATGTCTATCGGTTTTATCATTCCCATGAAAACTTGAAATATCAAACCATGTATTTTGTCTAGGTAAGACTTACTCGGTTTTTCAGGTCTCCTGATGAAAATGGAATCTTCCGGGTGTAAGACCGAGTTCTAAGAGAGGCATCGCCGTGATTGTGGAAAGTCACCAGTCGCCTCATCTGATAATCGAATCGTTGATCCCTGGTTGGATCGTTCGCTTTTAACCTCCAGGCAGTCCCTAGTCATCCCTCGCCGTGTCAAGACTGATAATCGGGTCGTCTGGTAACTGAGTCGTCGATCCCTGAGAGGATCGCCTGCTTCTACCGCCTTGATGTCTGGGTCGAAGCATGAGATTGATGGTCGAAAATTGACATTGTAACCGAAAGATCAATCTCGCCAATTATTTGAGGGTGAAAACGGTTTCTGCTGATTTTGGTAATTTCGGGTGTGTGGGTGAGAAACGAATTTAAACCCTAAACAATGTACTGCAAGGGAGTACTTTAGATTCGAGAGATCAATCTGTACAAATCCGTCCTAAACCAAGAAATGTCCGTTCCAGACTTGCTTCGGTCACAAAGTGAAGGAGAAGGATTGGTTTTGGGGAGGGAAGCGAAGAAAGTGTTGAGACCAGAAGAGTTGATTCTGGAAGAGTAGCTGTTTCATGATTTGTATCAGAAAGTGGGAAGCTAATAGATGGAAAGCTAGCAAATGTTTTCTGAGTGTGTATCCTCCTGACCTGAACTTGTTGTTCGGTGGAAATAGGTAATGCCTATTTATACAAGTCGAAGTGAAACGTACTCTGGTCTCATTAAGAAATGGAAAACGGGTGAGTAAATAGGAGGAGGTGGTAACCGGTAATGCTTGGAATTTATGTTCCATAAAATAAAGTGTTTCACCATTACTCTCTGTATTTACTAACCGCCTCATCCTTATGACACTTTCTTATAACGAGCATAGTATACGCCGCACGCTGTAAACCGCCAAACCAATACCCAATGAGCATCCCCCAGTTTCTGACATGTGTTGATGTCTCGAGTGTTTTCGTGGAAAACATGTAGCATGTTGTTGTTGTCTGGCAATTTGAGCTTGGGAGACTTGCCGGCTCGGTGGTGACCTTCAACGGTCGAGATTTTGCATCTTAAGAGGAAGGTAGCCGTTGATTATTGCAACCTTTCGTTTGGTAGCCAGTGGCATGAAAGTATGATCGATATGGGTTTAATATGGCCCAGTTTAGGCGCGACCAAAAGTTAGGGTTTTGGCTTTGTTTAGGCGCGACCAAACTAGGGCCAAAGGTTGTCATGTGTTAGCTGGTAAACTTCGTTGGTTGTTGCAGGCCTTCGTTTTGGTAGCCGCATAGGGAAGGCCGGCATGGTATGGCGTGGCAAGGTGGTTGGCATGTCATTGGCACATGTGGCATGGATTGCCTTGGCGCGGTTTGGCGTGGCCAAAACTAGGGTTTTTGGCCAAAGGTTACCATGCGTTGTTTGGCGACCTTGGATGGCTAGGATTTGCATTTAGGATGGAATGGTGGCCGTTGATCGTTGCACGCCTTCGTTTTGGTAGCCGCATAGGGAAAGCCGGCATGGTATGGCGCGGCAAGGTGGTTGGCATGCCATTGTCACATGTAGCATGGCATGCCTTGGCGCGATTTGGCATGGCCAAAACTAGGGTTTTGGGCCAAAGGTTACCATGCGTTGTTTGGCGACCTTGCACGGCTAGGATTTGCGTCTAGGATGGAAGGGTGGTTGTTGATCGCCGCACGCCTTCGTTTTGGTAGCCGCATAGGGAAGGCCGGCATGGTGGGGCCAAGGCCAATGGCGCGAATGGCTTGGCATAGTGGGGCCAAGGGTTTGGTACGGACGGCTTGGCATGGTGGGGCTAAGGCAAGGTGCAGTTGGCTTGGCATGGTGGGGCCAATGGTTTGGCATGCCATTGGCGCATGGTGCGGCTAGCATGGTTGTGGCCAAGGCAAGGTGCGGTTGGCTTGGCATGGTGGGGCCAAGGGTTTGGCATGCCATTGGCGCATGGTGCGGCTAGCATGGTTGGCATGCCTTGGCGCGGTAGACGTTGCTGGCATGGTTTGCCATTGGCACAGAGTTGCGGCTGGTATGATTGGCATGCCTTGGCGCGGAGATGTGGCTGGCATGGTTTGCCATGGGCACAGTGGTGCGGCTGGCATGGTTGGCATGCCTTGGCGCGGAGATGTGGCTGGCATGGTTTGCCATTGGCACGGTGGTGCGTCTGGCATGGTTGGCATGCCTTGGCGCGGAGATGTGACTGGCATGGTTTGCCATTTGCACAGTGGTGCAGCTGGCATGGTTGGCATGCCTTGGCGCGGAGATGTTGCTGGCATGGTTTTCCATTGGCACAGTGGTGCGGATGGCATGGTTGGAATGCCTTGGCGCGGAGATGTGGCTGGCATGGTTTGCCATTGGCATAGTGGTGCGTGATGATATTTTTCAATGATGTTGTAGTAAAAAATTCCACTAGCATCTTAAATTGATCTCAACCATCCAACTTAACCACCATGTTTGGATGGATTAGATCGCGCCTAGGACCATCAGGGAGGTGCACATATGTTCACCATCAGTCGAACGTGGGACCCACACGATCAACCTCTCCAAAGGAGAAGCATAGCTTGCCAAACCGATTGGCCAAAGTCACGCGTGCATGACTGTTTTAAAACCCTAATTAGGGTTTGCGGCGCTGCATAATTGTCATAGTTCGATCCCGTCCATCCATCTTCGCCAGCCTAAACGGAGGGTGCAGATATAGACTTAAGAGGTACCAAGAGTATCAAAGTGATCGTCGTGGGACCACCTATGCGTGTGACCGATCGTCCTAGGTCAACCATGGCCGAGCGCCTCGAAACACCCGCCCAAAGGAGGCATGTCACGCGGTTCCCAAATCCTTTATGGCAAAGGATTTCTATTGCAAATCGATCACGGTCACTCATCTTTGACAGTCAACTTGAGTGGCCTAGATCAAGCCAAAATTGGTGTCATGCTTGAATTCGATCAAGCCAAGGAGGGATGCTTGCGCACCTCTTTAAAATCCTAAAAATCCATCAAAGGTCGCAAATAAGTGCCGCAAACCATCTCGTCCGTCCAACTTTGCAAGCTTGGTCGGACAGCTTAGTTTAAGATCTAGGCGACCAACGAAGCACCTCGATGATCACCGTCCGCCACTCTTCCACAGGGAGTAATCGACCAGGGGAAGGCTCGTCCATGTGGCCTCCAAACGATCACCCGAATATGGTTGTACGTGATGCTACTTTAAGACGCTTAATCCGCGACTTATTCGGTTAAGCTTTAAAACAGCGATGCTTCATACATATTGATTGTTTTCGATGCATCGCATGCATCGAGCATACATGATATCTCATGAATATCAATTTTAACTTAGTTATTTAACCTAATAGCGTCACGTGTTATTTCCTACGGCGGGTCCCACGACTTGACCCACTCACTCGAGGCATCAATCATGTCACAAACTGGGGGATACTTAATGGGGTATTGGTCTGGCGGTTTTCAGCGTGCGGTGTGCGATGCACCCATTTACAAGAACGTGTCAGGAGGCATGGACGGTTAAGACGATGAGGGAAGTGGGCCAAGACGTGATCGTGTAACCACTTACAAGACCCCACTACTCCATCACTCAACTTCCTCCACTTCCTACGAGATGAAGGGTTTGCGCTCAATGACTTGTATAAATAGGTCCTTCACCTATTTCCAAACGACACAGAAAAACCAAGTGTTGTCATCCATATCCGGAAAACATCCAGAGATGATTTCTTACATTATTGCAAGCTAGTTCATCATTCTTATACAAGTCATAAACATCCAACACCTTCGCAATCTCAACACCTTCTTCGCTTCCCTCCCTAAGATCAACCCCGTCTCCTTCACTTCGTGACCGAAGCAAGTCTGGAAAGGCCATTTCTTGGTTTAGTCCAGAATTGTATAGATTGATCTCTCGAATCAGAAAGCACTCCCATGAAGTGCATTTGTTTAGAGTTTAGATTCATTTCTCATCCACACACACCCAAAATTACCAAAACCAGCAGAAATAGTTTTCACCCATAAACACACTATTACCTATTGACAGGAGTCAGGACTCAAGACTCAAATTTGTGTCTACAGAAATTTGTGTTCTCACGGTACACCGTGCATTTCTTCATCGTCGGCCCCCACTGCTGCAATAGTCATATAGTATAAAAAGGATCAAACGCTTCACTGTTGGAGATAGTATTTTAACCATGGAGTCCTAAATTTTTATCAAAAAGAAAGACCTTGTTTGTATCATTTCCGTAGAGAGAGAAATCAGGACATGAGTGGATCTGATTTCATACCTGAAAAAACTATAATGAATCTTTTCATCAACTGAATCTCAGAAGCAGCTAATCGTAAAAACTCAGGCATTCTAATCATCATTCAAAGGTTCTTCTTCTTGTCTGATCACCAGGTAATAAAAATCAAAAGAACAATTTGAAATAAGAATCTAAGAAACAGCTTATGTGCAGTGCGCAGTTCCAACTTGAGTTTTCTACTTTCTAATGACTCGTTTCGATCACAAACGGGTAATCACCTCCTCATATCTTTTCAGCTCCTTTCATTGTTGACCTAATTTAATGATCCTAGTATTGCATTCTTCCGCATTACTTAAAATCGGTGGTTTTGTTTGTGTATTAATGGCATTTTAGGGTTCAACTAACTTAGTATTTTAATTAGTCAAGATGAAATAGACAAGCCTAATCAAAGATATATAGAGACAATAGAATTTTTACTGAGACTAATTCGTGCAATTGTTATTAGCTTAATAGTCTCTCTTTTGCGTCTTTGATTTAAGTTGTATAGTAAGGCAGTGACTAAATGCAACTCTTATTTAAATTGTATACAACTCTTGTCCAAACTTATTAACCAAACCTAATGCGGGTATCCAACACCCACCTCCATCATGTCATAATTTATTTTGATTCCCTCGTCTCCGTCAAAGATTCACACATTGGAAGTTTAAAACTTATCAATTCATAATTCCATATACGTTTTGCCTAGTATATGTTCTTCTTGTTCTAAGTTGTAACATCTTTTGTCTTGGTCATTGTTCCTTATATATTTAAGGTTTTGGAATTCACCATTGGTGACTTGCTTGAGTATCACTGGGTTTTTTCTCCTTGCGATAACTTGAAACGTTAGCTGCATCTTGTGCATCTTGTTGACATTGTTGCTAAAATCACAATTAACAAACATAAGCCAATTTTTATTACAACTGTTAACATGATTGTGATACATAGTTAGAGTTTTTATATATAAAAGAAACTACGCTTTAAATTAAGAATAGATTTTAATTTTCATGTTTATAAAAACAATTTCTTTTAGGTGGATCTAAAAGAGACGAAGACATCGATTAATTATTAGATTCAATCTCAAACAACAGTACAGAACAGTTAAATTAAACAAAAAGAAGAAAAATGTGTTACTCATGTTTGGTTAGTATTAAATCAAATCCCTAATCGGCTGACGAATCCAGCAGTGAGTTTTTGTTACCCACATCAATGGAGGTGCGTGGCTTTGGGTACAGGTTGTATTTATGCAAACAGGGGGTTGTATTTAGTCATCGCCTCGCCTCGCCTCGCCTATAGTAATCATAGAAACTGCTTTAATCGGCCAAGATGAAAGTTGTGTAGAGACAACAGGCTTTTTATAGGGACTAACCCGCCCAATTACTATTAGCTTAGTCTCTCTTTAGATTTAATCTATATCCTAATCAAATGGGTAATCATAGAAAACTTGGGTTTTGAAATAGACAAAGACTAGATTATCACTTTTCAAATGGAATTAAGTCGTAATATTCGTAGATTTTTTTTTTAACAAAAACTAAAACTTTTATTAAAAAAGATAAGAGTTTAAAGATACAGGCCCAAATAAAGAAAATAAAAAAATAAAAAAAAAACATGAAAGAGGAAAAAACAAGCTAATCAAATCTGTAATAAGGTTGGTCAGGGACCTCCATTCTTACCAAGTTGTTAGGTCTTTCATCAAAGCAAGTTTATGCCCCTTACTAAGCTGAGCTCCCTTCTTTGCAAAATGATCAGCTGAGAAGTTAATCTCCCTGTAGACATGCCTGTAGTTTATAGATTGAAATCTATTATAGATTCTCTGCCATCTAGTAAGGAGAGACAAAGGAATTTTCTGCTGCTCAAGAGAATGTATACAACTTTTTGAATCTGATTGAAGAATGAATTTGGAAAACTGGTTCTCAACGGCCCATTCCAAGGCTCTAATGCTGGAAACAAACTCTGCAATAAAATTAGTAGCAACACCTAAGCCTCCAGCTTCTGCATAAATGAATTCTCCATTATGATTTCTAACAGCAAACTCATAACCAGCTGTACCAGGGTTGCCTCTTGAGGCACCATCACAACAAAGAATAACTTCATACACACCAGGTAGAGAGATATATATCACAGTAATTCTAACCCTTCTCAGATTTCTATGTTGAATTAGAAAGTATTGCATAATATCAGTTTCAGCAGTTGAACCGCACATTTTCCCTTTCATTCTAAATTCACAGTCATGAGCCATTTTCCTAATCTGTTTTTGAATTTTAACATAATCAGACTTTTCCTCCTCATAAAAAACAGCATTTCTCATGAACCAAATTTCAACCATGAGGGTAAAGGAACAGACAGTACATAATTCTTTTATGACAGGGCTAGATATTTTGCATATTTTTAAAGTATCTTCAAAGGAAAGATGGTTTTTATAGTGAAAAATACCTCCTAGCCAACTCCAAAGTCTCTGATTGAAACTACAATTCCATAAAATATGTTTCATGGAGTCTTCCTCATTGTGGCAGAGTAAGCATCTTGAAGCAAATTTAAATCCTCTTTTTTTCTCAGATTTTCCACAGTGGGGCAAACCTCTCTGGTAATCTTCCAAATGTTAGCAACAGTAGAAGGTGGAACTACATCAGCCCAAATTTTCTTGTACCAGTACAGTTTAGGTTTTGGAGAACTTATTTTCTCCATAGCCTCTGAGACAGTAAAGCAACCAGAATGGCTATTACACCAAATTAAAATGTCTTCACCTTCATTAAGAATAGGAAATTGATGGTGATTGAAAATTTTTAAGAAATCAGCAGGAATACACCGTTGGCCATTGACAATTAAAGTACCGATTTTTAAGAATGGGTATGAAGCTATGAAAGGATGATTAGGGAATAACTTACTGATAGGTTCTTCATAAATCCAGCTGTCATTCCACAAGGATATTTTCTCACCAGTACCCACTATCCATCTAGTATTTTCATCAAATTCTTTTATTACCCATCTGATACCAAGACAAACAGATCTTTTCTTGTAATAAGTGATCCACTTTCCATTCTTGTCAGTATATTTATAAAGGAAAATTTTAGCCCATTCCTCATTAGATTTCTTCATTATCCATAAAAATTTCATAAGCAAAGCTTTGTTCAGGTCTTCAAGATTTCTTATACCAAGGCCACCCTCTTCTTTTGAAGTACAAACATTCTCCCATTTTAGAGTAACACATTTTTGATCTTCTGCATTACCAGACCACAGATAATTTCTAATTATTCTTTCACAAGCATCAACAATCTTCCTTGGCCATTTATAAATGGACATATTGTAAATAGGAATGTTACATAAAACATGGTTTACCAAGGTTAATCTTGCCTGGAAATTTAAGAATTTTCCACTCCAAGCAGCAAGTCTATTGTGCATATAACCCACAATGTGCCATAAATGACAAGATTTAACCCTCCCTTGAACCAGCATCACTCCTAAGTATCTATCAGGAAAGGTAGATAAATCCATTTGAAAGAAATCACCAATCTGTCTTTTCCTTGAATCAGAAGTACCATTGATAAAGAGCTTACTCTTTGCAGCATTAATAACTTGACCAGTTGCAGCTTGGTATTCAACTAAGAAAGATCTCAGATTTGTAATATTTCTCATACCATCATTGCATAAAATAAGAATATCATCTGCAAATAATAAATGGGAAGGATGCATACCATTTCTAACTACCATAGGTTGAATTTTATTTCCAAGGATCGTATGATGAATATTTCTACTAAGAATATCTTCTGCAATTATAAAAAAGGATAGGGGAAAGTGGATCACCTTGTTTAAGACCCCTTCCAACACCAAAGAAACCAATAGGCCCCCCATTTAACATAATTAAGATCTTGGAAGATTTGAGTAAAACCATAATCCAGTTACAGAACTTAGCAGAAAACCCAAATTTATTCATAGCTCTATACAAGAATTCCCAGCTCATGGTATCATAGGCTTGTGAAATATCTAGTTTAAGAGATAAGTTACCTCCTCTTCTTTTAGTGGTCATTTCATTGACAAGATCAGATGCTAGGAGAATATATTCATGAATGTTCCTATTTTTGACAAATGCACTTTGTTGTGGGGAAATGACTATATGAAGCAGTTGTGGGGAAATGACTATATGAAGCATGGTGGTAAGTCTCATGGTAATAATCTTTGTAATGATTTTAAAGCAGAAATTATTGAGGCCTATGGGTCTATTTTTTGCACACTTAGCACCTTTAATTTTTGGAATTAAGACAAGGAAGTTAGAATTCATACCACTGGGAATTATATTTTTCTTCCAACAGTAATGAATAGCTTCCACCAGATCCTTTTATAGTATCCCAAGCAGCTCTATAGAAAATTCCAGTAAACCCATCTGGACCTGGAGCACTGTCTTGATTGAGATCAAAGATTGCATTTTTAATTTCATTTTCATCTGGAAGGCCTCCAAGAAGAGAGTTATCTTCATCAGTAATAACTTGAGGAAAAACATCAAAGATTGATTCTCTAATCTGCACAGATTGGTACTCAAATTTCTTACTGAAGTGATCAATAAGATTATCTGCAATTCCTTTCTGATCAGTGATAATATTACCAGAGTTATCTTCTAATTCTGCAATGGAATTTTGACTCTGCCTCAGTTTTATGCTAATATGAAAGAAATTATAATTTAAATCTCCTTTTTTAATCCAATTAATTCTAGCTTTGTCCCTCAAGAAATTATGGTAATTATTAGCAGCAATGTCATATTCTCCTCTAGCTGTAACTAAATTGTTCAAGAGAGTAATTTCAGTTGGATCATTATCTGATTTTAAAGTCTCTTCTGAAACTTTTTCGTCAGATTTTGCTAAGTTGGCTTTGACATCACCAAAAACCTCCCAATTCCAAGCTTTTAAGATCTTCTTGAGTCTCTTTAGCTTATTCATGAAGATATAAATAGGATTGCCTGAAATTTCTTCACTCCAAGAATCAATAATCACTTGCATAAAAGAAGGATGAGAAAGCCATATTCTCTGGAATCTAAAAGGAGTATTGAGGGCTCTAGGAATCACAGTATCTGAACCAAAAATAGGGCCATGATCAGAAATACCTCTAGCTCCTACTTTATAGTGCCAACCATTCAAAGTTTCAAGCCATTTCAAAATAAAGAAAGCTCTGTCTAAATTACAGAGAATTCTCTTTGTACCCACTCTGCCATTACACCAGGAAAACTCCATACCATACTTTGGAGCTTGTATAAGTTCACAAAAATCAATGCAATTATTAAAATCACTCAATGCAGAAGGAAGAGGACTTCTACCACCTTTTTTTTCAGCCACAGAAAGAACAGAATTAAAATCACCCAAAATCAACAATGGTTTGTTTAGTAAACTAATGTCACATAAATCTTGCCAGAGTTCCCTTCTATTGGCAGTATAAGAATCTGCATGAATTCCAGTAACTAAAGCTCCACCAACTTCAACAGTAATGCATTGTTTTGAAGTATCTATTATATTCGTAGATGTCTGTTGTTTGATTTGCAAGCAATCGGTAATTCAAAATGTACCATGTAAATCAAGTCTATCTATGAATACTATGTAATTTTAATCCATTTGTAAATGAATTAGAATATGTTTAGTGAAAAAAACCACTTTTTTCTTCTCTAGTCTCTCGATGTCCCGTTAGATAGGTTGAACTGGTAATTTGTGTGGAAACCAAAGTGACTTTTACAGTTCAAAATCTCTCTCTCTAGTGCAGGTAATTTTGAATATTAAAGATCACTACTACTACTCCTCTGTCAGTCACTAGAGCTTCTTAATGGGGGGGCTTTAAATTAAATAGGAATTGTGCCTGTGGGTTCAAGGGTACAACTCCACTCCAGTTACCTAGAGGCATGGTGCGAGCGAAGAAATTTGCAAGAGAAGGTTGGGGATTGAGCAGACCAAGCTTTAAAACTGATGGGGTGGTGGTTGGAAGGTCAGTTAGTCCCCAAAAAATAAAACGACTAGTCGGATACCGATGGTGGCCGAGTCAGAACAGCAGCTCGATGGATTTAACCTGGGCAGCTGTTCCGGATCGGACAGCATCGGTCGGGCGGGATGTACATGGTGGGGATGCATTGGGAAGCGGATTAGTGCGGAGATTGAAAGCGAGATGGAAAGCCGAAATGTCTGTATAGTTGGTTGAGTGAAGAGTGTTTCCCTTGACAACAAGGGCGCTGAGGCGGTCTGGCCACGCCGGCGGGACATCAAATGTCTGCAACACTCACGGTCTAAATGGTGCGGATTAGCTCTCCCCCAAAACCACCTAACCCAATAAGCATAAAGGGAACCAAGGGTAATCTTCATTGGGGTGGTGGTTGGGTAATGAAGTAGAAGAACCAATAATGAAGCTAGTAAAAACTTAAGTTGAACGCACTGCACAAGGAAAAACATGTTAGTAAAAGCTTAAGTTAACCATATTGACCTTTTAATGTAAGGAAATGATCAGATGTAATTAATCTGTTATGTGGGGAAAAAATCACTTCTCATGCATGTCAAGACTCAAGATCACAGGGAAAAGTTTGTCTAAAGACTGGGACACAATAAAATGTCAGACTACGTATTCACCATAGACTTTTTAAAATTAAGGGAAAATTAAGAGTTGACATCTTATCATCTGGTATATCTATTTGGCCATATAGTCTCTCTTGTAATGCCATCAATGTCACCCATCGAAAGAGTTGGAAAGTATGTGGACCCAAAGGAATGGAATGAATTGAATTGATTAGTGACCCAGAAACTCTGAATGTTTTCTTAGCGTATTCGTATTACAAGGTATCTTTGGATTTCTATTTGATTAAGTTTTGTTAGGTTTTGAATGTTTTTTTCTTTTGCTGAGAAAAACAAACTTACTATTACTTAAAAAGACTATTACAAATATCACTTAAGGAATCTTCTCCCATTACATTGTTCAGGAACTGAGGAGAAGAATTCCATATGTTTCTTAAACTTAAAGTCCTAGCTCGACGAGCAAGTCTATCCACAATCTTATTCTTAATACGCTTTACATAACCTACTTTAACGTTCAAACAAGCAGAAAATGAAATCCGATAATCTTCTAGGAGATCCAGACACCTCCAATCTATATCACCCTTTCCTCCATTCACAAAGTTTACTAACTGAAGGCAATCACTTAGAAAAAGGACCTTAGAAAGACTCATCTCCTCCGCCCAAGAGGAAGCCAAAATTAGCGCCTTTGTCTCTGCCACAAAAGCACTTGAAGTCAGTCCAAAGTCCGCTCTGCACCTTTTTATTCTTCCTGCATTGTCACAAAGCATGATTCCAATACCCATGTCAAAAAATTTGAAAGACCCATCAATGAACATGATATAATCGAAATCCTGGATTGTAAACTTATTTACAGAAGTAGCATCCATCTTAAACGAAGAGGGAGCTATTATATAGGTATTTAAAGATCTCTTAATATCCATTATAGTTCTGTCAAGAGACACCTGCTCATTTCTAAAAACAACATCACACCTTAACTTCCAGATTGACCAGAGCACTATTGCATCAATGCTTGGCCAATTCACAGCACAGGGAGAGTCACCCAAATTATTCTCAAACCAAGATATAAATATATCATCTATCCATTCAAAAGCATAATTAACTAAATGTTGAAAGGAAAGAGCAAACCAAATGTGAGAAGCAATAGGGCATTGAATAAAAATATGCATAACAGTTTCCACTTCTTTTCTACACAACGGACAGCAGTCATAAATAGCTGGATTATAGAACTTGAGAACTGAATTTACAGGCAGCGTGTGAGCAAAAATCTTCCACACAAAGAATTTTATTTTAGGTAAACAATCTAAGGACCAAACTTTTTTCCAGAAAGATGCATCATCAGTTGAGTAAGATTCATTCATATAAGCTTTATAAGCTGACTTAACCGTAAAATTACCATTTAAAGTATGAGCCCACATAATATCATCTTTTTTAGTGACTTTTATATTTAAAGTTCTAATCTTTTTAACATCTTCATGCGAAAGCAGAGAAGAAAGAAGACCAAGGTTCCATCCATTAACTTGCCTATCAATAAGTTCACTAACATAAATATAATTCCCAAAGTTAGAATTTGTAGAAGTAGGAGGAGAATAGCTACCAGGCAACCAATTATGCTCCCAAATCCTAGTTATGCTACCATCATTTATCTTGCACACCAAGTTAGCTCTAAGGAAAACCAAACTATTTACTATATCTTTCCAGATCCAAGAAGAAGTATTAGCCTCCTTATCTATTTCTAATATATTCTGATTAGGAAAATACTTATTTTTAAGGAAGATAGCAACCAACTGATCAGGGTTTTTACAAATTCTCTACCCTAGCTTAGCTATAAGAACTATGTTTGTAGCATAAGTATTTCTAATACCAAGGCCACCATTCAGTTTTGATTTCCCAATGTCCCCCCAAGAACGAAAGTAAGCCCCTCTTCTTGAATTCTTTTTAGACCACCAGAAAGTTCGCCGAATAGAGTCAATTTTAGAAGTAATTTTTTTAGGAAATGGGAAACAATACATATGGTAAACAACTAGACTAGAGAGAACATACTTAGTAACCACAGTTCTACCAGTCCCATTAAGATTTGATCTTTTAGTATTACTGAACCTATCATAGAACTTTTGAATTAGAAAATGGAAAGATTTAGTTTTATCTCTTTTAACAAACAGAGGAGTACCAAGGTATTTTTCAGAGCTACTCAGGAATTTGATTCCTAAAGTTTTTGAGAGCATCTTAATATGCTTATGATGTATTTTACTACTGGTAAAAAAACCCAATTTTTCTAGATTAATAGCTTGGCCAGAAGCTTTTGCAAATTTGTTAATAATTCTCATTAGATTTCTAGCATAGGTAAGCGAAGCTTTTGAAAAAAGCATGCAATCATCTGCAAAAAATAAATGAGATATTGGAGGACTATCCTTTCTCAATTTGAAACCTTGAATAACATTCTCTTTATCACCTTTCAACAAAAGTTGGGAAAGAGCTTCCATACAAATGATGAAAATATAGGGAGATAAACAATCTCCCTGCCTAATGCCTCTAGTAGCAAAAAACACATCTCCTAGTGAGACATTCACCAAGATAGAATAGGAGACAGTACTTATGCACTGGAAAATCATTTGACACCAGTCAATCGAAAAACCAAGTTTCTTAAAAACAGACATTATGAAAGACCATTCAAGTCGATCAAAAGCTTTCGACAAATCCAACTTAATGGCCATAAAGCCATCTTTGTTATTTTTTTTTTCCTGGTTTTAAAAGAATGGAGGATTTCATGACTTATGATGATATTATCATGAATTTGACGATTAGCTATAAAAGCAGACTGATGTGGAGAAATTAAGGAATCTAGAAGGGGTTTTAAACGATTAGTAAGAATTTTTGAAATAATCTTGTATACTGTATTAGTTAGACTAATCGGACGAAAATCATTTGGAGTGGAGGGGTTACTAACTTTAGGAATCAAAGCAATGAAGGAGTGATTAAGTTGCTTAAGAAGAAACTTACTACGAAAAAACCCTTGAACATGATTAATTACCTCAGCAGAAACCATATCCCAATTATACCTAAAGAACCCCCCCGGGAAACCATCTAGCCCCGGAGATTTCCAAGGCGCCATACTATTAACAGTGTAATGAATTTCCTCAACACTAGGAATCTCAACAAGCTTTGCATTGAGATCGGCTATAATAATTGGCTTAATATCTTGAAGAACATCATCAATGTCAGCAGAACACGGCGAAGAAGAAGTATAAATACTTTTAAAATGCGTTGAAAGCAAAGAGACGACTTGTTCTCTATTCTCCAACCAATTTCCTTGGCTATCTCTTAAGGTGTGGATGGTGTTATACATGTTTCTGAGTTTAACTGAATTATGGTAAAAAATTGTATTCTTGTCATACTGAGTGTAGTAGTCTATCCTTGATTTTTTTTTATAGAAAGAGTTTTCTATTTCATACTAAAAGTCTAATTGTTTTGAGTAATTTAAAATGAAACTACCTATATCGGGTGTATAAACCAAAGTCTGAAGCCTTTCAATTTCAGTATTTAACCTATTGATTGTTATTTTCATATGCCCAAAAGTGTTTAGATTCCATTTACTAAGATCATGCTTGAGATTTTTAAGTTTACCAACCACTGTATAACTTGGAGATCCTCTACTATTCTTTTCCCAAGAATTTGCAATCATATTTTTAAAATCAAAAGTTGGTTGCCAGCATTTAAAGTATTTAAAAGGAATAGAGAGACTCTTAGCATTGTGGAAACATTGCAGAATTATAGGACAATGATCAGAATAAATTCTACCCAGATTAGTGATCCTAGATTGAGGAAGAGTCGAAACCCATTTATCATTCATGAACCCTCTATCAAGTTTTTCAAAAATAAATTCATCTGGCTTCTTAAACCTTCTATTACACCAAGTATAAGGATTTCCAAAAGAAAAAACTTCATTCATTCTTAACTGAGAAAGGCAGTTTCTAACAAAATCTGGAGCCAAAGAATTTTCAGGAATTCCACCTAGTTTTTCTGACGTATTCAAAATAAAATTGAAATCACCTATTAAAAACCACGGCCTACTATCCAAATCATTCATCTGCTGCAAATAATTACATTGATTCTTAATGCCAAGAGAAGTAAGCGAACCATAGATGAAAGAAATGAGACAATTCTTGATAACAAGAGTGATGTCGCATAATATATGGATCATGTTGCAAGCACTACCTAAAATATCTATATTTGAGTTCTTGAAATAACCTAGAGCCATTCCTCCCGATTTTCCTACCGCGGGGATGATATACCAAGAATCATAAGGCAAAAAATGAGTGTACTTGTTAACCATATCAGAGTCTACCATGGTTTCAATAAGGCATATAGCAGTAGGTCTGAATTTTTTAAACAAGTTCAATAAGTGTAACCATTTTTTATCAGAGCAGCAACCATTCATGTTCCAACAAATAAACTTCATTTTTTGATGTAATCCTAATTCTAAAAAGCAGTAGCAGCAGATATTAACTCAAGTAAAAAAACAAGACAGAATTGAATGAAAAGCGAAATCAGAAATAGCTTCTAAAACAGAAAAGGAGAGCAAAGTATGAACTTACTAGGTCATGAGCAGTAGAGGTATCAGCATCCATAGAGTCCGAGTCTAGCATCATGAGATCAATTTCCTTTTCGAAATCTTCATCGGTGACAACAGGTACAGGAGGTAGCATAGAAATCGGAGTCGGTTCAAGAATTACATTATCTTTGTATTCATCATTAAGACCCATATCACTCAAAAGGACACTTTCAGAGTTGAGGGACATAAAAGTTTCGTAATAGTAATTAATATCTGATGAAGAACCAAAAACAAAATCCGAAGAGACAACAGTCTGAGAAAAGGTGGAACATGAAGTAGCCCATAAAACATTTCCACCTGACGAGCCCATACTAGAGGATTCACCCATATTACCAACATTAAAAGAGACATCTGAAGGAGGGGTAAAAGGTGGTAAAGAAGAGATAGGAGGCCAATGAGGCGTAGGCATGAAAACAAAAGAAGAAGAACCAGAAGCAGTAGAGTGTGAGGTTGATTCAAATACAGTTCTAGTTCTTTTGCCTTTCCTATCAGAAGGTGTACCAGCAAGTGCATGAGTTAAGTTATCAAAAGGAGACAAAAAATTTGAGTACATCAAAGGAGCAGGGTGAGGTGATGAGCCTCCAACATTTGAGCTTTCTCTAATGGTCAAAGGAGAGTTTTCTCTAATTGAAAAAGTAGGGAGAGCTGGCAACACAAAGGACAAGGTATGAGAAGAGAGAGTCGATTTCCTGTTACCTAGAGCCCCTGAAGGTTGTAGACAAACTGAGAAGGCAGACGGCTTGGATTGCCCTTAGGCATTACTAGCATCAGTACTAGCAATTGCAGATCTTCCCACCCTGGCACTTCTCTCACCAGCAAAGTTCACTCCTCGATTAGGAACAGCAACATGAGTAGCTCTCGGAGTAGGAGCTGGAAGTGCTCTGACATAAATTCTCGACTGAAGTTCCTTACACTTTTCATCATCATGGAGAAGAACAAAGCATCTCTTGCAAGCACGGAAAGGCAGTTTTGGATAAAAAGCATACATATAGTAAGTCTTACTATTAGTGTTAAAAACTACCTTTCTAGATAAAGGAGAATTAAGAGGAACCATGAGTCTGGCTTCATAACTATTCCCAGCTGGAGTTTCACCCGCAACAAATGTACCAACCTGATCAAAAACCTCCCGAACTTAGTGTCCCAGACCAGATCAAACGCCGATTCCAGCTTGCTCAATGGCTGCACTGCAAACAACTGACCAAACAACAAAGAAGGCCTAGAAGCAAAAGCAATATCTCTATCTTGAGACTTCTTAAACATGACCACAAACAAGTTTTGAATACCCATCCCTTTGATATAAGGTTTTGCAAGTTTGAAGTCTGAAGAGTTAATGGTCCAGATTATGTTAAGATGATGTTTTAAAGAGGTTTTATAGTAACTACGTGAGTTATCACAAAGTAAAGCAGCAAAAATATGAGGAAATTCTTCAACATCCTCATCTAGATCTAGCACTCTAACCTGATCAGCAGAGTAAGCCATAGTTGAAAAGCAGCTAGAGACACTCAGAAAGTTACAGAAAAACTAAGGTTTGCAGTGAGTAGAACTTGAAGAAAACATTGCATTTATAGAGCAACAAGAAATTAGACAATACATTAACTCAGTTCTTGGAAGTGACATATGATAAAAACTGCTCATCTAACAATAAACTTCACGCTTGAGTGAATTAACCATTGATAGCATGCAACTGACATCACAATTATGCTTATTCTCAAAACACATAAGATCAAAGAGCAGCTGAACAAGGAACTAAAACCTGCCAAGTGTATCAATACTTCTGATGCAGCCACCCTTAACAGAGAGAATAAGAGAACTAATTAAGATTTTTTATCTCTCTTAATATAAAATTAACTGGATAGTGGGTAGATAAGAATATCAACACAACTTTTCATGAAGAGTGAACATACTTTTAATTCCAACAAGAAACTCTTATGGGTTAATACCGAATTAAAGCCTATGAGGCCATCTAACATACTCATTATAAACATCATTAAGAAAAGACTTCACTGTGATAAAGCATATTTAATATCTTTAATACCGAGCCAAATACGAAGGATAATAACCAAGAAGTAGAATCTTTACGTGAAAAGAATGAAGACCCCTTTGTATCATCAAATCCCTACACAGAGTAGGATCTCACAAAAATCCTTAATACACTTACAGTTACACCACTGTCTTCTTAACAAAAAAGTGAAAGATGTCTGACAATAGATTTCATAAAGACAATTTCGTAGCATCTACTCAAGAACCAGACTATCATAATAATAACAAGGCTAACCCATCTTGTTATTTAACCCAGTTGATTATTGAATCTCATGATGAAATACATCGAACTCTATGGATTTACCTCCATTAACTCATGACCTAAATTATAAAATACAATGAAAGAAAGAGAAAACTGATAGAGAGCAAAATCAGAGATAGGGTTAGAAGCTTAGCAAAATCAAAAAACTAAACTATCATGATTGAAAATATAACATTAATCAGCAAAGGCATAAACTGAAAATTAGGTTAAAAAAATCAACAGAAAAAAAAAACTAACAGATTGAGTTAAAATTTGTACATAAATGATAGGATTAAGGTATAAAATTACTAACAAACCATTAATTTGGTAAAGAATCGAGCAGAAAATTCCTGAATTGAACAGAGATTGATGAAGATGGAGGCTAAGTTGACTTTGTCAACGTCGCAAAAAAATCGCCTTAGATAGCATTTTTTGTTATTCTTGCAAGTTTTTCCACACAGAATATTCGGTTTTGAATGCTGATACTGAAAATTCCACAGCTTTTGAGAGGTGTTAGTGAATTTAGTGTTATATGGATATTTAGTGTTGAATGTAGTTGATTGTTTAGATTTTTAGAAAAGAAATGGATATTTTTTGTAATAAGTTGATTCATTTTTGTTAGGCATGAAGGTTGTTAGAGGAAGCAAACATTTTTTGCAGAAAGATTTTGTAAAATTAGGGGTTAATATGATTGAGATCTGATCAGAGATTTTTTTTTTTTTTTTTTTTTTATTTTTTAATTTCATAGATGGAGAAATCTTGTAGTTGATTCATTTCGACAAGGGAACACCGGCACTAGCTAATGTAATCAAACAAGCATTAGAAGGAAGCGATGTTGTCACAAAGGTTGAAGCAACGAAAAAAAGCAGTAATATGATTGTGCTGGAACCCTTGTTTCACTTTCATCTGCACCATTGGCTATCAGGACTGCTGTCAACACCGAAACCACAGACTGACAACAGTGTTTAGCTTATTGTGCTTGATCGATTGAATGAGCTCAAAACATGTCACAGAGAGATTATGGTTGATATGGTCATGGATGTGCTTAGAGTACTTGCAAGCCCAAATTTTGATATCCGAAGGAAGGCAGTTGGCATTGCTCTTGAGCTGATAAGTCCATGTAACATTAATGATGTTCTTCAAGCACTGAAGAAGGAAGTTGTGAAGATTCAGAGCACCGAGCTTGAGAAGAATGGGGAATACTGTCAAATGCTTGTTCAAGCTATGCATTCTTGTGCAATAAAATTCCTGAAGTGGCAGCACTGTGGCTCATTTGTTGGTGGATTTCTTGGTGATAGCAATGTGGCCTGATGTGGTTGTTTTCGTACACGAGATTATTGAGACCAACCTTAAACTTAGGGTTTCAATTATAACTAGGCTCTTGGACACATTTTACCAGATAGTGCGCCACGTGTATGTTCTTGTGCTCTCTAGATCATTGGAGAGTAATATCTCTCGCTCTCTGGAGTTGAAAGTGGGCTTGCTACCATTAAGCAATGTCTAGGGAACCTGCCTTCACAATGAACGAAGAAGGAGATGGCACAGATGCTTCAAAACCATCGCATCAAGTAAATTCCATCATTGTATCTTCTAGGAGACCTGCAATTCTTGCTGGTGGTACCTATGCTAGTGCTGCCTCGGAAACTGGCATATCTCCTTCTACTCTGACCAAATAAATTTGCACATATTGGTAAAAAGTCAAGAGAACAATTTGAAATGAGATCAAGAGTCAAGTTCAGGATAACCTAAGCAGAATAATATTCAGGAAGTCTTGCTGCTAGTGATAATTGGAACGTGGTTTATGCAGTGCAGGGTATGCTGATTCATTTGTGTCCTACTTTGATTTCTTGTTATTATCCTGCATTCTTCAGCATTACTTAAACCTGTGGGTTTTTTTTTGGAGTATTATTGACATTTTAGGGTTCAACTAAGATAGTTTTAATCTGTTAAGATGAAATAACAAGCCTAATCAAAGTTGCATAGAGAGAACAGGCTTTTTGTAGATTAATATCTGACTTAGAGCTTAGAGTACCATAGAAAGAATAGAGCTAGAGTGAACAAGTGTAAAAGAAAGAATCATGTGAAATATTTCGTATACATTGCTGTAGCTTTTAGTGTGTATATCATTTAAGGTTTGTCATAAGGTTTTGTATGACTTCATCTATGTAACATTTTGTGTGTGCTTATACCTCGTCATTTGTCGCACACCAAGCTGATCTTCTTCAGCGTGCTTCAGGTGGTATTGTTCTTGCACCGAATCAAGGGGAATCAGTAAGAGCATTTGTGGGATAAGAGAATTGGTGGATACATTTCTTGGTTTCATACAAGCTGATGACTGGTAGAAAGGTCTAAGACAGATCGAATCTCCAGTGAGTCCTGAGGAAGAGGCCTCCACCATAGGCACGTTAGCAGTTTCCCTCTTGGAGCAGGGGAAGATGCATCTTTTCGACGGGATTAGGTGTGAGTCAAGGTGAAGATAGAGGTAGCATATAACATTATAACCCATTTACCCCTTCTTCCTTTTCAATATTTGGTTGACATCTTATTATCTGGCGTATCTGTTTGGCCAGATAATCTCTCTTGGAATGCCATCAGTGTCACCGAATGAAAGAGTTGGAAAGCACGTGGACCCCATAGGAATGGAATGAATTGATTAGTGACCCAGTAACTGTGAGTGATTGCTTTTAAATCTAGTTATGTAATTCATTTATCGAGCATTTTCCCTAATAACCCTGTATGTTAACTCAAATTTGCTGCCATTTGACTCCTGCAGATAGTAATTGATGTTCAAAGTTCTAGGATTGGGAAGTTTTAAAGGAGCTGTAGATCCATGTACGATGGCCTTCCAGAAATTACCATCTTGGGTGGATGATAATCTGTTACCAGCTGAGTCTAATGGCGACAACAGCAGATGGAGGCTGACGGGTCTGGTAAAAGTAGAACCATCCACTGGCCAGGAAAGAATAATTTCACCGCAGGTTGCAATGTACTGCACTCGCGGGGATTTGTTGCTTCAAGTTTTCTCAAGAAAAAGGGCATTGAAAGGTGAGCATCCAACTGAGCTCTTCCATTCAATAGGATAATTTACAAGTTATGTGAAAGTCCTTCAACCACTTATTTTTTCTAAACAAAGTTGCTCACTCGAATTAGGAATGTATTCCCCTGAAATTGAGTGGATCTAGTGTTTTTTCATTTGAGAAGTGGGATATTGAAGTATGTAGAGGAAATTCAGGAAACAGGGAGCCTTTGGGACGTGGATTATTTTGAGTCTCAGTTGAGCATGGATTAGCTTAAGGAACAACCTGTGAGTGATGCTTACATGGAAGCTCTAGAGTGGAAATATGGAGTTTCATGCCCATATTTTTTCTCCACCAAATCTGATGAAGAGAAAGATACGGCAAGAGGGGCACAGACAATTCATGCAAAGAAGATGGGTTCTCCACAGAAAATTTACTTGGAGTTGGAAGTTATGGATCTGTTTACAAGGAACTATTAGTACTAAACCAAGTGGCACCGTCAGGTGTTGCATGAAAGTACTAGACCTTCAAAGACGAGGAGCTTCAAAAAGTTTCATCAGCATCGAAATCTAGTGAAGATGCCGACTTGTTGCTCTAGTATTGATTTAAAGGAAATGAATTCAAAGCTCTAGTCTCCGAGTTCATGCCAAATGGAAATATTGAGAATTGGTTGCATCCAACAGTTAATGAAGAGCAACTTCAAAGGTCAGCGAGGACATCACTGGGGTTTATGGAGTGACTAAATGTATCCATTGATGTTGCTTCTGCACTAGATTATCTTCATCAAGATTGTCAGACTCCAATTTCTCATTGTGATCTAAAGCCAGATACTACTTTACTTGACGATAACATGAAGGGTCATGTTTGTTATTCGGATCAGGAAAGTTTCTTGGTGGGGTCATCATCACTGTTGAATCTGAACCCGATACGAACAGTACTTTGGTCGGGATAAAGGGGTCGATTGGTTATGCTACTCCAGGTAGAAGTTTTGGCTCAATTGGTTATGCTGCTCCAGGTAGACATTTTTCTCACTTTAGTATTTAATTTCGTAGATTGACGTGTTCACTTCATAAATTCTTACTGATACGAAGAGCATGGAATGGCTTGCGAGGTCTGACTTATGTTTACGTCTACAGTTATGGGAACTTGGTGCTAGAGTTGTTTCCCCAACGAGACCTACAGGTTGCATGATCACGGATGGTTTAAGACTCGCTCATTTGTTAAGACAGCTTCACTTAGAGATCGTGAATGCAGATCGTTGACCTACAGTACTACTTGTTCCTGTCCATCCCGAAGACAATGATGATACCAACAATGAAATTCTAGTCGACAGCGTGCTGGATGCCAAGTTATACAAAACTTTATCAGGGTTTGCCAACCTTGGCGTTGCGTCTTCTATTGAATCACCCAGAGAAAGGATGGAAATGGTACAGGTAGTGAAAGCGATAAGATCACATATCCCTCCAGATTGGGATCCAATTAAGGTACAGTGCTGGCAACCAATACTCATTCCTATGCAGGAAAAGCTATTCCCTGAGGTATCATGAGAGAAACTTACATTCAAGTCCTTTAATGAGCAACATGGTAAAATTGTTGTAATAAATGTCTGTAGCTGGGAGTTGTTTCAAGGGATTCTAGTCAATTAAAAGGCAAAAATGATACATTTACGTTTTATATGTATATTTGCATCATACATGGCCTTTTTCTTAAAAAGCTGGGAAAAGCGAAAATTTCTGCTAATGCAGCCAGATTTCAAATCTGGAGAAAAATTGCTTAATAAAGAGAAATATGCATTCTACAGATTTCATATAAGCATCCAGATTACTAAGCCGCAGAGTAATAACTCTACATTCACACAATGGACAATGATAATTTCTGTATGAGAGCTTGTAAAACTGCAAAAGTACTTGTAATCTTCGTGAGACGACTGTAAACAAAGAACACAAGAGAGGGGTTCCATTTTATAAGACTGCTAGAGATGAAGGTTCAGGATAACAAAGACAAACATATGCATGAATGACAATTGTAAGATGAACCCTGGGGAGATCAATAAGTTTCTGAGAGCAGATGAAGAAGAAAACATCCCCCAAAATTGGGATCCGATTAAAGTACAAAATGACATATTTCCATTGTACTAGTAAGCTGGGAAAGGGAAAAGGTCTACTAATAGCCTAATACGGCAGTGCACAAAAGTCTTGACATAATTTTTTGAATGAACATAAAAATTAGGTAAAATCTAGAGAAAAGTTCTTTTTTTGTTTTGATCAGAAATCTAGAGAAAAGTTGTTGAAAACAGAGAAATAAGTATTCTACAGATTCCAGATGAGCAAGTAAGCATCTGGATATCTAAAATTTGACCAAGTCAGATCACACTAAACCGCAGTGAAATAACTTTGAAAACCATTTAAAGCCTAATCTCTCTCCCTGATTACATCCACACACAATGGACAGTCGCGCATACACTTATACTGGTGAGCTTGATAACTTAATCACACAATCTTATTGAAATCTTCTACATCCTTTGCGGAATGTTTCTTCTTATCCGAGCTTACGAAATGATCTGATGAAATTTCAATAATCACCATCTGAAGAACCCTTGCATTCTGCAAAAATAGTTGAACTAAATCCAACTCCTTCAGTTGCCCTTCAAAGTATTGAAATTTGATAGACTTGAGGTTCATCAACAAACAATGAGGCACTACGTCCAATGTAAAAGCGTCCTCATTAGCTTCATCACCATAACAAACCTACATAATAATACATATCAAAGAAATTTCATCTACATGTCACATATCAACGGCATGATAAAAACAAAAAAGATGTTAAGAAGTTAGTGTATTCTTACCCGACCAAAGACAAGTGACTCCAATATTGGTGAGAACTGTAGAAAACTGAATAATGATTTAACTTGCTGAGTCTTGATAAAAAGACACTTCCAAAGTGATCAAATTAATGAAGGTAGGAAAACTTGTAGATAAAACATCAGCCAGCTCCAGACTCTGATATATAGCACACAAAGTAAGTATCATGAAACAAAGAAACAACTCAACCTAACTTGCTGGGATAAAATAGTCAGGCAATAAAGGTAACTTTCATAGTTAGCAATCATACCTCAGAGATGTTGCCCGATAACTTCAAGTGCTTTACATTAGAGAGCTTCTTTACAAAATTCGGTATAACATCAACCGGGACACTCGGATCAGTATACATGCGGTGTATATCTGCATCCACTAGTGATGGAAAGCTCTCCACCACTAGATGTTGTGGTATACCATCATCGACTGTGATGGAAATTAGATTTGGTGTATCAATCTTGATTTTGACATCTGACATACAAATTCTCAAGGAACTAACAAAGGTTAATGATTTCAGTGTAGACGATATGATATTCAAATGATTCAGCAAACAATATTTCAAACACAATTCTTCAAGAATGGGACAGTTAGAAAAGAGTTGTTGAATGTTTCGCTGCCTGAAAACCGAAATCTCCGATAGCTGAAGTATTTTAAGTCTTGGAAAAGATATCAATTGAGGAAGATTAAGATGCTGTCCACCAAAAAGATCAATGTCTAACGAAGTCAGTGATTCACAAGTGTAAAGGTCGACAGGGATAATATCCACTCTTTCACTGGCATCCCTACTGACAATAAGCTCTTCAACTCTACACTGAATTGCCGTAAGAATCCAAGCCTTTATCCGCTGGTCATCAAAGTACTCACTGTTACAAGTGAGACAAAATTTCTTAATATCTGACATGTTACGAAGAAGTAATACCCTATCCACGAAATCCATGAAACTATTGGTAGAAGATAGTGTTTCTTGGGTATTAGGAGATTTCCATTCGCGAAAATCAAGAACAGGAAGAGATATCCAGAGATTATTCCATCCTCTAGACAAAATTGTTGTTGCAACAACACATTTGGTGGGAAGCAAAGAGAGAATGTGACGAATTAAGGATTCAGGTAAACTGCGGATCCTATCCTCTCCACCCACACCCTCCTCCTCCATGTTGTTTATACAAAGTAACCAAGATCGGTTCGTTTAAAGTCAGAATACAGGTAATTAATCATGTTCAGACACATATACACATGCTCCGTAAACAATAGAGAATCAATAGAATTATAATGACATAAGGGTTTGTATATATTTCCTGTCATCAATTCTGCTTCACTATTTCCACAACAATCACGAGGGTGGTGTTGTCGTCCTATGAAGCAATGAAGACAACTTTACAGTAAAAAGGATATGCCCAACAAGTGCTTCTGGTGAACTGGTGAAACACTAAGTAAATAGACTAAAATGGCATGTCCAGTTCAAAGCAGATAGACTGGGTATTTCCAGTTAGCTCCAACTGCTAAATCTAGACAGACTCAACAAATGAAAATCTAAACAGTAAATGAACCCTGAATCCAATATAATTTTACCCATAGGAACCAAGTTATGAGGTCTTTAGTATAGTTTGACTGAAGTGCAAAGTAATTTAACTAAGATTCAGACACACACATTTATTAACATAAAATCAAGAAAACCCTAAGAGAAACCAAATAGTGAAATCAAATTAGGGGAAGAAATTAAAGATTGAATGCGTAGTTCACATCTATAAACATAAAATCAAGGCAAACCCTAATATACCAAAAATTAAAATCTAAAATTAACCCTAAAAGAAACCAAATAGTGAAATCAAATTAGGGGAAGAAATTAAAGATTCAAATGAAATCTACCTCTTCAAAAAGTGGAATCAAATTAGGGGAGGGGAGAAAACTGAAGCTTCGATTCACAAACCCTTCTCCTGTAGATATCTTGTAATCGGCTCTTCTGAGGGTTTTAACTTAAAGTCTGGATGAACCTGAGTGTGTACTTGGGTTTTGAAAAGAGCCTATTTGTATAATGACACATTTACCCCCAAATGCGATGAATTTGTTCTCGGGTATTATGTTCCAGCGGAGTGTGTACTTGGGTTTTGAATAATGTACGTGTTCATATTTTTTAAATTAATTATTCCCAAATCCCTATTAGCTAAAGTTAATGGTGTACCGTACAATTTTTACTTCACTACATATGTAAACAAACAAATCAATCAATCAAATAAATCTTTTAATTATTGATAGCTTTTAGTAATGAAGATTTATCTCACAACCCAACCCAGTTCTAAACTAATCTAGTTCACTAACTGGCACTGGCTAATTCTACCTATTCCCATATAAGATCTAATAGTGAGCTCTGATATCAACACTGTAGCGCCCCCTAAGCTAGCAGCTGACTAATCCAAGAGATTAAATAAATAAAGAGGCACTACGAATCTAATTCAAATACTTAAACATTCAATTAAGAAATTTGCTACAAAATTTATCCCAAAACTAACCCCGCTCAGAATATATATACATGAACTTCTCTCAAATGATACATATACAATAGTCAATTGGTTTACAGATACAATAAACAACATAATAAACATAGCAGAAGTTAACTAATTAACGGAGTCAACACTTGTGGCTTTCGTTGCGCAACTCTGATATGTCTCTGAAAACTGAAAGTGGGAATAATTAACATTTAACTTCTAAGTAATCATAAACAAGATTAAGAAAAACAATAATGTTTTTCCCGGACATTAAATAGTGACCAAGTCATTGAGATACACAAACAAACACGAATATGGACAAGCTCTTTCTCCAAACAATTTATATTATGGTTGTGCAATTCTGAACTCGCAAATCCATACCTAATCGTAAATATGGATGCCGACAGTTCCGAACTCGCAAACTGTCGACCGATATAAGCATAAAAGCTGAATTCATGTAGATATAAATGTGAACGAGAATATTCTCACATAAGTAAACAAACATGTATATGGACAAACTCCTTCTCCAAACAATGTATACTATGGTTGTGCAATTCCGAACTCGCAAATCCACACCTAATCGTAAATATGGATGTCGACAATTCCGAATAGGCCTGTCAATGGATATCCGTTATCCGTTAGACGAATCCGATTACCCGGTTTCCGTTAGGTTTAGTTCCTTTATGTCCGTTATCTATTAGCCGTAACCGATAATGTAGCGATTAATTTTATCCTACCGTAACGGTACTGGTTGGGCTATTTCCGTTAGCTTATTTCCGTTATCCGCTAACGTGTGACTAGCACGTGTAAATTCCTATACCTAGGTTAATATCCTTCGAGTTCGAGAGAGAATCACTTCTTCTGTTCTTCAGTTTCAGTCGACACAAACGAGAGAAAACTCAACCCTCGTCTCCTTCAGAGTCCTTCCTTCCAATTTGATCAAAATCATCATCTTCTCTATACAAATCATCATCTTCTCTATATAAAAACTAGGGTTATCTTCTTCAATCCTAAAAACTAAATTTTCAATTTAGGGTTTCTGAAATTAGGGTTTTCACTTTTCAGAACAGATTGAGAAATTAATCATGTCCCAAAGCGAAAGAGGGGCATCCAATTATGTTGGTTCATCAAGCAAAAGCAATCCCTCACTTTTAGTTGCATCTCAATTACCTTCTGCATCAAACCAAGTTCAAGGTTCAGGAATTCATTCAACACCTGTTGTTGTTGCACCTTAAACAGAAGAAGCAGTAGCAGAAATAGAAGTACATGAAGATTTGTATGTTTTTTTTTGTGTGGCATGGATTTAGAACTTGTTTTCTTGGATTTAGAAGTTGTTCTGTGTTTTAACCTGTTTTGTGTTTGTCCTGTGATATACCGGATGGTAACGGAAAATTATCCGTTATCCCATAAGTCCAACGTAACGGTAATGGTTTTGAATTTCATAATTCCGTCGGCACTTAACGAATAATGGTTAACCGCTAATTTTAATGACAACGGTAGCGGCAGAGCCATTATTTGTTACATTAAGTGCCGTTGACGGCCCTAATTCCGAACTCGCAAACTGTCGACCCATATAAGCATAAAAGCTGAATTCATGTAGATATAAATGTGAAGGAGTGTATCCAATATATCACAAGTGGAAATTCGTATTTCCCATAACAATTCATATGACAAACAAACATTACAAGTCCTTTCCAAACCATGGAAAGATTAACAAAATCAACAGAAGTATAATAATACAATTTAAACAAAACATGGAATGCACACTAGACAATGCATGAGTTTGTTAAGCATAAACTTTTGTAAAAGAAACAACAATGGTTACAAAAGAGTCAAATGTATTCCCACTTCTTTTGATGACAAACCTCGCCTACCTCGAGATCCACGATCCACTGGTTCGTCCTTTGAATCGATCGTTGTTAATAGACTAATTGTTAATCATACAAAACTCTAAGAGTTTAGCCAGAAAGGCTCACACAAGAATCATACAAATCTATCTAATGATTTTAGGCCCATTAAGGTTCTACACCTTTTATTTATAAATTTTTAGCAAATCTAAGATTTACTAATTCAATTAGATTAGTTTTATCCATTACCTATGTCTTAAGAATATCTACCACTTTGTAGAAGAAACGAAATGCTAATTCGGACCATAAGAGATCCAATTCATCAAGATAGGAAAACTAACTCTAAACCCAAGTCCACCAAACAAGCCCACTAATCCAAAGCCTGCTCCGCCTGAGTTTATGGACTGTCACTAACAGTCAACATCTGGTCAACAAAGGCATCTAACGGTCAACGTCAGTCCAAGGTCAAAACCCAGGGTTAATGGTCAACGAGTCAAAATCCACCGAGTCAAGTCAGGTCAACTGAGTTAAACTGATTCAACTCAGTCAGAAAACCGAGTCAGCTAAACTAACTCAAGGCCAAAGCCTTTGCAGAGGCCAAAAGCTGAACAGCACCTCATGGTGCAAGCAACACCAAAAAAAACTCTGAACTCTATAACTCTAAGTTCAACTTCAATCTAATAATGAACCAAATCAAGCATTCAAATACACTTCAAATTACAATTACAATTACAATTAAAGACTAGGCCTACCTGCATTGCAGCTTTAAGCAGCATCTAAAACAACTCAAGAAACACGGCCATAACCCATCATTCAGACCATCATCTTATGAGAACTGAAATAACACTAACTTAAGTCTCATCAGTTCCATTATACTCACTTAAAATTCAATACCACACAGTTCATACGTTCTCCATCTGTTAGTCACAGTTATTCAATCATCTTAGAACCCCGACTTCATCAAACCAACATCACCTGCAACTTCACATTCTTGCATATGATCTAAATACTTCTCATTTCAACCCTTCCGGCTTCCACTGACACAACAATTTCAGCTCAGATTATTCACCATTAGAACACCACCAGCACGAATTCCTGGCAGTTCAACAGATCCATCTGCAACTCAATGCAATCACCAATCATGTACATACATCTAACTGTCATCACCACCAGACTATACTTGCGCCGTCCTAACACAATGAATTCCCAATATCAGTTCAAATCAATATCACCACCACCATTACAGTTTCAACACTAACAAGCCACTGTGATTCTCACCACTACCACATCTTTTCTACTTCCCCAACTCAACATCAGTTCATTCCAATTCTAAACCATATATGCCACTCATACTAGCCAAACATCACTATAACTCATAAAAACACCACCAGATTATCTCCAACTCCAACTGCAGCTTACCAAACTGCAATGGCAACACCAAACCACCAATTCCATCACAACACCTACACCATCTGGTTCAACTTCAGATCCTTCATCATTTCTAATTCAGTAATCTCCTCACAGCAACAACATCCACCAATGCACAATCACCCTGAATCTCTACCAATTCAATTCTCTTATCATTTAAACATAAACCCATGCCCTGTAACTCAAACAAAAACTAAACTTCAACCACAGTTCTCATAGGAAATCATAATTACTCAGTAATAGAAACAAAACTATGCAATTTCAACTTAAAAGGTCGATTACATCTGAATGGATTCTTCAATTCTCCTTGAAACTACAGCAACCCACCAACTAGGTTTATTCAACATCATTTCAAGATTAACAACAAGCACCCCTCAATCCTCATCAACAGCTCTCAATCTCAAATCATCTTTTCTCTAATTCGAACCCAAATCAACAATCAAAACCTTTGATTAAACAAACCCATCTTGTAAATCATCTAACTCATCTTATTCCTTACTCGAATCGAACTCCAAATTAATTTATAGAAACCCTATTCTCAATTTGGGGAAGAACAGAAACCCCAGCTTCCTTTGAAATAGAATAAAACTCCATAATCTTTACGATCAATAACCCTTCGTGGATCTTTACCAACTGACTAACAACTCAAAATCATGAATTGATTCTTAAATTTCATCGACTGATGAAGAACATGAGAAGAAGAACGAAAAGAAGAAAGAATAAGAGAGAAGACGAAAAAAGAGAAGATGATTTCCTTCTCGATTAGGTTTTGGTAGATAAGACCAAGGGGAAACACTAAACACATGCTGTCCGCGATAAGAGAAGGCCGGGTCGGTCTAATGGTAAAAAGACTAATTTTCCCTTTATGCTAATCTGATGATTTCTTTTTCGTCCGGTATCCGAACGACACGTTCGCGTAGTCCATTCCGCGCAACTTTTCGAGACCTATCCAACGGTACTAGTTTCGTATCTAGATCGTTGTTATATTAGTTTTTATTAGTTAACGTTCGAGTTACACTAATCGAGTAATTAGCGACTAAGACGTCCCTTGACTAGTCTAATAGCGTTGACGTCTTTGAGGGTCGTTACATTCTCCCCACCTTGTATCATTTTCATCCTCGAAAATCGAACCATCTTCTGGTCTTCAAAACTCCCCACTTTAAAGAATAATCCACTCTTTTCTAAGCGCAGACAACATAAAACAAAACACAAACCTATACGGATTTATACTACTACGATTTGCGGCTCTAGGTTCAACTATACTAATTTCTATTTCATAAGATAATTGTCTCTAATTACAAGGGAGATTCCCTACGAATCTTTCTAATTGAGTTTGTAATTATCGGTTTTTCTAAAAGAACTAAATTATACTTCTAAGATCAGTCATCTCTGAATGCAGTTGCCCTGTCAAGGTTGGCCAAGCCCAACAATGCCTTCCTACGAACAGAGAAAACACAACCTTTCTCTAGTCCCCAGTGCTGGATTAACTAATTATTAATTTATTAAAATTAATTAGTTTCTAAACTTTTACCGTAATTCTTATTAATTTACTTCGTAAATATATAAATGGTTCACGGCATTTTAAACAACTTAGTTATCAAAATTTATTTTATTTTATTTTAATATTTGTCATTATTTTTATTTATTTATTTTATCAAGATAAATAATCCAATTTCGATTCACGTCAATTTATAATATCTGATATTTTAACTTTAGTCTAATACATATACAAATTTTCTAAATATTATTTACTACAGATTTGTTGTTGGTCTAATTCTTGAATATTATTCTCAATTGCATTATCATTCTCATTATTCTTAAGTTGATAGTCCAATTGGTATACTAAGTATTAATCTTCTAAATACAATTTCACATTCACGTAAGAGTTAATATGATAGATTTTACTTATTCATACTGAGTCCATATACTATATCTCGTTAAATGTTGGCATTGGTAATTTAATATAATTTAAATTTGAGTCTACACACAATTTATAATATATCCTCATTGAAATTTTAGTTAAACTAAGGTTAATATAACACTAATTGATAAATGCTAACATTATCTTATCAAAATTATTATTACTTAGCACTGATAGTTGGTGGGGCCCGGGAAAGCGTGAAAATTAAGCGTAATAAAAACGCGGGCCTACAATAATACCGCAAGTGCACGGTTGTCAGTTATAGCTCGTGCAAGTACGGGTCGATCCATAGAGACTGGGTGTGTTTGGAGTTTCTAGCTATTTTGGGCTCTAAAATTGCTATTGTTAGGCTTTGGGTACCAATGGATTTTGGTAACCAATGGGTTATGATTGTGCTTTGGGCCTTTGAATACTCTTGGAATGAATTGGGGTGTTGTCTTAATGAAATGAACTGAGCTTGGGCTCAGTTGGTTTTGTAGTGCACTAGGCTTTGGTTTTGAATTTGGGCTTGGGCTTAGTGTAGTGAACTGAGCCTTTGGTGGACTGAATTAGACCGGGCTTGTGATGTGATTTGAGCCTTGGGTTGAGCTGAGCTTTCACAGTGAACTGTGGCTGGGCCTTAACCTGAACTGTGGTCTTAGCTGAGCCAAGCTCAGTTGCAGCAGCAGCAGTGGCTTCAGCAGGGAAAGGGAGAGCAGCAGCAACAGCAACAGCAAGTAGTAGCAGCAGGGGGAGAACAAGGCAGCAGAAGCAAAGGCAGACAGGAAACAAAATCACACAGGGCCAAGGATGGCATTTACAATGACAATGAAGATGGTAGTGAAACAAACTAACAATGATCATGGGAAAGAAGCAAAAATCAGTGGCAATGAGGCACAAAGGCAGTTAGCCTAAGGCAAGGGAGCAGCAATGAAACAAATGGTAACAGTGGCAGTTAACAGGAAACAAAACCAAATAAACCAAGGCTGTTAGCCAAGGGCAGTGGGAGAACAAGGCACAAAACAGTTAAAAAAAAACAAAACAAATTGAGAGCCTAGGCATACAACTAGAGTGGTAAGAGAACCAGTTTGCTCACAGTCACTAGTGAGCACTAGTTTCTCCCCACTGCTCAATCAATCCAATGCTTCAAAGGCTTTAGCCTAACATTCACACAAAACAGTAAACATCACAACTAGGTTATGAATCCACCTTGTGACCTAGCCAGATGGTGTAATTCTATGTTAAATCCCTGTCCCTAATGGAGCTAGGTGAAGGTTCAAGCCTGCCTATGTTCCAGGGCATACATAAATGGAATGGAAGGAGAAGAAGCTTGCTAATGAGCACTAAATTCCTCCATTTCTCAATTAGCTCAATTTACAAGAATTATAACCTAACATTCCACCTCTAACAGTGACTTAAGGCATCATCTCAGCCTAGCTATACAAATACACATGAGAGCTCACATAACAGCAACAACAACAAAACAATTACTAAACAGAGCATTGAACTGAACATAAACAAACACAGAAGACATAAAACAAAAACATGAACTGAATTGAAACACAAAAACAGCAACTGAATTGAAACTGAATAAGAGTAATGGAATAAACATAAAGATAGTTGCAAATTAAACACTAACCCTTGAGACACTGGCTATTCCAGTTCTCTTGGGTGACACACTGGCTAATCCAGGCATACCTTCACATCACACCCACAGTCCCCTTTTTATACCCAGACACCCAAATTAGGGTTTACAGAAAAATTCCCCCAAATCCCCAAATTGAACAGTGACAAAATTAGGGTTTCTCACCTAATTCGACTAATTTAATCATACCCATGTTGCCAATGTTCTTCCTCATGCTCTCCCTAGCAGTAATTAGGGTTTTATCAAACAAACCCTAAATGGACAGAAAAATTAGGGTTAGGGATTTTTCTTACCAAACCTGCGATTTGACGCTTCCCTCTTCAACCCATTCCTCTCCTCGTTCACCAGCTCCATTCCCATGCCTTCAATTGCTTTTCTAGCTTCACTAATTCGTCAACCATTCACCTAGGGTTTCGGCAGGGGAGAAATTGACGAATTAGGGGGCTATAAAGATGGGTAATAGCTGTAGGAAGGTAGGGGTGATGATGGTGGAGGTGTGGTGGTGGTAGAGGAGTTGGTGGCGGCGGTGGCAGTGGAGTGGGTAGTGGTGATGATGGAGAAGGTGGTGGTACGGGTTCTGCTGCAGAGAGGGGGGGGGGGAGAGGGGGGGGCGGGGGGGGGGAAGAGAAGAAGTCGATGGAGGAAGGAGGGGGCGTTTGGTTAGGGTATAGGTATAGGATACTAGTGTGTTGAGCAGGTGTAGAGGATTTTGATGTTTCGCGAAGCTGGACCGTAGGATTATAGGATGATGGAATGATCCAACGGCGCGATGGAAATGGATGAGGGGAGACCGTTGGATGACGAGATACATCAAAACTGACGGCGAAGATCGAGGTTAGGTGTTGTAGTGTTAAGCGGAAGTATCGAGATTTGATGCGCAGGCAAAAGCGACCGTAGGATCTAAATGTGATCTAATCTGAAGGCTTGGAATTTAGGTACTATGGTGTTTTGCAGGGACTTCAGATTTTGATGAACGATGAAGAAGCGACCATTGGATGATGAGATGGATCCGATCTAACGGCTGAGAATGGAGGCGGGTATGGATATAGAAAATGGGTTTGGGTAAGGGTTTTGGGCCTTGGGTATGCCAAGCCCATATCTTCTTTAAGAACAATTCTTCCTTCTTGAGCCCATTCCTAGCTTTTTGGACGTGCGCTCCATTCTTTGCGGCTTCCTTGCGTAATTTCTTCCGGCTTTTCACCACTCTTGCTCTTTTCGCTCCGCAAGTCATCCAGACTTTATTTATTACCTAAAAATGCAAAATTAAGTAAGAAAAATATTTATTCTTGAAAACAATGAAAATACAGAATATGGGATAAAATGTAGAATTAATGCACAAAAGATGAGTTAAATGCCAACAAAAAGGGATAAATATATACATTTTGGCACTCATCAAATACCCCCAAACCTGAATTTTACTTGTCCTCAAGTAAAACAAAACTAAGGAAATCCTACCTATACCACTGTCGCTGGTCTCTCGAATGCATTTAGCGTATGCACTAAGCCTTTTAAACCACTAAGTGTCCCTAGTGGACGAGTTGAAGTCTCGTGAAGGTTTGCTTA
The DNA here is from genome assembly GCF_003573695.1 of Papaver somniferum. Classification (NCBI taxonomy): domain Eukaryota; kingdom Viridiplantae; phylum Streptophyta; class Magnoliopsida; order Ranunculales; family Papaveraceae; genus Papaver; species Papaver somniferum. The sequence continues at coordinate 118,257,691 of NC_039365.1, read as the reverse complement.
GAACGTACCTACAAAGTTCTAGGTCAAAATATAAGCTCAGATTCCATCAAATGTGACATGTGCAAGTCAGTTTAAGCTCACAGCAAAATGGAGATGTCAATCTAGCTATCAAAGGCACAATCCTAGCACTGATAAAAAAAAGACATGTGATAAGAGTGTAAAGTGTATCTACACATGTGTAAAGAAAGATGAAGTTATGACTACTAATCACCAAGAGATAGTTTCTCAGGCTAAGAACCAAGGTCGAAATCTAGCTAGCTGTCCGGACTTTACGAGAATTGTGAATGAGTTGGAGGTATTTCACAATTACTCGCGTTGTACATCAATGGCATACACCCTCCTTGCTTATTACAATGAAAACAAAATGACTATTTACATGACTCTTATTTACATTGACTACTCTCTTTTATTTTTGGAACAAGAGATGAGGGAATGATAATACTTGATTTTTGATTTTCTGATATTTTTTTTTTTTTTTGAATATATACATCGTTTTTTTTTTTTTTTTTGGATAAAGAAACACTTTTGATACAAATACAAAAGGAAACAAAAGATTACATGACACTTTGAAAGAGGTAGCCCTTTTTGATGCACCCAGTTAAATTCGATGGTTGTCTTTCTTAATGTAACCTCCACCTTCTATCCCAACCAACCAAAGAACAAGCTAGTCAAGTTTCGTTCAGTATTCTAAAGTGATTGGAAATCGTGACTTCCTATCAAACACCTTGAAGATCGAGGCTATACATGTATTGGTAGATCGTGCGCGTGCAAATTTCTTATCACTATGTGAATTGTGCTAGAATCAGGGTGCCTAAATATCTAGACTAAGACTCCTAATAATTACATATTTGCACAAGAGTCAACATTTCAAGGTAAATGAGCTCCATTTTTATGTTTTTATCATTTTTCTAATTTTTTAATTTTTTTGGAATTTTTAATTTTTTCAAAAAGGAAGAGTTCTATTTTTCGATTATAGCATGTTATCAAAGTATCTACTTTTCACCCCCAAACCTAAACTAAACATTGTCCTCAATGTTTCAAAATATGAACAAAATTATAATACAACATGAAGAGGATCATGTTGAGTAGAGAAAAAGGAAAGAGAATACCCGATTTCGGCGAAAGCAATATTAGAACTCCGTTATTCAAGGCAAGAATCCAACATATGTCAGCCGAGATCATATTGGATTAGCAAAATATATACAAAAGGAACAAAAGGATTTTTAAAATTTTTATCTACTGGATTATATACAAAAAATTCACCATACACTAACAATCTAAAGAGTTGAGGATCAACCCAAAAGACAAAGTGTAGAGGTTTCAACAGCTTCACACAATAATAATATGGTAGGCATGCAAGTGAAGCTGTGAAACAAAGTGAGCTACCCCCAAACCTGGATTTTACAGAAGATATAATTTTGAAAACAAAATCGCGCAGTTTCGGGGGTTCATCATGCACAAGGTCTAGCTCGAAATGAACTGTGCTAGGGACGGGCAAACATGCTAATTCCAACTGTGGTTCCTCAAATGTATTATACTTAGAAGCAAAATAATCCAAGAGGACGTGGGAAGCACACAGTTCCAAACCTAGGTTGGGCATTCTCAGAAAAATTGGTTTGACAATATCGGTACAAACCAAATCTAGGTTGGGTGGAAGGCCATCAGATTGTGACTTATGTAGGACGATAGGCACATCATTACTAATCACATCAACATCTCCTAAGTCTTCTACACGTGTCACAACATGCTCACAATCATCAAACAAATTGGCAAGATCACAATCAGAGTCATCAACATCATCAACAAATTTATTCTCATGCATCGGAAAATCAGGAGAAATATCACAATGTGACCTAGGTAGAGAATCAGACACATCAAATATATTTTCATGCATATTAGTGTCTACAGAAGATTCAACTATTCCTATGTCATGCTCATCTTCACAGAATAATTGTACGAATCCCATGTCAATATCAAAATCATATGAATTACAATGAGTATTAGAAAGAACAACATGCATGAAGGTCGAGGGCGAGAAGCCATATGTTTTTGAACCAACAGGTTCCACAATATTTTCATGTTCTTCTAACATATCATCATAATCATCATAATCATCATGGTAGCATGCATATTGGTCCTCATTAACAGTGGTGGTGTCATTAGTCGATTCATGTTCCTCTAAATTAGGTTCATATTCAACATTATTTACATGAATGGGACTAGACACTTCATTAGGGACAACATACATTTCCTCATGAATTTCCTCCTTTTGTAGGTGAAGCAAAATCTGATCTAAATATGCATGAATTCGTGATGTAGATCTATCATAGTCTTGCTTACTGAGTCTTAAAGCTTCTGTGGTGGAGTCTAAATTCATGGGAGTACCAAATTCTTCATGTTCAAATTGTGGTGAATGGTACATGTGTGCATGGTCATTAGGGTTTACAAAATATTGATCGCAACCCTCAAAGGATTGATTATGGTCCCAATGACTACCATTCTCACAATTTATGGGCATTTCATACCTTGGACTTTCTCTAGATTGCCTGAAATTATGCAAAATATGACAATTCTCAACAGGGTGGTCTAAACTACCACATGCGGGACATGCATAGATTTCAGGTTGCCTAAGAAAATTAGATGTGACAGATTCCTCATGTGATTGCATTTCTAAAGCTGCGATTCGAGCTTCTAATTGATCCATAAGTGATGATTGTGTGAGTGAGGCTCTAGCAGAATGTTCATTTTCACGTTGCGATGAATGATGCATGTATGAATAGTCATTAGGGTTCATGTATTGCGGCTCGGGACTTTGAAAATGTCCATAATAATTCCTATGACTATTGACATCATGGTCCGTGGAAGGTTCATAACGTGAAGTTTGTCCATATGCAAGTTCTCTAAGGGATTTGTTGTACTCCCCAACTGTAGAAAAAGATCTATTCATGATGGGGCTCAAAGGCTAAGTAAAGAGTTTACAAAGCTCAAAATTTGGTTTTTTAAAGGGTTTGGATTTTTGGGAAAAATTTGGTTTTGGTGAGAGATTTTTTTGGTTTTTTTTTTTTTTTTTGGTTTTTTTTTTTTTAAAGAAAATAAAATTTGGTTTTTGAATGGGAGCAAGCCCACTGTTGGTTTTGTGTTTGCTTTGGCTCAGCTGGTTTGAAAACGTTTGGTGAAACTGAGTCCAAAATCTCGGCCTAGAATTTGGGTACTCGGCCCACTAACGAGTTAACCTAGCGTGATCGGTTACAAGCTCAGCTGGGTTTAAAAACCCAGAATACAAAATACCAGTCCAAATTAAACAATCTCACAAAAATTAAATACAAGCCCACAAATTAAACAAACAAGCCCACAAAAATTAATTACAAACCCAACAGAAAATAAAAAGCCCAAAAATTGGCTTTAATATTACAAGCCCACAATTAAAAATTGGAAGCCCACAATTCGGGTTCTCTTAAATGGGTTACCTTTTAAGCACAGCCCAGCTGCTCTGATATTGTTGCAAAAACCCAGTTGGGCTTTGGTTCTTTTCCTTGGTGGCGTCCCAGCAGAGGAAAAACTGGTTCAGAACAGCAGGTCCAACAGCAAATGAAGTGAAGCAGATGCAGATGCAAATGCTATGCAGTGAAATGCAAAAATAGCTAGTAAAACTACAAGAAAAACACAGCACCAATCCCCGGCAACGGCGCCAAAAACTTGGTGGGGCCCGGGAAAGCGTGAAAATTAAGCGTAATAAAAACGCGGGCCTACAATAATACCGCAAGTGCACGGTTGTCAGTTATAGCTCGTGCAAGTACGGGTCGATCCACAGAGACTGGGTGTGTTTGGAGTTTCTAGCTATTTTGGGCTCTAAAATTGCTATTGTTGGGCTTTGGGTACCAATGGATTTTGGTAACCAATGGGTTATGATTGTGCTTTGGGCCTTTGAATACTCTTGGAATGAATTGGGGTGTTGTCTTAATGAAATGAACTGAGCTTGGGCTCAGTTGGTTTTGTAGTGCACTAGGCTTTGGTTTTGAATTTGGGCTTGGGCTTAGTGTAGTGAACTGAGCCTTTGGTGGACTGAATTAGACCGGGCTTGTGATGTGATTTGAGCCTTGGGTTGAGCTGAGCTTTCACAGTGAACTGTGGCTGGGCCTTAACCTGAACTGTGGTCTTAGCTGAGCCAAGCTCAGTTGCAGCAGCAGCAGTGGCTTCAGCAGGGAAAGGGAGAGCAGCAGCAACAGCAACAGCAAGTAGTAGCAGCAGGGGGAGAACAAGGCAGCAGAAGCAAAGGCAGACAGGAAACAAAATCACACAGGGCCAAGGATGGCATTTACAATGACAATGAAGATGGTAGTGAAACAAACTAACAATGATCATGGGAAAGAAGCAAAAATCAGTGGCAATGAGGCACAAAGGCAGTTAGCCTAAGGCAAGGGAGCAGCAATGAAACAAATGGTAACAGTGGCAGTTAACAGGAAACAAAACCAAATAAACCAAGGCTGTTAGCCAAGGGCAGGGGGAGAACAAGGCACAAAACAGTTAAAAAAAAACAAAACAAATTGAGAGCCTAGGCATACAACTAGAGTGGGAAGAGAACCAGTTTGCTCACAGTCACTAGTGAGCACTAGTTTTCCCCACTGCTCAATCAATCCAATGCTTCAAAGGCTTTAGCCTAACATTCACACAAAACAGTAAACATCACAACTAGGTTTATGAATCCACCTTGTGACCTAGCCAGATGGTGTAATTCTATGTTAAATCCCTGTCCCTAATGGAGCTAGGTGAAGGTTCAAGCTGCCTATGTCCAGGGCATACATAAATGGAATGGAAGGAGAAGAAGCTTGCTAATGAGCACTAAATCCTCCATTTCCCAATTAGCTCAATTTACAAGAATTATAACCTAACATTCCACCTCTAACAGTGACTTAAGGCATCATCTCAGCTAGCTATACAAATACACAGGAGAGCTCACATAACAGCAACAACAAACAAAACAATTACTAAACAGAGCATTGAACTGAACATAAACAAACACATAAGACATAAAACAAAACATGAAACTGAATTGAAACACAAAAACAGCAACTGAATTGAAACTGAATAAGAGTAATGGAATAAACATAAAGATAGTTGCAAATTAAACACTAACCCTTGAGACACTGGCTATTCAAGTTCTCTTGGGTGACACACTGGCTAATCCAGGCATACCTTCACATCACACCCACAGTCCCCTTTTTATACCCAGACACCCAAAATTAGGGTTTACAGAAAAATTCCCCCAAATCCCCAAAGTGAACAGTGACAAAATTAGGGTTTCTCACTAATTCGACTAATTTAATCATACCCATGTTGCCAATGTTCTTCCTCATGCTCTCCCTAGCAGTAATTAGGGTTTTATCAAACAAACCCTAAATGGACAGAAAAATTAGGGTTAGGGATTTTTCTTACCAAACCTGCGATTTGACGCTTCCCTCTTCAACCCATTCCTCTCCTCGTTACCAGCTCCATTCCCATGCCTTCAATTGCTTTTCTAGCTTCACTAATTCGTCAACCATTCACCTAGGGTTTCGGCAGGGGAGAAATTGACGAATTAGGGGGCTATAAAGATGGGTAATAGCTGTAGGAAGGTAGGGGTGATGATGGTGGAGGTGTGGTGGTGGTAGAGGAGTTGGTGGCGGTGGCAGTGGAGTGGGTAGTGGTGATGATGGAGAAGGTGGTGGTACGGGTTCTGCTGCAGAGAGGGGGGGGGGAAGAGAAGAAGTCGATGGAGGAAGGAGGGGGCGTTTGGTTAGGGTATAGGTATAGGATACTAGTGTGTTGAGCAGGTGTAGAGGATTTTGATGTTTCGCGAAGCTGGACCGTAGGATTATAGGATGATGGAATGATCCAACGGCGAGATGGAAATGGATGAGGGGAGACCGTAGGATGACGAGATACATCAAAACTGACGGCGAAGATCGAGGTTAGGTGTTGTAGTGTTAAGCGGAAGTATCGAGATTTGATGCGCAGGCAAATAAGCGACCGTAGGATCTAAATGTGATCTAATCTGAAGGCTTAGAATTTAGGTACTATGGTGTTTTTCAGGGACTTCAAATTTTGATGAACGATGAAGAAGCGACCATTGGATGATGAGATGGATCCGATCTAACGGCTGAGAATGGAGGCGGGTATGGGTATAGAAAATGGGTTTGGGTAAGGGTTTTGGGCCTTGGGTATGCCAAGCCCATATCTTCTTTAAGAACAATTCTTCCTTCTTGAGCCCATTCCTAGCTTTTTGGACGTGCGCTCCATTCTTTGCGGCTTCCTTGCGTAATTTCTTCCGGCTTTTCACCACTCTTTAGCTCTTTTCCGCTTCGCAAGTCATCCAGACTTTATTTATTACCTAAAAATGCAAAATTAAGTAAGAAAAATATTTATTCTTGAAAACAATGAAAATACAGAATATGGGATAAAATGTAGAATTACTGCACAAAAGATGAGTTAAATGCCAACAAAAAGGGATATATATATACATTATTTGGCACTCATCAATAGTCGAACTAGGATTCTAACTACTCTTAGAAATATTATTGAGTCTCAAAAATAATATTAACATTTATGTGATTATAAATTATTGACCCTATGTATAAGTCAAGGTGTTCAATAAATTTCTATGTGACATTCTATCAATAATACCAAACTCACTAATTTTAGTATTGAATAATGTACGTGTTCATACTTTTTAAATTAATTATTCCCAAATCCCTATTAGCTAAAGTTAATGGTGCACCATACAATTTTTACTTCACTACATATGAAAACAAATAAATCAATCAATCAATCAAATAAATCTTTTAATTATTGATAGCTTTTAGTAATTAAGATTTATCTCACAACCCAACCCAGTTCTAAACTAATCTAGTTCACTAACTGGCACTGGCTAATTCTACCTATTCCCATATAAGATCTAATAGTGAGCTCTGATACCAACACTGTAGCGCCCCCTAAGCTAGTAGCTGACTAATCCAAGAGATTAAATAAATAAAGAGGCACTACGAATCTAATTCAAATACTTAAACATTAAATTAAGAAATTTGCTACAAAATTTATCCCAAAACTAACCCCGCTCAGAATATATATACATGAACTTCTCTCAAATGATACATATACAATAGTCAATTGGTTTACAGATACAATAAACAACATAATAAACATAGCAGAACTTAACTAATTAACGGAGTCAACACTTGTGGCTTTCGCTGCGCAACTCTGATCTGTCTCTGAAAACTGAAAGTGGGAATAATTAACATTTAACTTCTAAGTAATCATAAACAAGATTAAGAAAAACAACAATGTTTTTCCCAGACATTAAATAGTGACCAAGTCACTGAGATAAACAAACAAACACGAATATGGACAAGCACTTTCTTCAAACAATGTGTACGATGGTTGTGCAATTCTGAACTCGCAAATCCACACCTAATCGTAAATATGGATGTCGACAATTCCGAACTCGCAAACTGTCGACCGATATAAGCATAAAAGCTGAATTCATGTAGATATAAATGTGAACGAGCATATCCTCACAGAAGTAAACAAACATGTATATGGACAAACACCTTCTTCAAACAATGTATACTATGGTTGTGCAATTCCGAACTCGCAAATCCACACCTAATCGTAAATATGGATGTCGACAATTCCGAACTCGTAAACTACCGACCGATATAAGCATAAAAGCTGAATTCATGTAGATATAAATGTGAAGGAGCGTATCATATATACCACAAGTGGAAATTCGCATTTCCCATAACAATTCATATGACAAAAAAACTTTACAAGTCCTTTCCAAACCATGGAATGATTAACAAAATCAAGAGGAGTATTGTAATGCAATTTAAGCAAAACATGGAATGCCCACTAGACAATGCATGAGTTTGTTAAGCATAAAATTTGTAAAAGAAATAACAATGGTTACAAAAGAGTCAAATGTATTCCCACCTCTTTTGATGACAAGCCTCGCCTACCTCAAGATCCACGATCCACTGGTTCGTCCTTTGAATCGATCGTTGTTAGTAGACTGACTGTTAATCATACAAAACTCTAAGAGTTTAGCCAGAAAAGCTCACACAAGAATCATACAAATCTATCTAACGATTTTAGGCCCATTAAGGTTCTACACCTTTTATTTATAAATCTTTAGCAAATCTAAGGTTTTCTAATTCAATTAGATTAGTTTTATAGTCCATTACCTACGTCTTAAGAATATCTACCACTTTGTAAAAGAAACTAAATGCTAATTCAGACCATAAGAGATCCAATTCATCAAGATAGGAAAACTAACTCTAAACCCAAGTCCATCAAACAAGCCCACTAATCCAAAGCCTGCTCCACCTGAGTTTATAGACTGTCACTAACAATCAATATCTGGTCAACAAAGTCATATAACGGTCAACGTCAGTCCAAGGTCAAAGTCCAGGGTTAATGGTCAACGGGTCAAAATCCACCGAGTCAAGTCAGGTCAACTGAGTTAAACTGATTCAACTCAGTCAGAAAACCGAGTCAGCTAAACTAACTCAAGGCCAAAGCCTTTGCAGAGGCCAAAAGCTGAACAACACCTCATGGTGCAACACCAAAAAAAAACTCTAAACTCTATAACTCTAAGTTCAACATCAATATTATAATGAACCAAATCAAGCATTCAAACAAACTTCAAATTACAATTAAAATTAAAGACTAGGCCTACCTGCATTGCAGCTTTAAGCAGCATCTAAAACAACTCAAGAAACACGGCCACAACCCATCATTCAGACCATCATCTTATAAGAACTGAAATATCACTAACTTAAGTCTCATCAGTTCCATTATCCTCACTTGCAAATTCAATACCACACAGTTCATACATTCTCCATCTGGTAGTCACAGTTATTCAATCATCTTAGAACCCCGACTTCATCAAACCAATGATAATATTTTTGAATGATGTTGTAGTAATGAGGTTCAAACTCTCGGACTTGTGAAGATTAAATTTAAAGATTTAATAAAATTATATACAAAAATATTAACAAAGTGGGCGAGAGGTAACCAAGACACAAGATTCCACTATGACGCAAAATTGAATGATACATATTTCAAAACTCTAATTATCTCTTAAGACTCTTATTTCTTAATTCACAAATAATCTGGAAAATTCTCAAAAATTAATTGTATCCCCTAAGCATAGATTATCTAAACAAATGATAACCTATCTAATTGAATCACAACTAATGAAGAATTTTTTTGCAAACAATTAAAAACTCTGCAAAAGCAGTGATTGAGTGAATTATAAATTATAAATTAGAGAGAATAAATAATTACCAATTATTCATGCGTAAATAGCTTCCTCATTGCCTTGGTTGTGACAGAATTAGCCGCTCATCATGTTGGAAAACCTCTCAAAGAATTTCATTGATGCTCAAAAATGGTTTACAAATGATGAGAATATGAGAAATACAATAAAACCGGGTTTGTAACAGTTATAAGTGTTACAAACCAGCTGTTACAGAAAACGACAGACAGAAAGTGTTGTAAACACTGTGCTGCGACCCTCGCCTCTGTGTCGCTGACACTGTTAAAAAACGACTGTCTTTGCAGGTCCGTTCTTCGTGTTTTTCATGTTCAGCAGCAGCAGCAGAAACCGAGTTTGGGAAAACTCGAATTTCTTCTTCTCTGGCTCTCCTCAGCCCCCCAGACTCTCGACACCCCTTCTATGATACCTCAAGACCCTTTATATACACCTACAGCACAAGAAATCTCCTCCATAACTCGAGATAATCCTCTCTTTACTCGGGTGATAAAAAATATTTTCGGCAAGATTTTCTTCCCTGTTTTATGATTTTCACGCGTTCTCAGCTGTGTTTCTTTCCTTTTATACCTTCTCCACGCTCCACAATATTGATTAAGTCTTCCAATCACGAGCAGTACACGTTTAAACTCGTGTAAGTTTGTGTTTATCCTCCAACTCACTGTTTGGATTAAACCAAGTTATCCAGCCAAATTTGATCGAAAAAAACACCCATACCAGCTTTTCTATGACATATCACATCTACCCATGAAGTTTCAGCGATTGAATCGCACAAAAACTCCTCCAAAATCCGATCGAAAAATCTGCCTGTGAAAAGAAATATTTTCACGCCAAAATACTTTTTTTGAATTTGTGAAGAAGGTCACCCCTTATACAGTGGTCGCCCCTTATCCGTTGTTGGAGTCCGAATAACACATGTCCTTTGGGGTGCCTTAAGTAATTTTTTTGGGGTGTTTCCAGCATTTTTTCTGAGTTCCTCCGGGGCATTTCTGGGATGTTTTTAGTCACTATCCTAGGGTGTAAAACACCACTTTTCGAGCCAATTTCGCCGCAAGAGCTTATTTTTCCAAAAACATCTACAAAAACATTAAATAACACAATAAGTATTTAATCGAGTCTAACAATACAGAACATTGAGGACAAATTAGACACAAAAACGTGTCTATCAAACAACATCACCTGCAACTTCACATTCTTGCATATGATCTAAATACTTCTCATTTCAACCCTTCCACTAACACAACAATTTCAGCTCGGATTATTCACCATTAGAACACCACCAGCACGAGTTCCTGGCAGTTCAATAGATCCATCTGCAACTCAATGCAATCACCAATCATGTACATACATCTAACTGTCATCACCACCAGACTATACTTGCGCCGGCCTAACACAATGAATTCCCAATTTCTGTTCAAATCAATATCACCACCACCATTACAGTTTCAACACTAACAACCCACTGTGATTCTCACCACTACCACGTCTTTTCTACTTCCCCAACTCAACACCAGTTCATTCCAATTCTAAACCATATCTGCAACTCATACTAGCCAAACATCACTATAACCCATAACAACACCACCAGATTATCTCCAACTGCAGCTTACCAAACTGCAATGGCAACACCAAACCACCAATTCCATCACAGCACCTACACCATCTGGTTCAACTTCAGATCCTTCATCATTTCTAATACAGTAATCTCCTCACGGCAACAACATCCACCAATGCACAATCACCCTGAATCTCTACCAATTCAATTCTCTTATCATTTAAACATAAACCCATGCCCTGTAACTCAAACAAAAACTAAACTTCAACCACATTTCTCATAGGAAATCATAATCACTCAGTAATAGAAACAAAACTATGCAATTTCAACTTAAAAGGTCGATTATCTCTGAATCGATTCTTCAATTCTCCTTGAAACTACAGCAACCCACCAACTAGGTTTATTCAACATCATTTCAAGATTAACAACAAGCACCCCTCAATCCTCATCAACAGCTCTCAATCTCAAATCATCTTTTCTCTAATTCGAACCCAAATCAACAATCAAAACCTTTGATTAAACAAACCCATCCTGTAAATCATCTAACTCATCTTATTCCTTACTCGAATCGAACTCCAAACTAATTTATAGAAACCCTATTCTCAATTTGGGGAAGAACAGAAACCCTAGCTTCCTTTGAAATAGAATTAAACTCCATAATCTTCACTATCAATAACCCTTCGTGGATCTTTACCAACTGACTAACAACTCAAAATCATGAATTGATTCTTCAATTTCATCGACTGATGAAGAACAGGAGAAGAAGAACGAAAAGAAGAAAGAATAAGAGAGAAGACGAAAAAAGAGAAAATGATTTCCTTCTCGATTAGGTTTTGGTAGATAAGACCAAGGGGAAACCCTAAACACATATTGTCCGCGATAAGGAAAGGCCGGGTCGGTCTAATGGTAAAAAGACTAATTTTCCCTTTATGCTAACCTGATGATTTCTTCTTCGCCCAGTATCCGAACGACACGTTCGTGTAGTCCATTCCGCGCAACTTTTCGAGACTTATCCAACGGTACTAGTTTCGTATCTAGATCGTTGTTAGATTAGTTTCTATTAGTTAAAGTTCGAGTTACACTAATCGAGTAATTAGCGACTAAGACGTCCCTTGACTAGTCTAATAGCGTTGACATCCTTGAGGGTCCTTACATGTTGCGTCCAGGAAGTAAAGTAGACATCCTCAATCGGTCCAGTTCTAATGAAGAAATCTTCAAATTCGCTAATACTTTATCAGCGCCACTTCGACCATTATTACAATCAACCACTACTGGAGCCTCTTTCAGAACATGAGTATGTTGACGTTTAATTCTCATAAATGAGCCACGCGTGACATACAAAGGTGCATCATTCCTCCAAAGAGAAAGATGACTAACAAAGATAAACCAAGACATGTTTCCTCCAAACATAAGAATTGTATGATACTGATTGGAAAAAAAAAACATGAAGAAAAACTCCTCAGAAAACTGCCTGGAAGAAGATCCAAACCACTGAAACAACCAAATATACCACTCATCATTATTAACCAGATTCTCCTTAAACTTGTACCAATCATATGAACTGACATCCCAAGCCCCCGAAGGTGATAACTGGCTTAAATGTATGACAACGAAATATGTCCAGCATAAGAGTAAATTGAAGACCAGCAGATCATCCCAAGCACTCATGGAACTAGACTGATTCAAAAAAGAATCCTTAAGAACAACCAGCCAAATAAAAATCGCATGACCAGATTCATCTTAAACTTGTACCAACCATATGAATAGACATCCCAAGCCCCCGAAGGTGATAACTGTCTTAAAGGTATGACAACGAAATATGTCCAACATAAGAGTAAATTGAAGACTAGCAAACCATCCCAAGAATTCAAGGAATTAGACTGATTCTGCATAAACCACTGAAGTTCCATCGGAGACCACATACAAGGTTCATATCTAATTTCCTCATCAGCATGCCAATAGAAAACATCAGCTTTTCCTTCAATTTTTATATCACGAAGTAAAGAACCACAAAGACATACAACTAAACAGAAAGAATTTCCATCAATATCAGAACAAACTCCTAAACATCCATTGTTATAATAAGACATCCAAACAATTTCATCCTCCAAATTAAACAATCGCCTTCTATCATTTTCCATCAGGGTCAGAGAGATTAAGCCATTCCACTCACGAGAGAACCAATAGAGATCTAATTATATCTGTCGATAGGTTAGAGCTCTGACGACTAAGAGCTTATAGAAGACTCTACTGGTACAATAAGGGACAAGATCATCTTTCTGATTCTGACCCATGCCTCCATAGTCCCCAACATACAGCTCCTCTATCTTATCAACCCCACAAGAATGCAGTAAAAGGCCAACACTCAAAAGAATTACTAGCCAGCGAGGAATACCATCCATATTAATCACCGTGAATACTCATGACCCCAAATGATTGACAATCCCTCTTCATATAATCAAGCAATTGCAACTGAACTTGTTTTAGAATTGTAATAATAGAAAGCACGGGATCATTAATGTGATGAGAACTATCATTTTCATATAACGAGAACATCCAGGATATCACGAATAAAGTAACAAGAGCAATTAAGTAATCTTTATCATCAGCAAACCAGAAAAAAACAAGCGCAATTAAAGAACATTGCCAGAGGTAAAAGAGATAATAATCCAAAAGTATTTGTCTTTGGGCAGAGGATAAGGCCAAATAAAGTTCACGTGAATAAACCAACAACCAAAATTGTCTTCTTCGTCAGATAAAACTTGATAAATCCTGAGAGAATTAAGATGGGACCATAAAGGATAGTACTTCAAAGGGCTAATAAGATATATACCTTGTTTGGAGAGTTCCGTCAATTTCATCGGACAACTTGAAATTCAGATCATCGGAGACTCCATCGCCGTCCACATAAACACCCCAAATCAGAATAGCACTGTGAAACTTTCCAAAAACAGTAAATCTTGCTTGACAATTGATCTCCTGAGATCTGTTGAAACCCCTACTCATGAGAGAGGGAACTTTACTGGTAATGGAAGCTTGATAGTGAGCAAAGTCATCTAAAAATTCATTTTCACTAGCTTGCATTCTGTTATAGTCACCATCACCCAAGTTGAGACCATTGAAAGTATTACAAAGAAAATCAATCTCAATCAAAGAGATTAGGGACTGTTCTTGAGAAATAGTTTCAAAATCCAGATTATCAAATAGACAACATAATAAATCAATTTCCATGATAGAAATCAAACAGAAAGAGATTAGAAGAAGACTTGTCCAGAAGAGTAGAATAAAGGCTAGAGAGGAAAGCAAACTACACAACTCAATTGATTAAACCTTGCAACAGACTCAAAACAATTCCAACAAACAAAGAAGAAACTTTCAAAAAACAAAAGGAGATTACGAAGATCTACCAAATACGAAGAGGAGACATAAGAAAAACAAGCACCAGAACTAAGAAATTGAAGAAAAACAGAACTACCAGGAGATTATAAAACAATCAGAGAAAAAGAAAAGAGAGATTTAGATATCGAAGAAGAGAAGTATAGAAAATATATAAGAATTGAGAGAACTTATGAGAAAAAAAAGGGGAAGAAACAAGCGGTTTTCGTTAAGATCTATAAGATTGTAGGTGGTTTTATCAAACGAAAGGGAGAATTTTTTCTAAGGATTTGGGAAACTATACGACTGCTTCTCTCTCATTTTTCTAAGAATTTAATAGACCTTCTTCAAAACAAGATACAAGAGAGCTGGAAGGGAGCCGAGCAAAAAGTTGCGCTCCAATCCCTCCTTCTGAATAATTATGACCGGTTATACCTTGGTCCATAGGTTAGGTTGTAACTGATTCTAGCATGAATTCATACACAAAGCTGTTCTAGGCATAATTTTTACATACGATGTCCGAATTTAGTGATTTTTGGATCGTTTTAACCGTATAAACAAGAAATACACATATATGACCTGTAGATATCAACACCATAAACTCAAAATTACCTTTTCTATCAAATTATCAATTATGGATTGATAAGGTATGAGTAAAGAAGAGAAAAATCTCTCTGAAGATGTTAATTAGTCATATAATAACCGGGAGGTCATGTGCTCAGTTTTCATGTGCTTTCTCACTTTTCAAAAGATTAATCATAAAGGTGAGCATGCACATCCCAAAATAAATAGGTTGTGTTGAGTTGAGCCTTGTCTTGTTTGTCACAGGTGATTAAGACAGAATGATCATTCTTGACATCTTGCTTGGTTTGCTTTCTCTTGTTCCATCTCTTATATCTTTTCTTTAATTTGTGATGGAGAGTAGTCATTATCACAACATTCATCGTACAAGAGACTTTAGACAACAAGATGTCTTTCCTTAGTTGATAGAAACATTTTTGTGTCTAAATTGTCCTCAATGTCTATATTGTTGGAACTCGATTTTTGTACTAATATTGTTTTTTTATGTATTTTTAGGTATTTTCGGAAAATAAATATTGTTGGAAAATTCGGCTCGAAAAGTTGCTCGGAGCACCCCGGAGGACATTTGCTATACGGACCCCCATTTTTGCTAACTGTCACCCACGGCTATATGTAGCCCATTTTTGTCCACATCACCAATTTTTGTCCACAACACCCATCTTCTTCAAATTCAAATATAAATTTTGGCGGAAAAATATTCACATATTTTCAGTTCGTGATTTGGAGGGGTTATAATGTGATTCAATGGCTGAAACTTCATGGGAAGACTTTATTTAGCTTAACAGGCGTGGTAGGGTCGTTGGAATTGATCCAGTTTGGCTGGATAATCGTTGGGAAGAAAACAGAGGTGTGTGTGCAAAGAGAGGAGATATTCACGGGATTTGCATGAGTTGGAGAGAGTTTGCGCATGTTGGGAAGACTCTAACAACTGTTGGAAGCGTGTACGAGGTAAAAAAGGAGAAGTTGACATCCACAGACGCGTGAAGGAATCAAGAATCGGAAGAAAATATTCCAGAAAATATTTTCTTCACTGCCGGATATATGAAGATAATTTTGAGTTATTACGGAGGATTTTCTTCACCTGTTGGATATAAATATGTTGTTGAGGTTTCGAGGAAGGGAAAGGGGGAGTTTGGGAGAGTTAGAGAGCATCACAGAGCCGAAAAATCGAGTTGCAGAGAACACCATTTCTGCTGCTGCAGAACTGAAGAACACGAAGAACAGACTGATGAAGATATTCGTTTATCAACAGTGACAACGACAGACACGTGAGGGTCGCAGAGAGACAACAACAACAGTTCTCTTTTATTGTTCTTTGTAACAGTGTTTTGCAACAATTATAAACGTTGCAAATACCCGATTTTTCATTATTTTCTCTCCATTTCATCTTTGTAAACAAATTTTGAGCATAAATCAATACTTTGAGCAAGTTTATACAATGATGAGCTAAACCCATCCTCTGGGCGAAGGAGGAAGCTATTTCACCAATAAAATGTGGTAATCTCTATTTTATTTAATTTATGCAATTATTATATGATTATTTGCCTTGATAAATAAATAGAAAAAAAATGGTTTTTGTTAAACAATTGTTATCTCAATTGATAGAGCATGCTAGCCTAGGGTTTTGATGTCCCATACTTTCGATTTACAATTGTTATTTCTAAAAAAAATCAACTTTTGCAATATTTAGAATCAATTTGAATGAAGGATTTGCATAATTATAATTAGAGAATATAAAATCACTTTGATATTGGTAATTAGTGGAATCCATAGCCCCAGTTTTCTCCATATTTTTCATATCACTTTTATTTAAGTTTCCTATATTTTTATTTAAAATTAAGTCTAAAATAATCTTCCTTCACAAGTCTCAACGAACCTTTTTACTAAAACAACTTTGAAAATACATCAAATTTTTGGCGCCGCCGACGCGGACTTGTCTTTAGGCTAGAGTTTTTAGATTTTTTTTTTAGGTTTTTTTTATTTGTTCTTCTTTACGTTTTTGGGTTTTTGTCTTTTTCTTTCAGATTTTGGAATTTGGAGCGAAAGAAAATTTTGCCAAAGCTTTTGGTGAATACTTAAAGACTGGAGTAAAAGGCAAAGCGAAAGGAGCGAAAGAAGAAGATTTTTTTTTTATATAAAAAAAGAGAGAGACATTTTTATTTTTGTAGATTTTTTTTTTAGACTTTCTTTTTCTTTTGCACTTTATATTTTTGGACTTTGGACTTTGAATTTTGGGACATTATTTTTTAAACCCTACGGAAGGGTGGTTTATATATAAACTGTTTGCAGAGAAGGACGGTGATTACGATATCACCTCGGCCCCTCGGGTTCGTACATGACATAGGAGTCGTGGCCCGAGTCGACTACAAAGGTTCATCCCCCGTCTGGTACGGGAGGTAAGTTTGTCGAAACACTCGTGAATCCCCTGTCAGCGAGTTACTGTCTTCCTTCGTATGCATATATGTTGAGGACTTGAAAACGGCTGCTTTAATTTCCTAGTAAAGGGCAAGGACTGGCCATACAAGATAAGGGTTCGGATTTCATCACCGTTCTCTTCTTGCCCGCCTTCGGAAAACGATACCAAACACGAACCTAAGCCTAAAATTTTGACTAGAACGAGACCGATAGGGTAACGAGCTTAACAGGAAAGTCATTCGAAAGATATTGGTTACTCTTTTAAGCATACTTCGAAGTTCTTGACGGTTTCTGTAAGTTGAATGCGTGACTGCGCCGCCTTGTAATACCGGTGAGGCCTTGGGTATCAAAGCTCCACCGAGCTTCCCTCGCCTCTATTCAACTTACTTTAACTCGGATTGATTCCAGGGGTTTGCTTAAATTGTAACGAATTCCCGTTCGAAGGATTAGAAGCTGGTCTAGAAACAATCTAAGTGGAGCCATCATGCTTTTTGTTTGCTAGAAATCAGTAGGTTTGCTGTGGTGGAGTCAGCCTTGTTTGTGTTTGCATAGAACATCCCTTCCTTTTTAGGACTTTTCTTTTTGATTTTGTTTTTCTAGTGTATGCCCGAAGTTTTTAAACGGGCTTGGAAAAGAAACACTCTAGGTCGTTTGATTAGTGACAAACCTAGTAGTTCTTCTTGTGAAGGGGGGGAGCTCGAAGACTCTTCTTTTGAGAGCCCCGTTTTTGGAAACTTCAGTTTTGAGAATCTGTCTCTTCGTGAGGAAAGTACCCCTAGTACTCCTAGTCCTTTGGTAGTGCCAGAAATGGCAACTTTGAAAGCTTTGCTAAACCCAACTAGGACCTCTCGTCCGTCTTGTATCAAGTTAGCTGAAACCGAGGCAAATTATGAACTGAAACCTGGGACTTTACAGATGCTCCCAATGTTTTTAGGGAAGGAGAATGAGAACCCCTATTTTCATGTTAGGGAATTTGAGGAAGTTTGTAGTACTCTGAAAATTAAAAACCTAAGTGATGATGCGTTGAAACTTAGGTTATTCCCCTTTTCCTTAAAAGATAAAGCCAAATCTTGGCTGTATAGTTTGGACTCTGAGTCAATTGAAACCTATGACCAACTTACTTCTGCCTTTATACATAAGTTTTTCCCAAGGCATAAAACATCGTCTATTAGGACACAAATATGTACTTTTGCCCAACAAGAGGGAGAATCTTTATATAGGTACTTAGAAAGGTTCAATGACTTGATATCTCAATGTCCTCATCATGGTTTGGAGAAGGTTAGGTTAGTTCAGATCCTCTACGAGGGTTTAGATTATTCAACAACAACCATGGTTGAGTCCTTATGCACAGGTGGGTTTGAGAATAAAACTGTTGATGAAGCGATGACATTTTTGAATGAAATCGCCGATAAGACCCAACAATGGGAAAATAGTAGGGAACCCCAGAAAACAATTCTTCTAAGTAGAGGAAATGTTAATAGGGTAGAAGGATCTCATGAGTCAGATGCCAAAATAAGCTATAGCCAAAAGGTTAGAAGCCTTAGAATTAGGTCATTCTAGTGGTAGTAGTGGAAGAAATGAGCCTTTTTGGGAAGGCCATGCTATTGAAGAGCAAGCCAATGCTCTTTATAACAACACTAGGTTTGATAACCGACAGAAGTTTGACCCATATTCAGAAACCTATAACCCTGGCTGGAGAAACCATCCAAACCTTTCTTGGTCCAAGGGCCAGAATCAAGGTCAGTCTAGTAATGCTCAGGTTCCCCCAGGTTTTGGCTATACTAAGAATCCTTCAGCTCCGGCACAGTTTCAGAACCCTTCGGATAAGAAGATTATGAGTTTAGAAGAGTCTCTTGCTTTGTTAACTCGTAACACTGTGCAGTTTCAGCAATCTGTTGCTCAAGGTTTAGAAGAAAATAAGAGAATAGGTCAGGCTAACTCTCAGGCTATTTCCGAGTTGAAAACCCAGGTTAGTCAGATAAATGAGTCTTTAAGAGAAAGAGGTAAGTTTCCTAGTCAGACTCAACCCAACCCTAGAGGAATTAATGAAATAGGTGAAAGACCATCTGATCATGTGAATGCTATTAAAACCCTTAGGAGTGGTAGAGATAGACAACAAGGTTTCCATGCCTGATAGTGAACATGTGTAGTTCACCCTTCTGAACCAGAAACTGAGGAGACTGATAGAGTCTCTAAAGAGACCAATGAGGGTCATATTGAGCCCGGCTTTGTCCCTAGAGCCCCATTCCCACAGCTGCTAGTTCCAACTAAGAGGGAGTCCAATTTTAATGATATATTGGAGGTTTTTAAGCAGGTAACTATCAACCTTCCACTACTAGATGCAATTAAGCAGATTCCCTCTTATGCCAAGTTTCTCAAGGATATGTGTACGCGAAAGCGAAAGCTTAATGTCCAGAAGAAAGCCTTTCTAGCTAGTCACGTGAGTTCTATTATTCAGAATACCACTACTCCTAAGTATAAAGACCCAGGGTCCCCTACCATTTCTTGCACAATAGGTAAATACCGTGTTGAGAAAGCGTTGCTTGACTTAGGAGCTAGTGTGAACTTACTACCATATCATGTGTACCTTAAGCTAGGACTTGGTGAGATGAAACCTACCCAGATGACACTTCAGTTAGCTGATAGGTCCGTTAAAATTCCTCGTGGTGTGATCGAGGATGTTCTCATAGAGGTTGACAAGTTTATTTATCCAGTGGATTTTGTTATCCTAGATACCCAACCTGTCCCTGACCCAGAGAACCAGATACCGGTAATTTTAGGTCGCCCGTTTTTAGCTACATCCAATGCGATCATTAACTGTCGAAATGGTATTATGAAATTGTCTTTGGTAATATGACTATTGAGCTGAACATTTTTAATATTAGTAAGCTACCCTCTGAACTAGATGACTCGAACATAGAAGAGGTGAACATGATAGGAACATTAGTCGAGGAGTCATTACCAAACACTTTGTTAGAAGATCCATTAGAGAAATGCCTAGCTCACTTTGGGATTGATTTTGATGATGATAATGTGATTAATGAGGTGAATGCTTTGTTAGATTCAACCCCTTTGTTAGATACTAGTAATGGATGGAAACCTAAAGTCGAACCACTACCAGTTTCTAGTCTACCCTAGTTCCTTCGTTAGAAGAGCCTCCTAAGTTGGACCTAAAACCATTGCCAGATTCCCTGAAATATAGGTTTTTAGGCCCGTCTGAGACTTTACCTGTGATTATTTCTTCCGTCTTGGATAGTGACCAGGAAAGTAGGCTAGTAACCGTCCTTCAAAACAACAAGGAAGCTTTAGGGTGGACCATAGCTGACATTAAGGGTATAAGTCCCACTGTTTGTATGCATCAGATCTATTTAGAGAGTGATACCAAACCTTCTAGGGAGATGCAACGTCGACTAAACCCTAATATGAAAGAGGTAGTTCGAAACGAGGTCCTTAAGTTGTTAGATGCAGGCATTATCTACCCCATTTCAGACAGTAAGTGGGTCAGCCCCGTTCAGGTTGTTCCCAAGAAATCCGGTATTACTGTAGTCCAGAATGATAACAATGAGTTAATCCCGACCCGAGTGACCACGGGTTGGCGTGTTTGTATTGACTATAGGAAATTGAACAAGGTCACTAGGAAGGACCACTTTCCCCTTCCCTTCATCGACCAGATGCTAGAGAGATTAGCTGGACATAGTCACTACTGCTTTTTAGATGGCTATTCTGGATATAATCAGATCGTTATTGCCCCAGAAGACCAGGAGAAAACCACTTTTACCTGTCCCTTTGGTACCTTTGCGTATAGACGCATGCCTTTTGGGCTTTGTAATGCCCCTGCGACTTTTCAGCGTTGCATGATGAGCATATTTTCTGACATGGTAGAACGGTTCTTAGAGGTCTTTATGGATGATTTTTCAGTGTTTGGTTCGTCTTTCGATGAGT
This sequence comes from Papaver somniferum, assembly GCF_003573695.1. NCBI lineage: Eukaryota > Viridiplantae > Streptophyta > Magnoliopsida > Ranunculales > Papaveraceae > Papaver > Papaver somniferum. Next base: position 118,236,515 of record NC_039365.1, on the reverse strand, counting down.
GCTTGCATCATTTGTCACTAGTGTTGACTAGGTGTAAGGAAAAATTTAGTGCTTAATTGGGAGAAATGTCACTTCATGGTTCGTTCAGGAATTGTTTTAGGGCATATCGTATCTTCTAAGGGTATAGAGGTAGATAAAGCCAAAGTTGACCTTATTAAACTTTACAGGTCCCAAAAACCGTAAGAGATATTAGGTCATTCTTAGGGCATGCAGGTTTTTATCGTCGATTCATTAAGGATTTTAGCTTAATTTCTAGACCTCTTTGCAATTTGCTTGCAAAAGATGTTAAGTTTGTCTTTGATGATGCTTGTTTAGAGGCTTTTGAGAAGCTTAAGAATTTACTCACTACCGCCCCCATAGTCCAGGCACCCAACTGGAACCTACCCTTTGAGATCATGTGTGATGCTTCAGATTATGCTATTGGTGTTGTGCTAGGTCAGCGAGAAAACAAATTACTTCATGTGATTTACTATGCTAGCAAAACTCTGAATGATGCCCAGTTGAACTATACCACTACTGAGAAGGAACTGTTAGCCATTGTGTTTGCCTTAGACAAGTTTAGACCCTATCTCTTAGGTTCTAAGATCATCATATATACTGATCATGCTGCTTTGAAATATCTTTTGTCTAAGAAGGATACAAAACCTAGATTGATTAGGTGGATCCTTTTGTTGCAAGAGTTTTCTCCAGACATTAGAGACAAAAAGGGTGCCGAAAATGTTGTAGCAGACCACTTGTCTAGGCTAGTTGTTAGTTCCCCTGATGATTCCCTTCCTATAAGGGATAGCTTTCCTGATGAACAATTGTTCTTTGTTACCCAATTACCTTGGTATGCGAATATAGTGAACTATCTTGTTACTGGTCGAATGCCCCAACATTGGGGTAAACAAGATCGTTCTAGGTTTTTAGCTGAGGTTAAGCACTTCTTCTGGGATGATCCTTATTTGTTTAAGTATTGTCCAGACCAGATTATTAGGAGATGTATACCTGAGAGTGACCAGTCCAGTATTATTTCTTTTGTCATGATCATGCTTGTGGGGGTCACTTTAGTGCTAGGAAAACTGCTGCTAAGATATTGCAGTGTGGATTCTATTGGCCTTCGTTGTTTAAAGACTCCCACAGTTACTGTGTGACTTGTGAACGTTGCCAGAAATTAGGAACCATTTCCCGTAGGAACATGATGCCCTTGAACCCTATTTTAGTTGTGGAAGTCTTTGATGTGTGGGGTATTGACTTTATGGGTCCGTTTCCTAATTCTTTTGGTAACTTATACATCCTTGTCGCTGTAGACTATGTCTCTAAGTGGATTGAGGCGGCTGCGTGTAAAACCAATGACCATAGGGTTGTGATTGAGTTCTTGAAAAATAATATACTTACACGTTTTGGTACACCGCGAGCTATAATTAGTGATGGAGGGTCGCACTTTTGTAATGGACCTTTTAGGCTTTTGATGAAGAAATATGGTATTACACATAAGGTAGCTACCCCGTATCATCCACAGACTAGTGGTCAGGTAGAAGTTTCCAATAGGGAGATAAAACGTATATTAGAGAAAACAGTTAATCCTAATCGGAAAGACTGGTCGTCTAGGCTTACTGATGCCTTATGGGCTTACCGAACTGCGTTTAAGACCCCCATTGGAATGTCACCTTATCGACTTGTGTATGGCAAGGCATGTCACTTACCTGTTGAGTTAGAACATAGAGCTTATTGGGCTGTTAAGCAGCTAAATTTTTCACTTGACAAGGCAGGAGCCCATAGGAAACTCCAGCTCAATGAGTTGGAAGAGATTCGTAGAGATGCATACGATAGTGCTAAGGAGTATAAGAACAAAATGAAACTTGTGCATGATAGAAATATCTTAAGAAAGTCATTTTCTCCAGGTCAAAAAGTTCTTCTGTATGATACCCGCTTGCATCTTTTCCCTGGGAAGTTACGTTCTCGGTGGACGGGTCCTTTTATTGTTCGCACTGTCTTTCCTCATGGAGCTGTTGAGATCGAGACACCGGATGGTAGTAGTTCTTCAAAGGTTAACGGTCAGAGATTGAAACCCTTTTTAGAGCCCTTTCCTACAGATGATATTGAGGAGGTCCCTCTGGAGGACCCTGTTTACCCTTGATTGACCATCGAGGCGATTGTATGTTGTTGTATATTAGTTTTTGATTTCTCTCTTCACCCAGGTACTATCTTTCCGACTTCTCTCTTTACTAATTCCTCATGTTACTTTACTGTTTGGTATTGCTCTTTCATTAGAAACATTGAGGACAATGTTAGATTTAAGTTTGGGGGTAGGGAAGAAACTTTTTGTTAGCTTTTATTTGCAATAAATAAACTCCAGAGCCTAGAAATTTATGCCTATTAAGGATGGCACTAACCAATCTAAGTGGATGGAAGCATTTTGGTTATAGGAGTTGAGGAACCAATCTGACTAGATGGCAACATCTAAAGAGTCTATTCATAAAAGCACAGACTCAGGTGTTAGAAATAACATGATATTTCACCATATCTCGTTGAGTCCTTTTCACTTCTGTTTTTATTTTGTTTTGTTTTTAAACTATGTTTCTCTAAGTGATTAGGTGGGGCTCACGATTCAAGTTGTTACCAATGCTAGGGTGAATTAGAGTGATTGAGATACAAAAAAAAAAAAAAAAGACCAGACCATTGACCAACTGGAATAAATTCAATAAAGTCGACCACTGGAACCCTTGTATATGCCAGTTGTGTTGACCTAGAGTTAGGATTATCGACCACTGGTACCCTTGTATATGCCAGTGTGCTGATATTAGTCAGACCGGTATCTCAGTCCATTAGGATAGGTTCATTTTGGCGGAGGCCTTCAGACAGAAATGAGAAACACCGTTCACCTAGTAAACATCAAAACCATCTATGTGTTTCTATATCCATCTTCTTGATCTATCCATGTGATTAGTTTTGACTCCGGATATTGATGTCCATAATGCCACTAGCTGAGTAGAGCTCTGTCACTTCATATGAATTTTAGTATGCTTGAGTGCAAACTCGTGTACAACAATTGGAATTTCGCATCAGGGTACTTCCTACTGTAGTCAATAAGTATGCCAACCAAGGAGATTCTTTAGCGCCTTCCAAGGTTCCGTGTAGATAGCTAGGATCTGGAGTATAAAGGTTTTGTGGGTATACCTCTGGTAAGCCCTCCGGAGACAACACTCCGCCACTAGGGCCACCTAGCGGTTTAACGGCTTGCTGCACGTGCTAAGAGTAGTCATTTTTATTTTCTAGATTTGCTCGAGGACTAGCAAATAATAAGTTTGGGGGTATTTGATAGACACATTTTTGTGTCTAAATTGTCCTCAATGTCTATATTGTTGGAACTCGATTTTTGTACTAATATTGTTTTTTTATGTATTTTTAGGTATTTTTGGAAAATAAATATTGTTGGAAAATTCGGCTCGAAAAGTTGCTCGGAGCACCCCAGAGGACATTTGCTATACGGACCCCCATTTTTGCTAACTGTCACCCACGACTATATGTAGCCAATTTTTGTCCACATCACCCATTTTTGTCCACAGCACCCATCTTCTTCAAATTCAAATATAAATTTTGGCGGGAAAATATTCACAGATTTTCAGTTCGTGATTTGGAGGGGTTATAATGTGATTCAATGGCTGAAACTTCTTGGGAAGACTTTATTTAGCTTAACAGGCGTGGTAGGGTCGTTGGAATTGATCCAGTTTGGCTTGATAATCGTTGGGAAGAAAAAAGAGGTGTGAATGCAAAGAGAGGAGATATTCACGGGATTTTCATGAGTTGGAGAGAGTTTGCGCATGTTGGGAAGACTCTAACAACTGTTGGAAGCATGTACGAGGTAAAAAAGGAGAAGTTGACATCCACAGACGCGTGAAGGAATCAAGAATCGAAAGAAAATATTCCAGAAAATATTTTCTTCACTGCCGGATATATGAAGATAATTTTGAGTTATTACGGAGGATTTTCTTCACCTGTTGGATATAAATATGTTGCTGAGGTTTAGAGGAAGGGAGAGGGGGAGTTTGGGAGAGTTAGAGAGCATTACAGAGCCGAAAAATCAAGTTGCAGAGAACACCATTTCTGCTGCTGCAGAACTGAAGAACACGAAGAACAGACTGACGAAGACAGTCGTTTATCAACAGTGACAACGACAGACACGTGAGGGTCGCAAAGAGACAACAACAGCAGTTCTCTTTTATCGTTCTTTGTAACAGTGTTTTGCAACAATTATAAACGTTGCAAATACCCGATTTTTCATTATTTTCTCTCCATTTCATCTTTGTAAACAAATTTTGAGCATGAATCAATACCTTTGAGCAAGTTTATACAATGATGAGCTGAACCCATCCTCTGGGGCGACGGAGGAAGCTATTTCGCCAATAAAATGTGGTAATCTCTATTTTATTTAATTTATGCAATTATTATGTGATTATTTGCCTTGATAAATAAATAGAAAAAAAAATGATTTTTGTTAAACAATTGTTATTTCAATTGATGGAGCATGCTATCCTAGGGTTTTGATGTCCCATACTTTCGATTTACAATTGTTATTTCTAAAAAAAATCAACTTTTGCAATATTTAGAATCAATTTGAATGAAGGATTTGCATAATTATAATTAGAGAATATAAAATCACTTTGATATTGGTAATTAGTGGAATCCATAGCCCCAGTCTTCTCCATATTTTTCATATCACTTTTATTTAAGTTTCCTATATTTTTATTTAAAATTAAGTCTAAAATATTCTTCCTTCACAAGTCTCAACGAACCTTTTTACAACAACAACTTTGAAAATACATCATTAGTCATTCAAGAAGACTCTCAAAATATTGTTACCAACATTTATCAATTGAGCGTCATTCTTATGACTAACATTTGTTCCCTCTTTGGATATGGAGGACTTCGGGACCCATTTATAGATGGGTTTCGCATGAGCGGTTTTCTCCGGCATACCATTAGGACCATTTCCCTATTAGATAATTTACGAACCTTTATCCATTTTGGAACATCAGATCTTGTATTCGTATTTACAAAGTCATATCTCTTTCTAATTGGGTATTTTATGAGATGGCCTTGTCGAGCGATAGACAAAACTCGAACTATCATTATAATAATTCTTTTGCCTAAACCCAGGACAATAACAATTTGAGTTCTTTCGGGAAGGAAACTTGGCCAATTCGTTTGATAAAAAATAAAGTGCATCCTGCATCTTACGAACTTTGAGTTTGAGTTCTTTCCGCGATCGACGAAGGTATAATATGTACGGAGGAGTAGCGGATTCCGATGGGTCAAAAGTTAACGTAGAAGAAGCCCAGGTGGCAGAGTCTAACTAGGGAAGGTCCGCGGTCGACAAAGGTGCAAATATATATATAGAGGATCATCAATTCTCGATGCGTCTGAAGATATTGAAGATGTCCCACATGTGGAAGGCGCTATAAATATTGAGCTTCAGTTCCAAAGGAGAGCCACGTAATTACTGAAAGAGATCTAGGGAGGGAGCTTATACTTATTGAATGCTAAGAGGAATAGTGAGATTTCTTAACTTCTAGTTTTATTTAATACCTTTGAGAGCATTGAATACCTTGTAACCACACTCAAATCTTAATAAACTCAACTACTCATTACCCCGTGGACGTAGACGAATGTTGAACCATGTAAATATCATGTGTTTATGATAACTGAGTTGCACTTAACTTATTATCGTATTTATGCTACTTGCATATTGAATAATTTCTTTTACCTGAGTATCAGTTCACCTGAGGTATCTTTACTACTTAGTATATGATCCTATGAGATGTTCATATTACGTAGACTGCCGAAAAAATAGTAGTCACAGTGTATGTATAATCGCGTTATTCGATAAGACTCAAAAGAGATCAGAGTTAACTCAATTTCTCTTATCATGTTCTAATTATTCATATAATAACATGCCTTCTTTTAGATGAGACAAAAACTAGGTTAGTTAACTAGTTTTTCTTATCAAGGAATCGAATAGACTTGAATAATCAAATCCTATATTTCGACAAGCCTGAACTAAGATCAGAATTAACTTAGTTACTCTTGTCAGGAGCCAAAGAGACTAAAACAAATGATCCCTATTTTTTTAAGAAAAAATAATCGATACCAATTCAATAAGTCAAAAATAAAAGTGACATAGTTTTTCTTAACCGGAAACAATTGAAACGCAATAATCAATCCAAACAACATAATGGAAATATAACAATTGCACCGTATTTCGTTAAGAAAAAGCAAAGTATATGCAATAAAATCAAACTTTTCTTAACAGTATAAATGCTTAACTAACACAAAAATCATACCTTATGATTTGACATGACAAACTAAGATCATAAAATTAAAGTCATAATTATTTCCTTGATTTCCACAACCACTCTCCCCACAAAGATATATCATTAAGAACCAGTTCAGTAAGAACTCCCCCCTGTAAGTTGTTATTCCCCTGCAAAACAAAAGAACAACTACAAATACAACCTTTGCATTGAAAGGTTGAAACCGGTTTTTAGCTAATACGTGCCAATAGTAAAGATAATTATTAAGGGGAAAGCCATTATTAGAGGGAAATCCGATTTTGTGGTGGATTTAAAAAAGCTTTCCCTTCATCAATAATCTGATAGCCAAATATCATGAGCATATATATAGTGAGTATATATACATTTAAAGCTCCATAAAAGGTTAATGTATTAGTTGTGAGGTTGTGGGTTCGATTTCGACGACTTTAGCTTAAAGCCTAAAACTAGTACATAATATCTTAACATGTAGGGGCATACACCTTCCAGTAATGAACACCAACATTTCAAACGATTGTGGCATTTTCATTGGCTAACTTGGAAGCCATCGAGCAAAGATACATAAGATGACGGTCGTCTCCTAAGATGGGGTTGTAGTTTTTATCATTCTCAATCATCATGACCCCATTATCATTAGCATTATGAGTAGAGGATGACTTTAGGTTGTATAAATCAATTCGACCATATCTAAATGTCCAATGGAACTTATGAATGTCAAGTTCAGTTTGAGCTTTAAATTTTGTACCATCCAGAGAGAAGATTGTCAAGTTCATCTTGAGCTTATTAAAATGATATTGTTAAGTATTTGTTCAATAAGGGAGGACCTAAAATTTGCGCAATGTTCCTCTTCACAATAATTTGTAGGGTTAAGGTTAGGGTGATATCGAAAAATCATTAGAGCGGGCATATGAATGGATGTCTAAAAATCATTTTCAGCAATTTAAGTAGAGTTAGGGTGATATCGAAACTAATAGAGGGAAAGTTTTATAAATCCACCCGAAAATCAGCTTTCCCTCTAGTAAAAACGGCTTTCCCCTTATTAATTATTATTATAGTAAAAGCTTAAACCGAAACTCATATGTTATGCTAAATACAAAAATCATGTAAACATAAATTGATAAAAGCATTATTGTGATTTTCACACAAGACACCTGTATGATCCTCACTTGTGTATTGGCATTTCTCTTTTACATGTATAGACAACGAAACTTATTAATGATGATATATATATTATTGTGTTTACAATGAAAAGAGAAAAAGAAGAGAGAAATGATTAACCAAATGGACATTAAAAATTGAACTAGTGAGTAATAAACCCAGAAAAAATGCCAAGACCAATCAACCGACTATTTATGGAATTTAAAAAAAAATTGTTAATTATATATTTTGGATAAAGGTTAATTTAGTCCATGTAAAACGTGAAAATATGAATTTAGTTCCAAACTACAAATCTTAACCATAGATCTAATCTTTTTGGCTGCATATTACACATACATATACGAAAACTCAAACTTGGGTTCCTCATATATTTTCACGATGTTGGCGTGTGTCACATGCCCATTTAATCGCCTAAAATTTTCATGGGACATGACCGACAATACTATGTGGTTCAGTGAATCAAATTCACCCACAAGTACTCATCCTTGCACACCTGTATGAAAGTATGCATCTGCCTTCACTCTTAAGGCAATACGCAATGGAAGTCTTTTCTTCTTTCTCTCTAACTCTTAATGCCCCCATAAGCATAAGAGGTTTGCTATGCATAAATGTACTCAAACAACTTCACAAGATCAACAACATGATGAACACAAAGATATAACACAATAAACCCATTTTATTGCATTAAGGAAGATTACAAACAACAGTCCATCTCGTGGACCAAAAACATACCATTCACCCTCTTGGTAAATGCCTAAAACACTACATTTGTGGTTCTTCTCTCAATTGAACAACACCAAACTTATTAATCTCTAGGCTATTTATAATTCTAAAGATCAGGCCAAAACTTCTGTGCAACCGCTTCCACAAGCCTTGGATAACCAAGTGTCCAAGTAGTTTCCATAACCGCCAACTTCAACTGCCACCTTTTGTGTTGTCACGCCAACTAGCGCCACACCTGTTCTTGGTGGTTATAAACACTCTAAAATGGCTATAAACATATTATAACCGTTCACCTTTGTCTCACACTTTTGGCATGCTTGCAAATCCAATAACCAACTCTTAACCGTCACCTGAACCGTATTGCACAACTGTTGCGCTTTACTGAACTCGGCCTTGATCCAATGCTCATCCATCTTTGCCCTGCAAACTTCTTGCTCTAAGCCAATGCATGGTCAATCATTGTTCTTCAATCATCAAGGACAATACCTCAAGCTCATTCTGATTATTCATGCATCATATGCTTCACTTAGTTAATTTGCTTGACAATAGCAATGCCACTCTTGCATTGCTAGCTTGTTTGCACTTTTTAAGCTTTGGACCTGCGTTGAACTAATGCATAAACTAATTCTTAGTCTACTCTACCTGCTTGCATCATCCTTGAGTTTGGGCCAACTCAATTCCATGGATATGTATCAATGCCAACATCGCATGTTGCATTTGTCAACTTGGCATGTATTGTCTTCCCTTCAATGAAGCTTCATTGTGTCGGCCAATAAGCTTCATTACTTAGCCAAATGTCTTTACAATGTAGCACTACCTTTGCGCTTCACTGTCCCTGTAGGGTCTTGCCATTCTTAGCACTTGACAGTCTATGCAGTGTCTCGCAATCATTGTCGAACACTGACTTGGCCTGCAACACTGTAACGCGCAATCATTTTGCGTCACTTTCCTGGCCGGTCATAAAGCTCCCCCACCTAATCTGTTCAACATCCTCGTTGAACGCAAAAGTATAATCGCTATACTTGTCCTCTGGCCTTGTACACTTCTGAGCCTATCTTAGAAATCAACAAACTTGTTTTGCCTTTTTCCTTGCCAAAACTTTTCTACCTAGTACCATATGCCATCAATTAGCTTACTTCCTTGTGATTGATCCTACTGACTTGTATTGTTGTTGTCACGTTGGCCTATGATCCAACTTCAACTACAATCGCATATCAACACCCAAATACAACTTGGAAATTCCTCTTACCAATTCCCTGAATTAAGATTGAGTTTCACTTGAATCATTTGCGCCTAAGTGCACGCAAGCAATGATTCTTCCCAACTGATCATAATGATCATTTCCGTAGTCTTATGCCTTCACTTTTCGACCTTAGTTGCACCATGCAACATAACATGACTTATACAAAACTTGGCCTCATTTTTCAATCATATGCGCCTACGCCAAATCATGCCACGCCTTAAGGTATGCATCCTATGATTCCATACCACTCTTGGTATACGCCAGAACTTATAGCCTTTGTTGCACTTTGCCAACATCAGCACTTTCATTAGATTTGTCCTCCAAATCATATTGCAAACTTCACCTTCTTGGACTTGCATCATTTGTATACCTAAGAACCAGCACCTCGCTGTTCTTGGTTGCATTTTGGCAACACCTTGATTGAAATGCATGACTTTGATACAGTCATGACTTAGGACTAGGCATCCTCTTCACGCGCCTTTGAAACTAACAATTTAAGCATCACTTGCTTTTTTCAAACTGCTACGCTTTAATGTGGAGGAAAAAAAAATCATGTTCTTCCTAACTATGAGTTACTCTTAACTCATATACTTGATGGACTTACATCTTCATTCTTGATGCGTTACTCCATGTTATCGCTGCCAAATGACATCCCACTTCTACATAACTCTCAACAACAACTTGACTATGCCACCAACTCCTATATTTGCTTCTTTCACTTTCCGCGTCCTTTATTGCATATTTTGGCTTAATTTGCTATGTAGCATCTTCCACGTGAACTAGATTTACTTTGAACAAAAGAGACAAAAACTCTCGTCTCAAATACCCTCATTCACTACTACCTTACATATAGAGACAATTCCCAACACCAAGGTCCACTCGATCCAAACTGAAAGTATACTCAAACTTGAGAAAATACTTGCACCAACTGATTGAAACTTGTAAGACCTAACAAGTCTTGCAATAATAACTTCGTCTTCGCTTCTATGAAACAAACAAGAAAGCGAGAGAGCACCTACTGTCCCCAATGTAGCTATTCACTTTTCCACATGCACTCTTCCAACTATCAACGTTCTTATGCCACTCCCATAACGAAGCACAATATACACAATATAGTTGACACTTAGTTGAATACTCCTTCAAACTGATGCTATCATGTTACTTTAGCTTTCATGAAGATTTTTCAAAAATGACCTCATGCCATTCTTATGCATCACCGCTACTTTGTCCTTCCTTCTCCACGCATCATTAATTCGGCCTAACTTGCATCTCTAAACGCATTATGTATCTTGGCCATGCCCAAATCCTATTTGGCGCATGCTAATGTTGCATATCTGTTATGCCAATTAGCACCCAGATCTTAAAACAATATTATGCACCTTTGCACAACTGGAACAGACTTAACTTGGTGATTTTGAGCATCACCATAGAGCTCAGCAAAGTCATGTTACACAATGACTTTCGCGGATAAATCCCTTGGAAAATCTCAACAAGGCCATAATCCTTACAAATGAGGCACCATTGCCTGTGTTCCATGAAGCAAGAATGTCGCATTCTTCTTCAAACTTGGAACTCATTTTTACTGCCCATGCACATCTGGTTACTCTTGTCTTTCCCCTCCTCCAAAATCAATTTCAGTAGCAACAATTTGTTGATTTGCAGTCGACAAGAACATCCGCTTGTGGATATGATCAAATGCAGGTCTTTGGACATCCTTGTCCAAGCATATTTATCCCACTCATAAACCAGGTGCAAACACACTTCTTGTGTACATCTAGCATCAATGAAGAACTCTTTGCAAACACAAGACCGTGGTGTATCATTTTTTCCCTAACTTGCGCTTCTTTCGTCAGCCTTTCCATAAGCTTTATGCTAGATAAGAATTGTCCTTCCAATTATCCTTTCATGATTTCACATTGCCACAAAAATGCCGGTTCGTAACCAGGCTTTGCATTACCACCAAGGTACATGCATTCGATAGAGATAATTTTAATCTTCCATCAAACTGGCTACGATGAAAACACCTTCAATTCTATCCCATAGAAAGATTCTCCATCTTCTTTGCCACTGCAAAGGCCAACAACAACTTTGCCCAAGAATTTTCGCCAAATTCCCATTACAACATGTAATGTACTCGCTATTGATAACACCACAAAGATATGCATTCCAAATGCGTAATCTTTGCATAATTGTGAGAAACATGGACTTAAAAACACCTGACTTGCACCATAGAAATAAGCATACTCTTGAGTTTTGTCATACAATCACTTGAAAACCCGGTTTCTAATGATTCTCGCATGTTCGTCTAACACTTTTGGAAGGAATTTTGACACCTTCGTCATAAACTTTCATAGTTTGTTGCTACTTTAAGATTCAAAGTTCATTCCAATTGATCTTTCCACACAAGACCAACTGCTTCTAGTCTCCATACTAGTGAAACTCCAAGCAATTATCCACTGAATTCGACAAACAAATGATACCAACTTGAGTAAAAGAGAGAAAAATCAAGAACAATGTCCACAAACACCGCTCTGGTACCTGCTGTCACATGCCCATTTAATCGCCTGAAATTTTCATGGGACATGACAAACAATATTATGTGGTTCAGTGAATCAACTTTACCCACAAGTACTCAGCCTTGAATTGCACACTTTCACCAAAGTATGCATCTGCCTTCACTCTTAAGGCAATACGCAATGAAAGTCTTATCTTCTTTCTCTCTAACTCTTAATGCCCCCATAAGCATAAGAGGTTTGCCATGCATAAATGTACTCAAACAACTTCACAAGATCAGCAACATGATGAACACAAAGATATAACACAATAAAACCATTTTATTGCATTAAGGAAGATTACAAACAACAATCCATCTCATGGACCAAAAACAGACCATTCACCCTCTTGGTGAATGCCTAAAACACTATCTACATTAGTGGTTCTTCTCTCAATTGAACAACACCAAACTTATTAATCTCTAGGTTATTTATAATTCTAAAGATCAGGCCAAAACTTCTGTGCAACCGCTTCCACAAGCCTTGGATAACCAAGTGTCCAAGTAGTTTCCATAACCGCCAACTTCAACTGCCACCTTTTGTGTTGTCACGCCAACTAGCGCCACACCTGTTCTTGGTGGTTATGAACACTCTAAAATGGCTATAAACACATTATAACCGTTCACCTTTGTCTCACACTTTTGGCATGCTTGCAAAGCCAATAACCAACTCCTAACCGTCACCTGAACCGTATTGCACAACTGTTACGCTTTACTGAACTCGGCCTTGATCCAATGCTCAGCCATTGTTGCCCTGCAAAATTCTTGCTCTAAGCCAATGCATGGTCAATCATTGTTCTTCAATCATCAAGGACAATACCTCAAGCTCATTCTGATTATTCATGCATCATATGCTTCACTTAGTTAATTTGCTTGACAATAGCAATGCCACTCTTGCATTGCTAGCTTGTTTGCACTTTTTAAGCTTTGGACCTGCGTTGAACTAATGCATAAACTAATTCTTAATCTACTCTACATGCTTGCATCATCCTTGAGTTTGGGCCAACTCAATTCCATGGATATGCATCAATGCCAACATCGCATGTTGCATTTGTCAACTTGGCATGTATTGTCTTCCCTTCAATGAAGCTTCATTGTGTCGGCCAATAAACTTCATTACTTAGCCAAATGTCTTTACAATGTAGCACTACCTTTGCGCTTCACCGGTCCTGTAGGGTCTTGTCATTCTTAGCACTTGACAGTCTATGCACTGTAACGCGCAATCATTGTGCGTCACTTGACTGGCCGGTCATAGCGTGGATGTTTATTGACTGAATCCGAACTATGCTCACCCCCTAAGATTTAAAACCCTTCTTCTTTATTGAACGTTTCTCTCTAGACTCTAGTCCTTCCCTCTCTTCTCGTCCGAGTTCTAACTCCTCATTAAATCTTGATGTGTTTCATTAAGATTTGGATGATCTCGTTTTCTATTTTTTCTTCAGAATTAGGGTTTTAATCGGATATCACGAAATGAGTTTTTTTTTTTCTTTTTTTTCTACTATTCGTTATTTTTGAGAATTACGAAATGAGGGGTTAGTTTTGATGCCAATCACTATTTCTAAATCTTAACATTGATGAGAGATTTTAGTTCTTAATAATCGTCTCTTGCTTGTTTTTTCAGGTGAAAAGAGATCATAATGTATGCATTGAGTAGAGTAGACCCTGGTAATGTAGTTGGTGACTTGGTTCTTCATTTCTACAGCACCTAATTACAGTGAAACCTTATTTGTGTGGTATTAGGTTTTCATCTTAGTTAAAGAGTTCCATCAATTTTTTTATTTTTTTTCTTTCTGTGATCCCACATGTTGTAAAGAAGAGCTCATCAGTTCCTGCTATAATTAAATTCCTGATTGGTTTATGTTATTCTAAAAATGGCTGTCAAGAAATTTTATGAAATTCTTGCTACACGGGAAAGACGTTCGTTTTTAACATTGATTTAATTTAACTTACTGTGAATGGTGAAAAAGTGAAAGGAGTTATTGAAAGTGAATGTAGGAATGGTATAAATGTCATAGAGAAGGAGGGATGGTCAGTTTTTCTCACTAATGAGATGTTACTCAAAGCGCCATTCATCAGAAAGACTGGACAGAAAGATGGTGCGTATTTTGGGTTTTCTTCATTAAAGTAACTTTTTGTTGTATTCGATTCAAGGGACCTTGGATTTAATGATTGGGGTTTCCCTTCTTTATCTTTTCAGATATTTCTATCCTTGTAGATCAAGGCTTATGAACTGGAAATTTCTTTATGATCAGGGTATTCTTTTCTTTTGTTTTCTAAATATAATTCAGTAGCGTATATTAATCTGCCTGGTCCTTCACACTGTTATTTTCCGATGTCAATTGGTTTTAAGGTTAGTGTTTTCCATTTTATGGAATCTGTGCTGGTACATGTTGCGCAAATAACGGTTACTAAGAGATTTCCCAGTAACTTCCACAAACTTTGCTTTGAGTAGTTGGTCACTGCCACTGGTCGCATTCTTTGTTAGCGTAGAATTTGGGGACTTCATGTCATTTTTGAATTTGGGCATAAAAAATCTCTGACAAGTACCATAAGGATTAGAACTTCATCAGTTTCCGAATTTGGAATTGCCTGTAAACAACCTCAGTTGCCAGAAAGAAAAAGGACTTTCAAGACTTCATATCCTTAAAACCCAATGATAACACGTTAAATAAATCAGTGCCTTGCCAAATTGAGAATCTAGTCGCAGTGCAGACTGTACTTGATCCAAGTTGAAAGGAACTCTGTGGAGAGCCGAGAGCATCAGTTGAAGTAAACGGGAAAGGGAGATATCACCACAGCTTGGGAAGTTAGGACATTGAGATTTAAAATACTTTTATATTTTTTACCGCATTGTTAAAAGTTCAACCTATTTGACACTCACCGAATGGCTGCACCGTAATCAAATAAAAAATTTAGTAGGTGACCCACACAAGCCACAGACTCAGCGTTGTGTGCATAAATTTTTTTATCCAGTGAATTCTGTGTTGACGCTCATAATGGTAAGATTTCTAACTGTTCATAGCAGACTTTTGTTTGAGTAGTTGGTCAATGGTTGATAGTCGTAGAATTTGTGAACATCTGGAATAGCATTACGCTATATATATGTAAACCTAGTTTGATCTTAGACCATCTTGCTCATAATGTGACATTGTCAGTAGGCATGGTTAGTAGGGATTGTCTACTGTATAATTTTTGTACTCAAATTCCTAGGTACATGGAACATGTGTAACTACCTATTTATGACATGTATTTAAACATGTCAGTGGTCATAGTTTCTGTTCTTTTATGACATGTAAAGGACTCCAGCAATAATATTTGGTGTTGTGATATATTGTCGCAATAAGCAATTACTGTGTACTATCTCTTATTTTTCATACATTAATCTCTCGGTGTTGCTGATTTCAGGATGCCACGCGTTCAAAGCTTCTCGAGGCTATTCGTGCTGCTGACATACATTCTTCGTGAAGGCTTAATCGTAATTTCAAGATTGGTAATGTTACATACTGTACAGAAAGTTCATCATTTTCTTGTTTTGTTGAAATCTTGAGAATGGAGTCGGTAAAGATATATATTCATAGCAATAGAATGTTTACTTAGCAGCAAAAGATTTGACTACTGAAGAATAACGAACTTTGTACAGTGTTTTGTTAGTTTTGAATTACTAAACCAATCCTGCCAGGTAAAATGGTTCTTGTTCCAATTCTAATTTTCATTGATTTCTTGAACTTTTGTAATGGAATTACTGCATCACGAACGTTTAACTGGGAACTAACGAGTCAGTTGTCAGGTGCTAGATGTGGCTATCTGTCTTGTGTCAATTCGAAGCCCTATACGGAACATCCAAGAATCTTGCTATTGGTTTTCACTTAGGAGAAGACTTTTTTCACCAAATTCTATCTCACATCACCTGAAGTCACATTCTTAGTTAGCTACCTTTTACCTACTAAATGCTCAGCTCCTCGCACGTTCTTCACCCATTAATTCTTCTGTCTTGGTTAGTGACCAATCTAAAGAAAAAATAACCATTAAAGTTTAATTCCTCACCAAAAATTCTTTATTGACCAATTTTTTCTAATAGATATATTTTTTTAATCAATTTAAAAATTAAAATATTAGGGTGCATTTTGCTATTCTTGATTTTAATTTTATAAGCTTATTATTTTTTATTACAATACATGCGGCTTCTAGTATATGCCTATATATTGACATTATAAGTATTTTCTTTTTGTAAGATTAGCTGGTAATGTGTTAAAAAAATTGAAGCCTGAACCCGGTAATTGCCAAATATTCCCAAATGGAGAATTTAGGAAGTAGTCTAGGAGCTATTGATCTATGCTACAATTTTTTTTTTTGAGATGATAGTAATGTGTTTACCACGGAACGTACGAACTTAGGGCGCTCTAAGGTGGTGAAGCATGAGAAGATATGCGACGATAGTCAACGAGTCTTCATTTCATTATCCTTTAGTACGTTTGGTTCTAGCCCTAGGTGTTATTGTAATCTTCCAAAGGGTTTAGAGTTTCATAATCGGGTGATGATGCTAATGACCTGAATCCACAACTCGTTAACACCAAAAAATTTATTAATCGGAAAGAGAAAAAAATCATGCTTGGCAACATTGTGACGTCAAACAAGTGAACATTAAATCGGTGACTCAGTCTTTATTTTTTCTCGTGTCTTCATGATTCTTGCATTTTAATCACTATCATCTATTAAAGTTTATGTCTTTTATCATTTTAATCCTTGTTTAATGCTTATAGTCTATCTAAAATTAAGGTTTTTTCGATAGTTTATATCACTTTTCAAACTCTCTGAATTTTTCTTAATGAGTTCCTAATTTCTCAGGTTTCTCCAGGATGCGTTTGCAGTTTGATTTATCATCAATGGCTTTTGCCTTAACGTATGTTGTGATTGTTGCGTTTGCAGAGTACGTCTTTAAGCTTTTGCTTTCCTTTGTGGATTATGTTGATGTTCAAGGTTTCTCTGTTATTCTGTGGACTGAGTTATCATTCCGATTTAGATCAGTAAGTCATAAGTCAATCTTTCCCCGGTTTTCCGCCAATTCAAAAAAATTCATTTCAGTTATAAGCAGAAAGTTACCTTACTTTTCATTCTGTTGTGGTCAATTACCAGCTGTACAGGTTTCTCGCCCAAAAATCTTGCCATATCTAAATGTTCCCTTAGTTATAGTCAAAGATTATCCTCAAAGTTAACCATAGTATATTCCCAATATCTCATTGACTATACATACATAAACCTTTTTCTACCAAAACCCAATTCCAGTCTTTTTCATACCTTATTAATCAAAATGGAAGAAGAAAGCTCTAGTCAAGTGGTGGATCTAGTTAATAAGTTCAAAAAAGCAACCTTAGATCTTGGAGACTCTACAAAAATTGTAATATGTCAGCAGGATAATGATATCAATGATGAAGAGGATAACAAATGGGAGGCTACTGCGATTGGAAAAGTAATCATAGAAGGAAGAATGAATTATCAAACTATGGAAAAATGGATTGGTTTTACTTGGCCATTCATCACTCAAGAAGATATGAAGATTATTGAGCTTGAACCAAATATTATGCTTTTCAAGTTTAACAAATGGGATCTGATAAACACAGTCATTAATGAAAGACCATGGAGTGTCAACAACCATCTTCTAGTGGTTCATGAATATATCCCAGGTATGGTCTACACTGAAAAACACTGGGGATTTCAGCAATTTTGGATACAACTCAAATACCTTCTTCCAGAGCACATGAATGTTTTTTCAGTTACTAAGATTGGGGAAGTAATGGGTGAAGTTATAGGGATTGAATCTAAAGATGTTATCCCAAATGGAAATATTCCAGTAAAAGTTTGTGTCAATGTTGATCTCTCCATGCCTCTTAGAAGAGGAGTGAAATATGTTACGAATTCAGGAGTTAGTCGATGGCAGAAATTCTTTTTTGAGAGGCAACCAAGAGCCATTTGCACTGAATGCTATGTCATTAACCATAACAAGGGAGCTTGTAAGGATGCGGCTGAATATTTTTTGAAAGCCCATGAGAAGCCGTATTTTTTTTGGGAAAGTTACCAATGTCAGGAAAACTATTACTTCTAGGTCTGCTCAGGATGCGCCAATAGCCAGTAAGACTATAAAAAGTATGTCAAAACAACCACATTTGTTCCGCCAAAAGATGAAGAAGTTATTAATCTGGATTTTCTTCTCACTGCTAATATGGATACTTCGACTGAAGATCAAAGACTTGGAAAATGAATTCGAGTAGAGGAAGTTGCCTTAGTCATACCTTCTGATGCTAATTCCAGTCCACAGAACATTAACTCAAGCATCAATACAGTTGCAGAGACTAGTCTCAGGGTCACTTCAAAAGAAGATCAAACTGGAAGCAATGTCCTGGAGACTCAGGTAATTTTAAATACTCATATCTTCTTAGTTTTTGTTTATACCCAAGTCATTTTAACTGTTTTCACGTATTCACTCGATCTCATGCTATTGTTTTTGTTGGTCAACACATATTTATTATTAGGGTTTTTTCTTTAATCATAGAGTTAAAACCTTTTAGTATTTATTGTGCTAGCATAGTTATTTTGAATCATTACGGTTTCCTTGCATAAGAAGTTACATTCATATTAGTTTTCAGGGTTCGAGTAATTTTTTTCTTTACATTGGTTTTATAAAGAATTTTATTCACAAAGAATCTACACTCATACAGTGAAGGTTATCTCTTGGAATGTTCAAGGTCTTAAAATTGTTAATACTAGAAACTAAATTAGAGATTTGATTAGGACACAAAACCCGGATATTATCTTCTTATGTGAAACCAAACTTCATGAGGATAAGATGAGATCTCTTGTTACTCCTTATCAATTCCCTAATGTTCGCTACATATCTTCGGTTGGCTTGTCTGGTGGTCTTACAATAATGTGGAAAAATGGATTCTCTTGTGAAGTTTTAGGTTCCAATAACAATATGTTCCATTTGCTTATTCAAGATGACCCCAGCCAACCTGAGTGGCTATTATCTTGTATGTATGGGTATGGTAAAGGTCAGAGGAAAAAAGAACAATGGGACTTCATCAATGAAACTGGTAAAAATGTTACTAGTCCGTGGTTAGGAGATCTCAATATTCACCTCTCTAAGGATAATTCTTCTACTTCTTCTTATTCTGATGGCTGGATTAAGTCAATACTTCGGGATATTGGATTAGATGATTTGGGTTTCATAGGCCATGAGCATACATGGACAAATAACAATCTGGGGACAAGGCAAAAAAGATCGAGAATAGACTTAGCACTAGGTAATGCATGTTGGATTCTTATTTTCCTTCTTCAAAAGTTCTTCATCAGAATCAGCTGGGAAGTGATCATTGTCCCATTATGCTCATTACTGATTATAATCAACCAAAGCTTTGGAAACCTTTTAAGTTTTTTCAAACTTGGCTGAATGATAAAAGATGTGCTGTTGAGATAGCAAAAGCATGGAGTAAGCATGTTCAAGGATCAGCTGCTTTCAAGTTAACTAAAAGAATACAATTTACAAGAATTACTTTATCTAAATGTAACAGAGAACACTTTGGTGACATCAATCTTAAGGTGGATACTTTGTAACAACAACTCTCTGATATTCAAGCTCAAACTTATTCTCAAGAAAATACTTCCATGGCTTTTGAAATTAATGAAGAGCTACAAAAATGGCATCATATCCAACATGAATTCAATAAGCAGAAGTCAAGAGATAACTTTCTTAATCATATGGATAATAACTCCAAATATTTCCATAACATTACCAAAAGGAACAGAACTAGAAACAATATTGATTCTCTTAAAGATCAAAATGGTAATTGGGTTCATTTTAGAGATCAAATTGCTAAACTGTTAACTGATAATTTTCAAGACATAAGTATTTCTTCTCATCCTTTGATTGAAGAAAGATTTTATTCTAATCTTCCTTCTATTATTACTGAAGAAGATAATGCTTCTCTTGTGGCTATCCCTACTAATGAAGAAATTTTAATTGCTCTCAAAAGTATGGAAAATTGGTCAGCTCCTGGCCCTGAAGGATTCCAGGCAGGATTCTATAAATCTCAATGGAATATTGTGGGAGAAGATATTTGTGATATGGCTAAAAGTTTTTTCACCTCTAAGCACATTCTTAAGTCTCTCAATAAGACATACATCTCTCTCATACCTAAGACAAGAAAACCAACAACTCCAACTGAATTCAGGCCTATCAGTTTATGTAATAGTTCGTATAAGATTATTTCTAAAATCTTGGTGTCCAAAATAAAGACCTTGATGGATAAAATTGTTTCTCCTTATCAAGCTGTTTATGTATCTGGAAGGTTAATTAATGATAATACAATTATTGCACATGAACTTATTCATTCTATGAAGAAGAAAGAAGGTGAAAGTGGTTGGTTAACTCTCAAGGTTGATATGTCTAAAGCCTTTGATAGACTAGAGTGGTGTTTTATTATAAAGGTGATGAAGAGTTTTGGTTATTGTGAGGAATTGACTAATCTTATTCATCAATGCATCAACAGTACAACTTTATCGGTTCTTCTCAATGGCTCGCCTTGTTCAGATTTTAATCCCTCAAGAGGTATTCGCCAAGGAGATCCACTAAGCCCATATCTGTTTATATTGGCCATGGAATGGTTTTCAAGAACACTTACTACAGCTCATCACTCTAAAAAGATACCAGGTATCAAAGCAGCTAGAGGTGCTCCTCCTATTAATCATTTGCTCTTTGCAGATGATTGCCTAATCTTTACTCATGCTAATTTAACTAGTGTGGTTAATCTTCTTCATGTTATTGAAGACTTTAGCCCACAATTTGGTCAGATCATTAACTTTGACAAATCATCCATCTTATTTAGCAATAATTTGGAACCCTCTTTTGTGACACTCTTAGTCACATTCTAAGAGTAAAGAATATAGATAATAAGGAGAAATATCTTGGATATCCTCTTCCAATTTTTTTTTTTGAAGCATCCTCTTCTAATTGGTAAGTCTAAAGTTCAATCTTTTGAAGATATCAAGTGTGCTTTTGAAAAAAGACTTGCAAATTGGCAGGGTGAGAACATGTGTCAAGCAGGTAGAGGCACAATGTTGAAGGCTATCCTAAATGTTATTCCTATGTATCATATGAGTACATTCAAGATTCCTAAACGTTTAATACAACAACTATATACTTTGCAAAGGAAGTTCTTTTGGGGTTACAAGTCAAATAGAGGGAGTAATCCAGTTTTTTGGTCAACTTTATGCATACCTAAAGAGATAAGTGGACTGGCTTTTAGAAATTTAGAGATGTTGAATCATGCTCTACTCACGAAAATGGCTTGGAGAATCTGTAAGCAATCTGATCTCTTGTGTGTTAAAGCACTCAAAGCTAAATACTTCAAAAATGAAGAGTTTCTTCACATAGAAAAAAGATAAGAGTAATTATTCATGGATATGAAGAGGAGTTGAAGTAGGTCTAAAGTATCTTCAGCAAAATATTTGTTTGGAAGTTAATAATGGCAAGAAGACTCGTATTTGTAAAGATTTCTGGATTACAAGTTGGTTCCCATATGTCCCAGTCATTCAAATTATATGTATGTCTCAGAACTTATTAATCAACTTACTTCTGAATGAAACATCAACCTCCTAAAATCTCTTTTGGCAGCTGAAGTGGTAGAGAAGATTACCAGAATGCAACTCAATATTAGTGAAGAAGATCAAGTCAGATGGAAACCAACAAGATATGGTTTGTTCATAGTCAAGAGTGCCTATAACAAACTTACTAAAAGCAGTTTACGACATCAAGAATCCCTTAATACAGTTCCCAAATTGGTTTGGAAATCTCTATGGAAAACGAAGCATTCACATAGAGTTAAACTCTTCATATGGAAATGTCTTAAAGAGATAGTTCAAACTAGAGACAAGATATCTCGGTATAATGGTGAAATTGATACTAGCTGCAGCTGTTGTAATCATGCTGAAGAAACACTCTTTCATATGCTCTTACAGTGCAGACATGCCAGAATGGTTTGGAGGTGCCTTAACATCAATATAGATCAGGTTGCTATAACTGTGGCAGTATCAAAGAATGGATTATTTCTTGGTTCAGTTCTCAGTTTTCAAATGGAACCGAAGTGCTAAGAGACTGGAGATTAACTCTAATGGTGGGCTATTGGATAATCTGGAAGGAGCGTTATGAATGTGTTTTCCAGAAAGAAACGATTAATCCTTTGTCGACTGTCTCCAGAATAAGATTTCATCTGCAAAACTTTTTTCTTGCTTCGGTCAAATATAGCAGTTCAATCCTCAACTGCTATTGAGACACAACAATATCTAAATATTGATAAAATGTTTGTAGATGTTTCCTTTGATAAATTTACTAATACTACTGGCACTGGTATGGTTTTGATTTCAGGTACAAGGATTTATGGCGGAGTTAAGGGATCGTATGCAGATGGAGTAATCGACTCATAGGCTGGAGAATGCATGGCAATTCTAGAAGGGCTGAGATGGGATAAAGCTCAAAAAATTAACAACATCCACCTTATTGCTGATGCGAAAGTTGTAGTTCAATCTATTTTATCTGACAGTATGCAAGTCAGATGGGAGAACTTTTACCTTATTAGAAGTATCAAATCTTTAGTTATTTATTTTCAGTTTTCCAAGATCTCTCATGTTAGAAGAGATCTAAATAATTTAGCAGACAATATTTCAAAACGGGTTAGGAGAGACAAACTATTATTGGAAGAGTATAAGGAATACTCGCCACGGGTTCAGTCTGTACTGCATATGCATCCACTGCCTATTCCTTCTCAATGAATAAAATCTCTATTGTTATAAAAAAAAAACAGGTGAAAATTGTTTTTAAAATAGTATAGCTTATAATTGAAAAAAAACACTACTGTCACAATTGTGTTACCGACTAATTCACTAAGACAAAACAATTTTGGATTCTCTTACTTATAGCCCATATTTTATTAATGATAACCTATACTAGTTATAACACACACAAAATATTCTTATATTAACTATAACCTAATCCATAACCGAATTTCTTAATTGAGTTTATAAGGACTTAATAGCTAGTTAATTGAGCCGACTCGAAATAATACCCATTCAAACCTATTTTAGGCTACTCATTTGAAAACAAAAACCTGAAAAAAAGATATATCTTCCTCAAACCCAAGATAAGTAGGTAACTCAAGAAGTTATTAAATATCTAGTGTTACGTTTAAAATGAAAGAATTTATAATTTAAATTATCAATTTAAACCAACAATATTCTGCTTGGTTTGAAGGTTCACCAGAACCAAACAAAGATTTAACGACTTATGCAATATTAAAATCCTTTTGTACCATTTGAAAACTAGTTAGGTTTAATAATCAGTTAGGTTTAGTATGCTTTGGAGCATCCCTAGAACGATCCACCTAATAAGAAAGAGTTGGACCATAAAATTACTATTCACTCTCGTTTTCTAAGATCCTAGCATCTGCTTTTCCTTTTTGCAGAACTTTCTTTGTGATAGTGGCTAGATATTAATGATGATGGTGCTTGAGGCTAGAATGGTGGATTAACGTTTTTTGCTACTTCTGTAGAACAGTTGTTCTTTCCCGTCTCTGTGTAAGTGGTGCAGTTGTTGATTGCTTATATATAGATGTGAGACAACTCTCGGGAACACGTTGTATCGGGATATGGTTATGGTAGTGCCGCGCTAGTGCTGATCTTCATGGTGATGATGCACCAACACCAGCTAGGGGTTTGTTGGCTAGTTTTTACGGTTAGGTCGTGTCATTCCGAGTATGTTTCTAGGTTTATAGTTGGACTCAGGCTTTGTATTTGACACTTAGATCTTGGATATGATACATTTGTTCGTTTTAGAAAATTCAGTTGTTAATCACTCGAAGTTTGTCGTTTGTTGGTCACTAGGAGGATGTTATTTACCGTGTATATAGTTACGTATTTTTGGTCTATGATTGTTCTTGAGAGCTTTAATCAATGATTATCCCCTTTTTGGTTCATAATAAAAAAAATTAGCATAACAATTTCTTTTTCTGAATAATTATGATTTTTTTTTCTTGGACCATTTTTACGAATATTTTTTTTTTGTTTTTGTTTTTTGGTACAAAAATATATATTAATAAAAATAATTCAACATAATTTGGATTAGGTTGCAGACACAAGCAGTTTACGTCATATCCCAATTGAGGGGAGTTCCGTAAAGATCACAGGTTGCTCATTATCAGTTTACTTGCTTCCCATCTTGCCAAGAAATGCTCTAATTCTTACTTATCACCCCCGGAAGATTGTTGCAGCTGGTTTCAATTTGGATATTAGCGGCCTCTATTTGCACTCCTCAACTCCAAGCTTCTAGTGTTGTAAGAACCTCCCCTACCTCACTGGTCTGAGTTGAGCTGTTTATCCTAGTTAGTTCACTATTCTAAACAATATCTACATTGTTAATCGCAGACGTAGACAAAAAAAGTTTAAAAAAAACATAAAGGTTAGATTTACATCTTAAAGTATATCACGATATCTTTGTTTTCCGCCGACTTGTCAGCCACAGAATTTGCCAGCTGACAGTGGAGGCAAAGAAATCTTCAATTTTTAACAGCTGGAATGAAGATTAACCTGCTTTCTTAAATAGGTCTATTATATTAGATAAGATTAGTAATCAAAACCAAGGTAGTAGCAATACCAGGGTCCAGGGCAGATTCTAGAAATATAAGTCTATTTTCTAAAGCTCATAACCTCAACATTTTGTATTTTTTTTCTTTTCTTTCTTGTTGTGTTTTTTTCTTTTTCTTTTTATGATATCCTAAATTAGTGATCCCTATACTGTTTCGAGACTCCTTAAATTAGAGTTGGTTCCGACAATTACGGAACTTAAAACCGTCTGAAGGGAGCATGGGAACCGTAAGACCATTTTCTGGTTCTCAATTTCTTCTTGTACTCTTATGTTTGGTAATACTCAATATTTATCTTTACTCGCAAAAAAAAAAGTAAAAAAAAAAAGTAAAAGGAAAAGAATGGGAAATCCTTGCTTTCCTACCTTGTATTCGTTTCCTTTGGTACAATGGTACGCATACAGAAGTGTACACTTAAAAAGTAGAGGAGCAAAAGTAGTAGATTGTATACTTGTCAGTCAGCGAGGAAAAATAACTCTTTCAAAAAAACAAAAAAACAAAAAAAAAAGAAGGAAAAATAGGATCTAATCGTTTCGTGTTTTTTTTTTTAGGTTTCATCGCCATACAGATTTTACCCACGGAGGTTCCAAGAGCGCCATTTTCTTTTGTCCTTTTACCTATCTTTTTATATAAACCCGATACTGGCGATCTCGTTTACCTCTTCTTCTTCCAAATTCTTGATTCAAAGATTATCATCTAGAGTTCCTTTCATGGCTACTGCTACTGGATCCGCTATCACTTGTGTCGGAAGAACAATTTCGACTCAATCTGAATCTCGAAAGATCCTTAACTTTCCTCACTTCACTCCCATTTCTTCGATTCGATCTTTTCCTGCTTTACAATGTAGATCAATTAATTATTCTTCTTCATCAAGTGGTAATAATCTTTTGATTCTTCTTTTCATTTTCGTTATTTCCTATGAGATTTTGTACGAATATTCAGTATTTGCTTGGTTCTCATGAAACTCTTTGAATCTGGTGATTCAATTTTTTAGGTTATGTGTTCTGTTGATGGATTTTGAAATTTCTAACAGGAGTAAGAACTCAAGCTACTGCAGCGGTTGAAGCAGCGACTGTGGAAGTGGCTAAAGATGTAGAATCTCCAGTGGTTATTGTTACTGGAGCTTCTAGAGGCATTGGGAAGGCTATTGCTTTGTCCTTGGGTAAAGCTGGTTGTAAGGTTTGTTTGTCTTTTACAATTTGATGTTTGTTAAATGCAGGAGGAGAGATTCGTTAACAAGTCGAGAACAGGATGTATTCATGGAAATTGGGGTTGAAAATAGTGAAGTCTTTTCAGTGATTAATTTACTGTTATAGTTTAACTGGGCTAGTGTGTTTTAGTTATATTTCAATGTTTATAGATGTTTATGGAATGTCTAGTTGTCTATACAAAAGTATTTGTCTACTCAGAGTAATTTTATTTTCTGCAATGATTTTGTGCTTTTGAAAATGAATCAAAGGATGCTGCCAATGAAGTATTGCACCTTTTTTTATTAAAATTACTACACTTTGTTGAGTCCAATGTGTCTATGTACACTTTCTTGTGCCAGTAGTGCAAAATTGTAGAATTGTGAGTGTCTCCATGTCCACTTGCTGTATGGTGTCCTGCGAGGCTATTAAAGATTTTTATTGGATATGGTAATTTTTATTAACATTCATAGTCATATGTTTATGAATGTGGTTCCTTTGGCTTCTCCATTTTTCGGGTTATCTGAGATACTCACTGTAGGTTCTCTCGAATTTTAGCATGCTCCGTGAGGTTTAGTTTTTGTCCCGCTTTGCTAAATTAGTATAAATTGATACTTGCTTTCCTTTCTGTTCATGGTCTTGATTGTTTTCACATTTTTGTGGTAGGTCCTTGTCAATTACGCAAGGTCTTCAAAAGAAGCTGAAGAAGTTTCAAAAGAGGTTAGTCTGAACTGAGGATTTTTTTTTTTTACTTAATATTAGTATTTGCTCCTGTTTCCTTACTTTTAAATCGTCCGTGTCTATGATCAAAGATGCTATATATTTGACAGCTTAATCGACTGGGGTAATTGACTAAGCTGGAAATTGTTTCATTATTCTTAAAAAGAAAAGTTAATAATTGTTTAAACCCCGGTGCACAATGTTGGCACATTCTTCGGTTTTGCTTCAGCTGTATGAATTCTTTGGTTTTTGTAGTTAATGTACCATAACGAAGGCCAAAAGCCCAACTCTGTAGATTACACTACAAGCTATTGAATGTATCTTGAATGGTTTCTGCTAGTATACTGCTCTATCTGATGATTTCTTTTTTCATCTATATTTCTAATTGAACTTTTATTCTGGTGAGTTTCCATAGTTCAATGCACGTGAGAATAACCAACGTATATGCTTTCATGCAGATTGAAGCTTGTGGGGGTCAAGCTCTTACTTTTGGGGGAGACGTTTCAAAAGAAGAAGATGTCAATGCTATGATTAAAACTGTAAGGGACTTGCTTGTTGGTTGGCTTATTGGAATACTTTCTTTTTTGTTGTTGGTACTTACAAGTTCTGGTTTGTTTTCATTGAATTGTCACATCTGCAGGCAGTTGATGCATGGGGAACAGTGGATGTCTTGGTTAATAATGCAGGTTATCAATTGTTCACATTCTTCTCTGTCATGTGTTAACATTGATGTTCAGTTTCATCCTGACATGTATAAATGGTTTCAGGAATTACTCGAGATGGTTTGTTGATGAGAATGAAGAAGTCTCAGTGGCAGGATGTTATTGACTTGAATCTTACAGGTGTATTTCTGTGTACACAAGTAAGTATCTTCAAACAACGATCTGGCTAGTTTTAGGTGCAGAGGCTTGAGATCTCCAGATTCTAATTCTATCAACTGCTCTTTGCAGGCAGCAGCTAAAATTATGATGAAGAAGAAAAAGGTATTCACTGAAGTTTATCTAAATTGGCATTTGATTATTTGGACAAGGTAGATCTTAAACTTTGTTCTGAACTCCTAGCTTTTGATTACCAATTCTACAGGGAAGAATTATCAACGTAGCATCCGTTGTTGGCTTGATTGGCAATGCTGGACAAGCCAATTACAGTGCTGCAAAAGCAGGAGTCATTGGCTTCACCAAGAGTGTTGCTAAGGAATATGCTAGCAGGAGTATCAATGTAAGAGTTTCATATCTTAGGCCCTCAAACCTAGTGTTGTACGCACTCATACTTCAGTATTGTCAATGGTAATTAATTACATACGTCGCATCTCTTACAGGTAAATGCTATCGCCCCAGGGTTCATTGCGTCTGATATGACTGCCAAACTTTCAGAAGATATTGAGAAGAAAATCTTAGAGACAATTCCCTTGGGTAAGACTACTTTCATCGTCGATTGGCCAGTTTTCATATCATTTCCTCCCCTCTTCGTCATTTAGAAAACATAATCATTAATTATTTCCACCCATGGTCCACTTAAACAGATGAACTTGATAGACCTGATATCCACCCTTTACTACATTGTTTTGCTACCCCCCCAAGTCTGTTTTAGAAGTAAATAAATAGAAACACATGAATAAGGGCGAGGCACAGATCTCATATCTAATGATCATAATTCTTACAGGACGTTATGGACAACCAGAAGAAGTTGCTGGTCTAGTGGAATTTTTGGCTCTTAATCCTGCTGCTAGTTATATTACAGGACAGGTATAGTAGTAGTATACCAGCCCTGTCATTGTGTATTTTCTTGTTACATTGAGCGAGGGATCGCATTTGTCACAATATTGGCATTTCTATCTTGCTTATCAACTTAGTCTCATACTGTCTGAATTTGTTTGTCTTGTAGGTGTTCACAATAGATGGAGGTATGGTGATGTAAGAAGCTCCAATACCCCTCTTCCCTCGATAGCGACTCAAACCTGAAACCTTTTTAGGGACAGATATAAACGAACCGTCAAGTTCCACCAAATGTTACATGGGACTGGTTATTTCAAGCCATGTTTGCGATTAAGGAAAATACCAAGTAGATAACACTGATGACCAAATATCCAATCTGACTGTCCATTTGGGGGACCACATTTGCTTAAAATTCAGCTGTTTGTCTTCTTTTTTTGCCTTCTCTCTTTTTAGTTACTTAGCCAAACTAATGAGTTTAATTGCTGTCAGGTTTTTGTTAATTGTAAAAACTTGCTGAGTGATTGGTGCTTGTCTAGTTATTGTGTCCAATATTATGTCTACTTCATCACGGATTGCAAGTTTGTTTCTGGGAAAAAAAGTAACTTTTAAAACGGCAACATCCAAGAACTTGGACACCATAAAAGATATAAATTGTTTCGAATTAAGTGGACGGAGACATAGTTTTGTTGTTCACATACTGGGGATCTTTAGAGTTAAAAAACCTTGTGGAGCAGTAGCACTTTCAATTAAACTGTATATCATTTAAACTGTAATTCATTTGCCCCAAGTGTTGGGTCCTGGTTGTGGACACTGGCAGATTTCTCAATCTCTTTGGGGCTATTTGAATAGGAAATTATAGAGAACTGATGGTTATTTACGTAAATAAACTAGTTCAGCTTGCTAATTGTATTAACACAAGGGTTAGGAATTTGGGAATCTGGATTAGAAAGAATAAGGAGCAATAGATGCATCACTATATTGTTTTAGAGAGATTATTAAAGTAATTGAGTATTAATCAATAGAGTTTCAACTGTACAAGATTTGAAAGAATAAGGAGCAACAACAACAGATCCATCACTTAATAGCTACGACAATGAATACCACCAGTGTTTTCAGGAGGAGCAAAAAAGTAAGTTCTGAGATTAAATTTCTAGAACACTCCTTGTTGTGACGCCGCTCACAAGTCTGCAAAAAACAAAACTCTATGGACCCATTGCATCAGTAGTACGTTTTTTGAGTGTAGATGGTGGCTTAAGTACGTTTTTTGAGTATAGATGGTGGCTTAATTTCTGTAACTCGGTACAAATTTCGTAACACTAGTTCACAGATATAAATATATTGTTCATATCCGCAACATCACATGGTTCACACCATGTTGCGGATTCTGAATGGAAGAAAATTCAATAATTCTGCAACTGAGAAAATCCATAACTGCAACAGCTTGTACATAATACAAACCCTAATAAACTAGGGATTCTAGGCAACGGAATAGCGATTTAAACCAGACCAAGACAAATGAACTAAGTAGATGTCTGAAATACCACATTTACTACCCGTTTTACTAAGAAAAGAAAACAACATTGTAAATGATTAAGTTAAGTGTAACTCCATTGAAATATAACCAGAGATACATTAATAGCACTAAAGCAGCAGTGATCCATTTATAGGTTGAACAAACCGCGTTCAGTGAGTGCCTGCCAGTCTGCTCCATTTAGCACTTTGTCACTGTTGTACCAATTTTACTATTTACTAAAAACATACAAGTAATCAGCACACTTATACAATGTACTCAACAGATCACTTGCTTTCCGTTTCTACTATATTCTGCCATCTAATTTCAATAAAACTGATCATTCTCAATGAACTCAACAAAGTCTCAACTAGGAAGCAAAGAATAGTAGATGGCATCCCGATGCGAACTACTAAAAAATGAGACTAGAAAGAAAGAACTCCTACAGATTGGATGACTACGAGAATTAATAGCATAAAACAGAAAACCAAATTGCAACTAAATTAACTACAGTTCTATCAGAAAAAGTTACTTCGAAAGTCTGAACAGATATAACGAACAAAACTTTGAATCCAGTTACATGATAATAAAAAAGAGGTTCTTAATTGAACAGAGTTTAGGATAAAACACACTATAACACAAGCAAAACTCTATAATGTTACTTTTGAGGAGAGTATAAAATAAATGCAGTCATAGGGAGAGTGATATTGCATTGATAAACACAACTCTTAATACTGTTATTACTTCAAAAGATTGGGCACTGACAATAATCAAAAACACAAAGAACAACACAAAAGCTAAACCAAAATTTCAAATAGAAAATTGCATCAATATGTAATGGATGGAGACTACAAGTTTCAGTTTCTTACAAGGTACATACCAAAAGGTTCACAAGATGGACGAAAACATTGAAGCCAAATATTAACTCCTCACCTCGTTTATACTTTCTCTCTTCGAAGTGTTCCCTAAAACAGTTGCAGATCAACATCAGCCATGATAAAAAAATATAATAAGGACTAATGACATATATCAGTGTTGTTCTTCTCAGGCCTCTTCATGTTCTCCCATTTCATCTCTCCCCAAATAAGTACCAGAGTTGAGTGAAACTAGGCTTTCTACATAATTATCTGCATCGTAGAATGTTAAACTACGAAAGTTGTTTGGTTCTCTAACACTTGAATGCTTCATGTCATATATAACTAAATTACCACAATCATTAAGTAGAATCTGACCATTTTTGAAATATCGCATAAGCCTCAAATAATTGGTATTCACAATCCTCTCATGGTTAAAGATGAAAACGTTTAGTCCAAGATTCACGGACTCCATAATCCTGCATCACCCAAACTTCAACACCAACCTTATCAACCTTAGCGAGTAGACAAGGCACCCTTCCAACACTCCCACAGTCATCAGCATATACTTATCCTTCAAAAGTTCTTTCGATAGTGGCAATTCTTTAAATTTTTCGTCACTAACATCCAAAGAGATGACTAACGTAGAGCATCGATCAGGCGTTTTGCATAACCAGTGCAAAGCTCCGTTAACAATCTCCCCAATTTCTCGCCTAAAAGGAAACATATACGGCGGTGGGGGCTTATTAACTCTCCATAAATTTGATGCTAACGACTAAACATCGACTAAACATCTGTCTTTATATCCCTCAAAGATCACCAGTATTATTAACTTGTAATCATCAGTCTTCCAGTCATAAACAAAAGCAAAAACCTCACTATGTACATCCTCATACTCAGTGGGTGATTTGGGTATTATCTTGATCTCTCTAGTTGCTGGGTTCCAAAGGCAAAAGAATTCCTCAGAATCATTACCATACCCTAAGCAAAGTAGACCATTGCACGAACCTTTCAAATTAACATAATCAACTAAGGGTTTGAATGGATTTCAAAAACATCATCTGCACTATCAGTCACCGGCGATAATAATGTATCATAACCAATGGAGTAAACTGCGTTAGTAAATTCATCTTCACTGTTGTCGTTACAACCTTTAAGCATGAGAGTAGGATTGTTTCTTTGGATAGTAAGATTAAGGTGCATCTTGAAAAAACTAGGGTTAGATATTATGGAAAACCAAGTTTTGCAAACACACTTACATGTAAATGTTGATCTCACTGGTACCCTTAGAAGGATTTCAAGGTAGATCTCTTCCGGAACGCTTGACATTGAATGCTTCTTTAGCCTTCTTCTTCTTTTTTTTTTCCTTCTTATTTAGGTTTTTGCTGCAAATGAATTGTGAAAAATGTCAGCCGAAAGAACAGAAAGTACTGAAACCATAGGATTTGACTTGGGCATTAATATGGGCTAAAGCAGGTCCACCTAGTTCTTCCTTCGGCTCTATGAGCCCAGCCCATATTGATTTATGACGGCAGATAGGCGAATGTCTGTTTGTTAGACCAAGCACTATGAAGAGGGCATCCCTTCCCTATCCCTCAAATAAAGGGAAAGGATAGCACAAGGAAAGAAATCTTACTATGATGCCCGCTTTTCCATTCCCTACACGATACGGCTACTTAGTAGCCGTATGAATAGTGTCATACGGTAACTGAGTAGTCGTATCAGTCAACTCGTTGACTTGACCAATACGGCTACTCAGTAGCCGTGTTATAGGTATAAGTCATCAGAAACAGGCTTGGATTTCACACTTCTTCTTCTTCTCTAGTTTTTCATCCCTCAAAACCCTTTCAAACCCCTTTTATTCCCTTTCGATTTTCATATTGATTCATTGCGATTCGTTGACTTAAATTAAAAAGGTTTGATCGTTACTCCAAGGTGTAACAAATCCATTCTTCAATTTCGAATTTCATCCAAAAAATCATCTAAGGTGAGTGATTCTAATTTTATGGTTTCAAATTAATTTGATTTTGATTTTGATGAAATTGTTGTTTTTAGGTTGGTTAGGTTTGCAGTATGCAATTTAATAATATAATTAGAACATATATTTAGTGAAAAATCCATGATTAATTGTTGTGTGACTTGATTTATGTTGAATGAAATGTTAGTAAACTACTGTATCGATGTATAACATTGATTGACTTGTATTTATGTATAATATACACAAATTGATACTGTGTTTGTTGTTTGCAAAGGTACATAATGAGTCTAATGCGTGCTTATGTGAGAGTTAAATATGGAATCTACTTGGATACCTCTAGTGATGAAGAAGAGAAAGCTTTGCTAATGTTTATACAACTATGTTTGAATGAACGATTGCGTATTATTAGACAACCGTCACCTAGGGAGGTACATACACGTAGTGTAATAACGCGTGATCGACTGTGACATGATGCCAAAATGATGAATGATTATTTTACTCCTGGAACTGGTTATACCTCAAGAGAATTCGAACAACGTCTAGGCATGAGGGAAGACTTATTCGAGAAATTGTTAGGAAAAATAAGAAATCAATTGATTTGGGGTGATTTGAGTAGAGAAATAGAGTGGTATTTATAGAGGATTTTGAAAAAATGACCATTGAGATCCGACGATGGAGAAGATAGAGCCGTTATTAATGATGGATGGTTAGGATCAGGTGTGAAAAAAGGTCAAACAAATATATTTACGGAAACGGATACTCAGTAGCCGTGTAAAATGTTATGGAAACTCAGTAGCCGTAATGCGTAAATTCATACGGCAACTGAGTAGCCGTGTGATTTTCCTTCCCTACTACCCGGATCAGATGTGATCCTCCTTGTAGGGAAAGGGAGGTATATCCCTACACATGTAGGGATATGGAAGACCATAGTGCTTGCTACTTTGGTTTTTCCCTACATATGAGGGATAAGGTAGGGAAAAGGGGAACCATAGTGCTTGGCCTTATGGTAAATTTCCATTTCTTGTGTGTGTTTTTTTTTCTTGAGAAACAAGGTTAAATTTTGAGTCATGTTATTAGGAGGGAAATAATGTATTTGAAGAGGGAAAGAAATAGGCTAAATTCAGGTCAAGGTTTGGTCAATGAAAAATTCAATGAAAATAAACAAACATTTAGAATATATCAGCATTACCCTTCGCAAGTTCACCATCGTCAATCACTCGTCTCTTCCTAAGACTCCATGGTTGTTTATCATCTTCGTTTAAAAACCCTAGTTTTTTCATAAAAGCGATTGATTAGTGATTGAGTAACCACATTTTCTTTATCGGAGTAATCCAGAAGTGTGATTATTATTTCGAGAAATCATGGATATATCTATCCACTTGAAGTATGCTATTGGTCTCCTAGTTAGTCCGGTTGTGAACAACTACGAGAATCACTACAGCCTGTAGGTACATCATGAATCTCCATAAAAGGATATGTATTGTTATGTATTATGTAACACCATCTTCCACTGCTTTGATCAAGTTCATTTCCATGGCTTTATTATTAGACGAATGTTGTTACATAGGGTCTAATGAGGCCCATCTGCAACCACCATCAAAATCTTGTATTAAATTTTCAAGTTGTAAGGCTAGATTAACGTTTTAATGGTCTGATAAAAAATTAAAAAAAAAAACTTTTTAATGGGAACATCTTTTAAGTTCGGCGTTGAACAAATTTGATTGAAAACTCATTATTTTGACATTGTTTTCAGTCATTAAACACAATGTTCATATGTCCATATGCGTACGGAAAATTAATTTTGTATAGTGTACGAGAAACTGAAATGTGAAGAGGAACGACGAGATCACGAGAAGATTAGCTTTCTCACTTGATTTCTTAAAAAAAAAGGGTTAAGTTTAAGGATGTTATGGACATTTTAACACTTTTTCAAACGGTCAATCCCTCTAAATTTATTGTTCCCTCCTCAAATCCATTCTTTCCTTCCTAACAGGACTCCAAATTTTTACTGAAGAACATTTCTTCGATTTATTCATTTTGTATTTTAAAAGTATTTTTTTCTTGTGATAAGAATAATAATAACTCAGTAGTCTTCCTTTTTACACTCTACTAAACAAAATCCCACATTCCTCGATATAATTGAAAATGGAAACCTTATTGGTATTTATGTAAGTTTTCTCTCTCCTTGGTCCAGATGTTTGAGATCTGAATCCGCTAATGAGTAATAAACTTCAAACTGACTTCTAAAATGTGAGTCCCAATTAATGAAGTCTGCTTCATGCGAGTCGTGCATTTTTCACCTGGTCCGAGACTCCCTTCCTTGAATGTTAAACAACAATACTAGTTGCTCTTTTTTGTTATTTTTTTAATTATATATATGTATATATATTAGTATCAACCAAAAATATCGACCGATAATCTTCGAGTCACAAAGATTCAATTCATGCTCTAGTTTAAATATAAGTTACAACACACAATTCTAAATATCGATATTCTAATATATTTATGACAAGTATGCAGAGTACAATTACAGAATTAAAATATATTTATATATATATATATATATATATATATATATATATATATATATATATATATATATTTGGTAATCCTATGAAAACTTTATTTAGTTGGAAAATTTTATCTTTGATTATAAAAACTAATAGCTATATGTATATGATTTTATTACAGGGAGAGAAAAAAATTAAGATCGACTGACTATCTACTAACGATTCAAAAAATTTGTACAAAAAACTAAAATATTATCAACTCACAAACTTTTCACAATTAAAAGGACTTTCAAACTAATTTAGGACATTCTAATTTTGCCGCCACCACTATCTTCCACATCACCGCTACTACTAATAGACAATTTCCTGGTTGAATCCATTGGCGTTGATATGTCAAGTTAGTTCAATTTAGATGGCAAAACGCATTCTTGATTTAGTCTATTAAAGTCAGTTTCAAACTAAAATAGGTTTAAAAAGTATAGTGTGGAATCAAAACTATCCTTAAAGACTGGAGATTAAAGACTACACGAAGACATTTATCGATAACTTCACTAAAGGTTTGTAACCAGTGCTTGATTCTTTAGAACTCTTGTTTATTCTACCTTTCTATTAATCCAGACAAAATGCTCACTCTTTGGAACCACTCCTATGATGAAAAATATATATTTTTTATATACATCCGAGCGTTTATGAGTATAAGACTTATGTGAGAATAACCATTAACCTTGGAAATTCATCTATGTTATAATTAATAAAAAAACGAAACCAAAAATCCAAGAATCACTCTATTCCAATGTAAGGCGAAGAAACTATGAGTAATACACTAAAGCTGAAAAAATGTCGCCAAAGGTTTTGGTCGTGAACATGAAACAATACATGAATTTTTAGCAATAGATCGCGAACTAAAAACGTAAAAACGTTTATTGTTTCCTTTCCTAGATAAGGTGGCTTGAATTTTAAGCAACTTGTCTTAGTCATTCACTATAAGAATAGGTTTCATGTAGCTATACAAATCATCCCTTGGAGAATTGTGTGTGTGTTGCATAAAGTTATTTTTCATATCTTTGTTCTTCATGAACAAGAGTGAGATTTTGAAGACTTTACTTGGAAAGCATAAGTAAGTTATCTTTTTCATTGATAGTTACAAAACTTGTATCCAGGTGATTATAATAATCCATGTCTATTTTAAGGTCATTCTCTTCTACTATAAGGTCATTAAAGATTATTTATTATAAACCCCATATTTGATAGAAATATCTCTAGGATATTTCTAGTTAATCTTTTAAGGTAAAACCAATTAGGTTATAAACGTGTAAACCCTGATTATTGAGGAGCATCTTCTAGAGAGAATTAACGTTCTTTTTGAAAATTTCAAGATCATCTTTAAAGAGAATTAGAGTTCTGGTGGAAGATTTACAAGAGAAACTCATTAAAAAGAATTTGTATCATATTAGGAGTTTTACAGGTACTACAACTGAAACATGGTACCACATATAGTCCAAAATATGGTAGTAGGTTAATGGTGTAACATTTTAAATTAGTGTGTGTTGTATCTGGACTAGATCCTGTTTTTTTTTTTACAAGATTGTAGTTTCCTCATTAATAAAATTTTGGCGGTTTGCTTTACTTTTATTTCCATATAAAAAAATAATTATAACTGAATTGAAGTGAAAGCAAATCACATGTTTAATCAACCTAGTAAAATTTGGTTGTTAAAACTAAGAACAAACAAGATTTGTTCTTGTTGGAATTCACATCTTGAAAAAGATCATTATAGGTTATCCTTGGATATTGATTTTTTGGATCGTCTTAAGAAACTTTTCATATAGATTCACGAACAATTTTTTTTTGGTAGTGTACTAGGTGACCTCTCATTTTCAATTGGTTTTATCTTACAAGCTCGTGATTTCAATTTATCTTTGTTTTCGAATAATTGATTTGATTAATAACTAATGATATAGTTATCCTTGATAAATTAAACTTGTTTATTCGATGGTCTATCTCTTCTGATATAGTCCACTCAAGTTTGTTTGAGAATTTAACTATTGCAGATCTAGTGATTCAAGAATTTTAAATATAACCACTGATCAATCAACATTAACAGACTCCGTATTGTATGTATTAATCCATAATAGAATCAAGTTGCTTGCAACACTCAGTTACTTTGAATATTTAAGACTTGAAGAGTTTTTTTTTTTTGGTTCTGATCATTGTGATTCTTCTTACACACTTGATTTTCGGGATCCAACAAGTTGTTTATCTTTGTAGATATAAAATTTATGTAAAGATCAGACAAACTGTCTGGTTGCTTCTTCTTGTTAAATTGCCTAGATAAAAAAAATTCACTGAGATTGATTATATATTTTGATAACCATTATCATGGACTGATATTTGACCAAAGGAGTTTATATTATCCAAACATAAGATCCTTTACTCTACTTTGTATCTGATCTAAAGACTAATTTGGGAGATTGATAACGGACTTTGTCTTAGGATTCACGTGCGCAGACCAGATTAGTTGTAAGCGCAAGTTTACTGAAGGAACTGAGTAAAGAAAGAATATTTACATGGTATCAACTATACAAAGTTGCGGTAGTCAATTTGCATAGCGGGTTAATTCTGAGAGTATTCAAAACTGGACCAGCTCCCGAGTTTTTTCTATTAGGCAATTCTCCTCGTTAAAAAAAAGTATTGTGTGTTTTTGTCATTTACCTTTACTTCCACATTATATCGTTTATCTTTATAATTTTAATAAATATACTTATACGTTAATCTACTTGGTAATCATCCCATAGTTAGTTCAGTTCGAACGGATTATGTTACACCTTGTTGAAATCATCTTTTGGCAGTTGATGCTTCTGTAAGACTATACAAGATGTGTTTGGGCAGGTTGAAGTCGAAGAACTTGTGATGTACTCGGTACCCTCGTCATTTCAATTTGTACCTAATAACTCAATTAATAATTATGAAGATGGTGATGATAATGAAGATGATCAAATAAAACTTATTACTTAGTTAATGTATGAGTTTTACTTAATTTTAACTTTAAATCAGTATTGTAACTTAAATATAATAGTTAAATGTAATTGTTTGTTTTGAATGGAGTGGTAGCTTTTACATTATTTTAATTTCACATTACATAAATAAAAAAATTTAAAACAAATTAACGATGGTGCACAACCCCTTGAACAACTGATTCATCGAGATTTGATCGTATTTGGTTACCTCCTTACAATAAAGGGTCGAATTTGATCATCTCCTTAATTAAGGATGTCGAGAATGACTTTTGTACAAGAAATTTGTTCATTTCCATCTTTGTCATAAAACATGAAATTTGTTCATTTCCATTTCCATCTTTGTCATTCCTCTCGAGATCTCGCTACAACTTTTGCATCACTTCACATTGCATTCAAAATAAATTGACATTAGAGCTTAAAGCCTTAAATTTGTTAACTTTATTATTTATTTTTACATAACGATATAACTACCAGGCTCTATTAAGGTTATTCGAGTTATTAGTGTCGGTGCAGAAGTTTTCATGAATGCTCTTCTAATAACTGATACTCATTAAAACCATCTAGTGTATATTACAAAATTTCTGCAAAGAGATACATCTCCATCTAGAGTAAACTCAGGATCGTCCATATTTCAGGAGATTGGAGTGAGAGTAGAAATTTTTTGTGGAAAGTTGGTATAGAATGTCTGATTTTGAAATGGGGATGGGTGGATATGAATAGGGGACTGATTAGGGGTAGTTACATAAACTAGACGTTAATGGTAGAGTCTTGGCCTCTCGGTCAAGTCATAACCTCAAACGTTCATGTTTCAAATTAATATTACACAAACTAAAAATCCTAAAAAAATTACATGAAATTAGTATATTCTCATTACTAATTAGCAATTGAATATTTAAACTAAGATTTAATATTAAAGAAATTAACAAACTTAAAAAAATATTAACAAGTGAATTTTTAAACCAAAAGAAATGAAGCGCTAGAAGATATCTGTTTCGTAGCTTAGAGCTTTATCGAATCTAATATTGTTGCGCATCTTTACTACATGTATTCTTTCTTTTCTGTAAACAACGCATTAATATATTCTTAGAACTCGAAAGACTTTCATTTATATAATATCAGAGAGTTTGGGATTTGTTATTAACATTTTCTGTAATTATGATTCTTAAAATCAGTAATCTAGTTTTGATGCTTTAATTAGGTTGTAATACTATCAGCTAAGCAGGTTTAGTATTTGGGGCGTCACAAATACACTAAGTTTTGACTATGTGAAATCATCGAAACAAGTTGGTATGTTGTTCTCTTTTGGTCATGAAGTATCTCTATGAAAATTTCATGAGGATCCCACTAGTTTTCGTACCTTTGCCAATTTATATTGTCATAAAGGGAGAAAATTAATGTGTATTTCACACTACAAATACATATGGTTTACGGATCATTATGTAAGGGGGAGTGGTTTTCATTGTGAGATGAAGTATTGACTAAAGGGGAGTGATACATATCACCATAGTATTGTTGTCAAAGTTGTGATACAATTGAACTTTGATGCTGTGTAATAAGATTATGACACTGTATAACAATGATCGAGAGCAACTGTTTTCTCATTGTTATAGCTACGGATCTTAAACAACTATGACGCTGAATTGAACACATTTAGAATCATTGGAGTACTTGGAAGTGACGAAGATTTCGAATATGTTGAAGAACCAAGGAGATCAAGCATTTGGATGAGAAGCTACAAAGTATATTTATTTTGTAATCCGTATGTATTGATAGTTTGTCACTAAAATTGACAAAGGGGGAGATTATTAGAGCATTGCTCGGTCGAACTCGCAAGCGTTGCTATCTCAAGCTTGTTTGTCAATGTTAGTGATCAAAACTATAAGTCTTGATTTCTAGTCTACTTATAGTAATGTCGTGGACTAGGATAGATTGTGTAGTTGAGCATCATACTTCACGGCTTTCATCAATTGAAGACGAAGAACTACTAAGGAGAGCTTGTGAAACTTCATCAACAAATGGTATGTGGAGACTAAAACTCATCTATCACTCGGAAAGTCTATTTCTACCCTATTTCCTATATTGAGACAAAAGTCGTATTACTATATAGTATTCGATTATGCACATTTGAGATTTCGAGAAGAGTTTAACTCGCTTACATATTTCTAGAAATATGTGTTGGTAAGCTTTCGCTTCAACCAAGTTCATCTTATATTCTTGGCGAAAGTCAAAAGATGATCATGTGAAAATCGTCGAGTAACATCTTACATGGTTTGTATGATACAATCATTTGGTGTAGACTTGGAATGTTTCATTATGATTATTTAAATAACTTGAAAAATTGCTTTGATGCTAATAGTTCGTGAATAACAGTTATTGTCATCCTCTAAGAAAGTTTCAATGATTGGAATAGAGTTTAGAACACTTAACCATCATTGGATTATAAACATAATATGCATTCTTGCATGTATGTGATTCATGACCGGAGCTATAGTATGCATACCCGTATGCGTACCTGTTAGCTGTGAAATTCTGAGTACCTAAGTACACATACCTGTACGCCTACTGGCGAAGGGTTTGGGTCCGGAAATTTCTGCTATGTTTGGAAGTATGTGTACCCGTTTTCATAATGGCGAACCCGAACTCAGACTGAGTATACTTAAGTATGCCTACCCATTTGCATACTTGAGTGGTTAAAGTTCTAAAATCGGTTTGTTCATGAACTAAAACATTTATATAATAAGGAATGCATTCTTTGCAAACCGTAGCTATAATGTTCATGAATTGATTCGAGTGAATCAAACCGATTTTGCTTCAATTGTGTTCTTGTATACTTCTATGAGAATATAACAATTGAATAACTCCTTAACTAGTTTCATTTGAACTAGTTTTGGATAAGATGAATAATGTTGATATGAGAGTGTTCATATAGCTAACTTCGGTTAACTACTGTTGAACCAACATAGTGTACACGTTTAGGTACGGTTACTTAAACCTAAATAAAGGTATATTTCGTTTGTGTATAACAGGCTATGTTCGATCTAACAGTTGAAAGATAACAGCTTGAA
Source organism: Papaver somniferum (assembly GCF_003573695.1). Lineage (NCBI taxonomy): Eukaryota > Viridiplantae > Streptophyta > Magnoliopsida > Ranunculales > Papaveraceae > Papaver > Papaver somniferum. The sequence goes on along the minus strand of NC_039365.1, from coordinate 118,195,287 downwards.
TCTAATCAGGTTTTCATCTAATGGTGAATATTGAATGCTTTGTTACCAAGGTAACTAAGGTTGCAAACCCTGATTTCAAAACTATATAAGGGAGAACTCTAGTAACTGGGAAACCTAATCCCCACACCTCCTGTGTTATACTAGTTGCGACTAGAGTCGATTCTCCTTTAACCTTAGGGTTTTCACAAAACCCTGTAGGTTAACGACTAAAAGACTTCATTGGGATTGTGAATCCAGACCCAACTATTTTCTCTGTAGTTGCGTATTATGATTTTTCCTTGTTATGTCGTATTGAGTACTATATTCTCTAATATTTTCTCAAGATTGATTCTCCGATAGGCAAGATAAAAGGTAGTCACAAACATCTTCGTCTCATCGTTTGTGATTAAAAAATATCTTGTTTCGCTACCATACAATTAAGATTATTGTGAGGTGATTGATAATACTAGGCTGTTCTTCGGTAATATAAGTCCGGTTTATCAATTGGTTCATGTGCACCTTGATTTATCAAAATACGGAACAATGCTCATAGGTATTTCTATTGGAGACATATTTATCTATTCCAATATACTTTTCTGAGTGAGGCAGATTTGTTTATCAAGTCTTCGACTTTGGGCCATAGCAACTCTTGGTTGTGGGTGAGATCAGGTAAGGGAATCAAGTGCGTAGAATCTTGCTGGGGTTCAGAGACGTAAGGAGCACAACTGTACCTTGATCACAGTGAGATTAATTAGGGTTCAACAACATTCCAGTCCGAAGCTCATTGGTAGTAGGATAGTGTCTGTAGTGGCTTAATATAGTGTAGTGTTCAAAGCTGGACTAGGTCCCAGGGTTTTTCTGTATTTGCGGTTTCCTCGTTAACAACTGGTGTCTGTGTTATTTCTTTTCGCATTATATTTTGTTATATAATAGAAATATCACAGGTTGTGTGTTAAGTTCAATCAGTTCTTGAATCCGACCTTTGGGTTGTTGATTGAATTAATTGACACTTGGATATTGGTTTGTGATACCGTCCAAGTTATTTCTCTTATTCAATCGGGATCGCAAATTCCTATTTGCTGATTGCAGATTGAATTGAGGAATTGAGATATAAACTCTTTGATATACTTTTCTCTATATTGAGTCTGACTGTCTAGTTGATTCTCTTGAAAGTATATTGGAGTTTGTCTATTCAGATTGCTGAACGAAATATTGGGTGTGGTTGTTAGACCCCCGCTTTTTCAAGAGGTTTTTCTGTGTTGACCCAAACTAAAACTCTAGGAAGACAATCAGGCGTTTCACTTCCTCTACACACTCTGGAAACTTGACCTATTTTACTAGCAATTAAACCCAACATTTCATGACTTCTATGTTCATGTTTAATATTTGAAGTGGTAGCCCACATCGGGATTTCTTTAACTTTATCAGCGGAAATGAACATTCGTTGGTATGCAGTTGTTGCGTCTAGAACATTACCAAATGGAAACCAAGGTCCATTTGACGAAATCCAAGGATAATCTGCTTCAGTTCTAAAAGTGATTATGAAGAGGTTTGGGTCTACTTCCCTTATTTGAAAACTCAAATGGACTCCCCAAAAGTTATTCGAAGCTCCTCTAACTTCCCATTGTTTCAAAATATCAGTTGAAAAAACCTAGCTAATATACTAAATGGTTTGACGCCAAAGTCTCTAATGGAAGATGGATGAGTAGGAAGAAGGCCTATGTTACTGTGATTGGAAATACGCTGAGCTAAGGAGAGACCACTGAGATGTTTGTAAAGATCTAATTGATCTCCCATTGGAATAAAGGAGAAATAGCAAGAAAGAAACGGTTTCCTGTTAACCGCAGACCTTAGTAAGGTATATATAAAGAGAATAGGGACTAGGGAAAGTTGATTAATTTTATGGGGATTATTATTTTGCAGAACCCGTGAATGATGTTGAGATCAAAAAGAAGATTATCTAATTGATTTGCCAATCTTTATTCGACAGCTTCTAAAAATTCAAATTTAAGTTAGTAAAGTAGGTACTATGAGGAAGGGTTATCGGAAAACCTTTGACTAAACTATATTTTGGGATATGCATCATCCTAGGAACAGATACCAATGGTACGAGGCAAAGTTGACACTGACTTTACTAAGTTTCTCTATTAAGGTGTTTCAAAGAATAATAGAATATCTAAAAAGCTTGGAGGGGAGAAAGCTGGACATAAGAAAAGTGAAAAAACGAGGGTACCCAAATATACCTCAATCTAAAACTTTTCCACCTATAAGTCCTTTCTCCGAAAGTGATTGTCTATGGACTGAGTCGAGACAATACAACTAATCGGTTCACACTTCGTGTGATCGTCTATGGATACGAGATCAAGACAATACGACAACAAGATAACTTGCATGATTGACTACGGATACAAGATCGAGACAATATAACAACGAAGTATGATTACTTGATAATAAGTACAGACTTAACCAAACACAATAGGATTGCTATCAAGTAATTAGGAATTAACGTTTGTGTATTTTACTTCTAATTATAATAAAAACAATTTTTAACGAGGAAACTGCAAATGCAGAAAAACCCCAAGACCTTGTCCAAAATTGAATACTCTCAGGATTAAGCCGCTATACAAAATAAACCAACTTTGTATAGTTGAGACCAAGCAACTAAACCTATATTTCACCTAGTTCCGTCTGTATTCCCACGCTTCTAACTTATGAATAAGTCACGTACTTGGAACAATTCCTTTGGTTCGTATTCCAAACAGTAAAGGAACAACAAATCTATTTGGTATCAACTTTCTTCAACCAAGTTATGTGAGTTCGACAAAGGCTCTTCTGTTTATCTCAAATAAACTCCTTCGTCAGGTTCTTAGATCTATCTTATTCTCAAATACCAAAGGTAATTGTTAAGATTTTGCAATCAATACTTTAATCACAAAGAATTGTATTGATGCGGATCTACACAACTAATCAATCCAATCTACCACAAGGATAAACCAATTATAGTTGGATCCTCTTACACCGAAACAAGTATTGTGCACACCAAATATTATGAACCCCAAATCAGAAATCTTCAATATCTTCTTTGTCTTCAAATCTTCTTAGATCTTCAATAAACACCTGCACACAACAACTTGAATCTCTGATCAATCACACATATAACAGAGTCTGTTAACAATGGATTATCACAAGATCGTCTTTAGAACTAAAAACAGTCTAAAGATCCCTGTCGAAACTTAAATCTAGTTTGAGTGAATCTTATATCAGAAGAGAAGATTCTCGAGCATAAACAAACTAGGTGCAATCAAGTTCAACCACCGTTAGTCAATCAAATCAATCAAAAACAAAAGATAAACCGCAATTATCTAGTTTCCTACCAACGATACTAATAGAGCTTCTCAATCCCAAAGAAGACTTTAAAATGAGCGGCCGTAAGAGATTTCGCCTAATTAGGTTACTCTCATCCCCGAATAGGAGGCTACACCAGTAATAACATAACCGACGAAGTTTGTTGTCACGAAGGATTAGTTTGCTAGAAATGCAAACTTCAAGGATTTATAGACAAGGAATTTTGGACACTAAGGAATTTCCAAAATCGAAAATATTCTCAAGATATGCAATATATTCCAAATTCGGTTTCCATAATTCCTGGAAATGCTCTGTTCAAAATATTGACCAAAAATCTCTTTGAAAAATCTTTAACTAGTAAATGCACATTACTAATTCTCGTTTTCCTAAAATAAAATTAACAACCTTTAATAACAGATTCTTAACTTATTTATATTTCGATCCTGGGATTTTCTTCCTTTAGCTATTAAGGAATAACTTTGAACAAGAAAAGATAAACATTACTGTACGTGTTCAAAGTATGTCGACATCCTTACTTTGTAAGTCCTATTTCATACTTACAACCTTGAAACCGATTTGCCACACTTCCAAACAAGTTTAAAATTGGTTCATCTTACTTTCAAGAACTATGTGATTGATCAAGAACACTCAATCACAAATCATGGGTTTAATGGTTCTGCCAAAACAAGTTTCGGTTCTACCTCCATGTGAGTACTGTGCATAGTGACACTAGCTTTCCAAATTTCGGTTGACTAGGTACTAGGATCGGTTCCCCACATATATATGGCATCTAACTTATATGTGTTGTACATGTCCATAGGATCGGTCCCCCTTTGCCTAAAAACGTGTTGCACATGTCCATAAGATCGGTTCCCTTTTGTGCTACAATCTTGCTGCACCTCATACAAGGATCGATTCCCCTTTGTGATGTGTTGCACCTCTTACTGGGATCGGTTCCCCTTTACCCAGATTCGGTCATACACAAATCACAAACTCGATCATACCATCTCAGGTGATTACTTAAGATCGGTTTCACTAATAAAAGTTATACCAATACATAAGTCAGACCTTTGTGAATAGTTCTACCAAGAACACAAACAATTCATGAGCGGTTATACTAAATCACACATATTGGTTATTCACAAGATATGCAATGAATAACAATACCAATAACGCTTGGAGATTTTCTTTTCGATTCATAAACAAGTTTATGAACTTACTTCCTTAAAACACATGTAAAAAATTATTTCCTAGGATGAAATCCTCACCTCATACCCATACATAATCACAATATCATTTAAACGATTATGTCGATGTCTTATCTACAAAGTTTAATGGTTAAACAATAAACTTCATATTTTATTCCTTAATACTATGTCTATCTAGAGTGTTTATGCTTCGCAGTTTTGTTTTCAATACGCACGATTTGAAAGATACGTTAGGGAATGAAACAGTTCAAGTCAAATATCACTAACCTCAAGTGGAAGGATGATGTTGTCGTTGTAGCTTCTTACTTCTTCACTTCTTCAAGTCTTCACAATACTTGCAATGTCTCATATCCTAAGCACAATTGTCCAAGTCAAATATCACTAACCTTAGTCTATGCTTTACTCTTTCGTTATATATAACGTTTAAGCACAATTGTCCTTTCCTTAGTGATACCAAATCACTTGTTTACTCTATATATTTCTCCCCCTTTTTGTCACAAAATGACAAAGGTACGAGCAAACAAAGGATAAACCTAAAGGATCTTACACATCTCAAAAGACTTGCAACCTATAAGAGTTAAGGACGAGGGTTCCACACACCATTTTAGATAACCAATATCAAAATCTAAACTACAAGGTAATTGTTTTGATATATTACCAAGCAAACAATTTCCGGAATCAATTTTTCCTAATAGTTTAGCAAATCAAAAATCGACTAAGCACCTCAGTTCTTTTGCTAAACTGATTGCACAAGTACAATCACTTGTCCGATAAGACCAAAATAAAGATCAGAATTAACTTTATTTTTCTCATCAGGTTCTAATTATTCAAATAATAACTTAGACCTTTCACTTTTAAACAATACAAGTACTAGGTTAGTTAACTAGCATTTCTTATTAAGGCATTCAGTTAGACTTGAATGACCGAAACCTCCACTTTGATAAGTCTAGCTAAGATCAGAATTAACTTAGTTCGAATTGGACTAAACAATTTATCCCGAAAACCTTTTTGTTAAGCCATAAATAATTCATACAAACCAAATAAATCAACTTGCATAATTATCTACCTCAACCGGAAGCAATTGAAACAAATATAGACATTCTAGTACCGCAATTGCACCATAATTTCGTAAGCCTAAACAATTGATACCAAACAATAAAGCAAGATAAATAGTTTTTCTTAACCGGAAACAATTGAATCACACACATACATCCATACACAAATAATGGAATAAACATCAATTGTACCGAAATTTTGTTAAGCAAAAGCAATAAATATATGCAATAAAATCAGGCTTTTCTTAAACAGGAAAACGATTAACTAACAAATTAGTTACCTCAAATTCCGCATCCTCTTCACCCCAGAAAGATATGTCATTAAGCGCAAGTTCACATTAGAACTCTCCCCCGTTGTGTTGTCATCCTCTCGCCAAAACAAAAGAACAACAACAAGGACCAACCTTTACCAGAGAAAGGTTGAAAACTGCTTTTAACTAGTGCAATGCAAAAGTTGAAACCCCGAAACACATATGCTTTTATGCTAAACCAGAAATGATTCAACATATTGTGACTTTTTCTCATATTAGTTTCAATCATAACCCCTTATGATCCTTTGATAAAGCCTACCAACATGGGATAAAACTTAATCCTGCTAAACCAAAAAGTCACCCAAACCATAATGGTTCACACAATATGAGATCGAATATTAAGATTATGAAAACCGAAATCAAACATCCCATAAACATACATAGCAATAATATAAAGCATTCAAGCACATGCTAGGTAATCGAAAAACTATCATAAGAAAAATTATAAACTAATAATTTTATTCATAAATAATAGATAGTTTTATTCATAATAGACCTTATACAATTATTGAAAGAAATCAAAAACTGATGTCTATTTTCTTTTCATTTTTGAAACTCTAATTTTTTCCTTTTAGATTTCCTTCAAAGCTGAAGACGGATCAGAAGATTTCACAGGATTCCAATCATCTTCTACGATTACTAGTCTTGATTCAAGACTAATAACATTGTCATTTACTTCCGTTACTTCCTTTCGCAAATCCTTTTCCATGTTCCTTACTTCACATAAGATTAGATTGAATTTTAGTGAAATATTATCTTTGAGAGAAGAGATTTATTCATTAGCAACATATTGATGAAGCTCTGGAGATGAATCCGAATCACCATCAGAAGATTCGAGACGAAGTTTCTTGTTAGGAAATAGAATGGTCCAGACTTTTTCGGTTATGCTAGAGTTGAATCTAGAGGTAGACATTCTGTCAAAGCTATATAAAATGAAGTAAGAGGTATCTCCTCTTATAAGTTCAAGAACTTTTTCTCAAAATCTTTGAGAATATTATTTCAATAAAATTCTTAACCGAAAAATTATTTTAAAATTATTTTTATCCAAATACATACATTCATATCCTTACTGTATACTTTTGGAAGGTAACAAGTAAGGATTCATGATAACCAATTAGTTTGTCATTTTTCGGTGGTTGAATTTCCTTTATTTGAAGGTCTCAACATCCTTAAGGATTTGAGAAGCTATTGTGTTTGAACTTTTAGGTTCAACCCTTAATCTTGATGTTCGAAAATCTTATTCTCCCTTTTAGAAGAGATTTTTGACTATAATTAGATCTTGAATTTTTGGGTTTATAGAGTCTCCCTCTCTGTTTAGTATCAGGACATTCCCTTTGATAATGCCCTCTTTGTTTGCATTGGAAACAAACACCGGAAGTATTCCGGTTTCTGGATTTAGATTCCACAAATTTATTTAACCTTACGTCCTTGCCTTTTGATGTATTTATACCAGGTGATGTCTCTCCAAAGCAATTGAGTTTATCTCTCAGTTTTTGATTTTCTGCTTTTAACTTCCTTATCTCATATTGACAACATTCAATGTCGAGAATGAGTTTAGATACTTGTACCTTTTAGGAACATTGAAAGACCTCTATTTTCTCCAGTCGCTTGTTAAATTTTTCTTTATCATTCAGAAAACTCCATTTGAGTTGATCAAGCGATGATTTTATTCCATTGATGTCAGATTCAAGAAGCTGAGTTCTTTTATCTTTACATAAAAACATTTCTTTGAAAATCGAAGGGGTAAACTCTTCTTGAGTATCTAGAGTTGAAAGAATTTCAGAGTTAGAGACTTCTACAATGGTTGCAATATTATCCACCATATAGTTTTGATCATCCTTGTCAGGGAATAGTCAAGGGTTGCAGTATATGCATTTCTTTTTCATTGGTTATCCTTAGTTGGACAATCCGGAGAAATATGACTAAATCCTCTACATTTGTACCATTGAGGAATATCATCATTATCATCCCAAGTGTCTTCACGCTTATGTGTAGAAATGTGATTTCTTTTTGACACGGGAGATTCTCTTTTTTGGTGTCTCAACAATTTCTTGAATCGTTGAGCAATAAGGGATAAATGATGATTTAGTTCAACTTCATCTTCAGCATTTTGATCTTCCTGATCTTGGGAGTTTTCTGGATATTGAGTCGGAACCTTTCTACCAGCTTTATAGGCCAGATTGTCCTTTTGTTTATACGAATACTCCTGATCAAATATCTTTAATTTTACGACAAGAGAAATTCTCGATAAGGAGGAAAGATCATTAGCTTCGATGATTGCATGCTTCTTAAAATCGTATCTAGATGGCATCGATCTGAGAATTTTGCACACTATATCATTTTCAGAAATAGCCTTTCCAAGCGAGAAAGAAACATTAATTATCTCAGAAAGTTTAATATGAAACTCTTCAAAAGTGTCGTTGTCATCCATTCGAAGGTTTTCCCAATCATACATAAGAGTTTGAAATCTAGCTTCTTTATCTGACGTATTCCCTTCAAATACGATCTGAAGATTATCCCAAGCTTCTTTCGAAGTTTGACATGTTGATACATGATGTTGTAGATATCGACTTACAACATGTATAATAGCATTCAAACCATCTGAATTCTGATTAGCAAAAGCCTTTTCTTCGTTTGAAAAATCCTCTAAGCGTTTAAACTCAGTTTCTGAATTTTCTACTTTCGGGTGATTATAACCATCGATGACTAATAGCCATGTATTAAACTCTCGTGATTGAAGAAAAGATCTCATAGTAGATTTCCACCATAGATAGTTTGTTCCGTCAAATCTTGGCGGTACGTTAATTGAAGTCGATTAATGAGACCAAGCAACTAAACCTATAGTTCACTTAGTTCCATATGTAACCCTGCGCCTCCAACTTGCAATAAGTCACACATTTGGAACAATTCATTTGGTTCGTATTCCAAACAGTAAAGGAATAAAAAATCTGTTCGGGAAGAACTCTTTTCAAACAAGTGATATGAGTTTGACAAAAGGCTCTTCCGTTTATCCCAATAAACTACTTTGTCAGGTTCTTAGATCTATCTAAAAATACAACTACCAAAGTAGTTGGGTCTAGATTTTGCAATCAATACTCTTAATCACAAAGAAATGCATTGATGCCGATCTACTCAACTAATCAATCAAGGTTATCACAAAGATAAACCGATTATAGTTGGATCCCCAGCCGATAATGTTTTGTGCAACCAAAGATTATGGACTCAAATAACAAATCTTCTTAGATCTTCAATAAACACCTGCACACAATCAACTTGAATCTCTTGTGATCAATCACACACAGAACGGAGTCTGTTAACAATGGATTATCAGAAGACGTCTTTAGATCTACAAATATTCTAAATATCCCCGTCAAAACTTCGATCTAGTTTGAATGAATCTTATATCAGAAGAGAAGATTCTCAAGCATAAACAAACTAGGTGCAATCAAAGTTCAACCACCGTTATTCAATCAAATCAATTGAAAACTAATAATAAACTGCAATTATCTAGTTTCCCACCAATGGTACTCGTAGATTTTCCCAATCCCAAAGAAGTCTTTAAAATGAGCGGTCGTAAGAGATTCACCTAATTAGGGTACTTTCCTCTCCGAATAGACGGCTCCACAGGTAACAACACAACTAGGTAGTTTTTCTAACTCTGAGGATTAGTTTGCTCGAAATGCAAACTTCAATATTCATAGACCAAGGAAGTTTGGACACCAAGGAATTTCCAAAACCGAAAATATTCTCAAGATATGCAATATATTTCAAATTCGGTTTTCATAATTCCTGGAAATGCTCTGTCCAAATATTGACCGAAATCTTAGTAGAAAATATCCAATTAGTAAATGCACATTACCAATTTTTATTTTCTAAAGATATGCATTTTAATTTCTGGAAAGTAAAAGCATATAAAACTAAAAACCTTAACTAAAAGATTCTCAATTTATTTCGATCCGGGATTCTCCTTTAGTTATTAAGGAATATCTTTGAACAATAAAAGATAAGAGTTACTGCACATGTTCAAAGTATGTCAACATCTTTACTTTGTAAATCCTTTTTCATATTTACAATCTTGGAACCGATTTTCCACACTTCCAAACGAGTTTAGAATTGGTTTATCTGATTTCCAAGAACTATGTGATTGATTATCATATCAAATCACCATTAATGGGTTTCACGGTTCTACCAAAACATGTTTCGGTTCTACCTCCAAGTGGCTACTAGGATCGGTCATATTAGTTTCCAAAACATTCTTAACTAAGTACCAGGATCGGTTACCACTTATTCATGGTACTTACTTGTGATCGTTTGCACAAGTTATAGGATCGGTTACACCAATTACTAAAACTTGTTAACCTACTACAAGGATCGATTACACATCTTGTGATTAGTCCCAACCAACTTCTAGGATCGGTTATCCAATGATTAGGAATGGTCACACCAATTACAAATATCGATCATACCATCTCAGGTGATTACTTAAGATCGGTTTCGCTAATAAAAGTTATACCAATACAAAAGTCATGCAATGTGAACAGTTTTACCAAGATACATATACAAGTTATGAGCGGTTATACTAAACACACATATTGGTAATCCAAAGATTTGCAATGAATAACAATACCTATAAGCCTGGAGATTTCCCTTTCGATTCGTAAAACAAGTTTATGAATTGTACTTCCTTTAAACGAATGTAAAACATTGTTTCCTAGGACGAAATCTTCACCCATACCCATACACATAATCACAATAGCATTCATACGATTATGTCGATATCTTATATACGAAGTTCAAAAGATAGACGTTATACTTCGTATTGTAATTCCTTAATACTATGTCTAACTAGCGTACAATCATTCACAGCTTCGCAGTTATGTTTTCAATGTGCACGACTTTAAAGACACGTTAGGAATGAAACAGTTCAAGTCAAATATTACTAACCGCAAGTGGAAGGATGATGTCGTTGTTGTATCCCTTTACTTCTTCACGTTCTTCAAGTCTTCACATAATACTTGTAAGTCTCATATCCTAGTAACTTTCTAGATAACCTATGCGAAATTTACTCTAGTAAATAATCAAGCAACTCTTTAAATGAGTTTCGATTCACTAAAATATGACAACCAAACTTGACATACCAACGCTTGGTGGGTTCAACTGAGCAATGCTCTAACAAAGAGTACCTTACATAGGAAATAAAATTATAGAAAAATTTAATTTCTATGGATATAAAAATCTAAGACGATCTATTTATATTGAAAATAAAGAGAGAAGTATAGTGATTTTTGATTAACGAGTAGACCTTCATGCTAGGTATTCAGCTATAGTATGCTTGAGGAATACTAAAAAGAAAGAACCACACACTGAAAAGAAAACCTTTTCTCAAGGAATGTACAAATCCTTAGGTTATCAAACAATAGTTAGTTAATAGTTTTTGGGTAATTTAATCCCGACCCAAACAGATGAGGACAATTTAAATTGTTTAAGAGTTAGCAATACCTTCAAAAGATAAGAGAGTTTTGATTCCAGAACCAGTGTAGGGCCCGTCTTATTATTTGATTCACAAGAGATTTTCCACCAATATTCTATGTGTAGCTTAAAATATTACAATTCTACCTTTCAAAGAGAGAGACTACATCAACAAACTGATGACTCTGAGACCATTTTTGCTAAGCATAAATCAATCACGGCAACAGAGGTCACGGGGCTTAAGTTGCTGCTATTAACCTAATGAGTACGGCTTATAGAAAAAGTCATTTCGCGGGAATAGAGGAAAGAGATTGAGAGGATTGAACTTGCATGCCTCATTAATGCATGGTGCTATTTAAGATTTCACATATCTAGCTAATAGGCCCTTAATATCCTTTGTTGAACTAGGTCATTATAGGGGAATCCTCTAAGACTGATTAATAACAAGGAAGCTAGAATTGTAGTGCATACTAATCTCCTATCATAAAATGGCTAGGTATCTATTACTCTAAGTAAAATAACCTGTTTTGTATCTATTTAAGACAATCATAGTCTACATGACCTCGATATTAATTTTCTATTAGTAAGCTCCTAATATGTTTAGCGTGTTTCAGAGACTAAAGGATAGAGATCAAAGATTTCTGGAAATTTAGAGAATCAAAGAAAATCTTAAAAGCTGAGAATACTTGAGGTTTACCAAAATTTAATGAAAAAGAATAGTGAAAGGGTTAAACACGCAAGCACCGTAAATACCTAGAGAGAGCTAGTCTTTTACTAGTATATAAACTAGACTATAACCTTTTGATAAATAATTTCCAGTAGAGAGATTAGGATTAAGAAAGATCAACTAGTTCCAAACCATGGCTTGTGATCACACAGTAGTACTGGAGAATGCTCAAGTTTCTATTTCTAGGGTTATGCAATCCAGGGAAGAACATCTACATAGAGTGCAATATTACTTCTGTTATCTTTGTGGTACCGATATTCTCCTTCATTTTGAACAGGCTAAGTATCTTGCTTGCTGTAATTTGAGTTTAGAGGAAATGGCTAAGCTTGATGCAAGCACCAAGGAAGAAAATTCATTTCAACATGGAGCATGGTATTCCTATAGATGTTGTCATTTTATATAGTGAAATTCCACCAGGTTTTGTGTCATGTACCAGTGTTGGAGAGGGTGCCCATATCATAATCGAGTTGGTTATTAGTTTAGTTGTTAGTAGCACTTGGCTTTTATCAATTGTAAGGGTGTCTATATAGTTTCCATTCTCCTAACCTAGCTATATAAGGCTAGTGAATCTATGTAAGAGAGATTATCCAATTTTATGAATTAATCAAATAAAATTTAGTTTATCTCTTTTCCTCCTCTTAGGCTGGTTCTCTGAATTAGATTTTTCTAAAGTCTCGATCCAACCTTGTCGTTATACAATCAGGTACATAATAATTGGTATCAGATTCGTTCGATCCATGGGGGATATTTGGTATCTAGTTAGGGAGAAATTTCAAAATTTATAACCATTTACTTGATCTGAAGAGAAGATATCAAGATATACTTAACGATGTACCTTCACCCAGTCGAAATTATCATCTTTTACAAACAGAATATCGCATCAACTTCACCAAGCAGAGGTGGGAATCCATTTACATACCATCATTAGAAGACCAATTCGTTCACCGAGTTGTGAATACGGAAGCTACACAGAAGGAGGAGGTTTTAATTGAAGAATTGGTACCTGAATTCAGTCAAGATCTTACTCCAATTTCTCTTCCTGATGCTACTTCAGATTCAAATCTAGATTCCGATTCAATTTCTGGATCTAACACCAATTCAGATGAGGATTGTACTGGGTTTTTAAGATCGACATCAAACATTAAATACTCGGCTATTTCAATCGTTGATTTCATGGTCTCTTGATCCGAGGAAATCAGCTCAATTCCTACTGATGTTGATGAAGAAAAGGATTCTCTCGAATTAGAGTTGATTCCTCCCTTTTTCTTCATTGGAAACGATGACATCGATGTGCTTCCTGGTGCGAGATTACCATTTGTAGAAAATTCAAAATTGGAGATCAATGGCTTCTCCGAGTTATCTCCAGTTGCATTTGACAGAATGAAAGACGTAGAGATGCAGTTTTGCGTCAAATTGTTGGAGAAGAATTCTGATATTTCTGAAAACTTGATGGAGTTATTCTTTCTCCACAACAAGTTACTTCATCTGGATTGTTCTGGTATCTATTTTGATTATACTCGCTCCATATTTGATCGAGGTAAGTGTTCTGTAATTTCATCATTCACTTATGAGAAATTACTTCTCCAATTACTTATTATCCTAAGCTATGACTCAAATTTACGGTATAAAATTGCTTCCTCGTTTATGTGTTACTAATGTTGCAATTATGGACGCGAAGAAGATGTTTGTCCAAATGCCTGAGAGGAGTAGATATTTGTTCCTCTTGTTTGATAGAGTAATTCATGTTGATGGGGAACGACTTGTTCAAAGTCCCGAGAGTGCAGTTTGGAATTTATGTGGTGTTAGAATTGATTTCCTTTTGAAGCTAAAAAAGGGTGAAGTATTTGACCGTGGAAAAGCAATTGAACTCATTATGGGGTACTCATATCTTGCTGGTAAATATAGGTTCTGTGATATGGTTGCTTCCCATTCATTTATATTCTCTATTTGTTTAAATTCAATTATTGGATACCACGAAATGTTCATTCATGAGTTAGCTCTTGACACTGGTGTTGATGGTGGTTTTTAGTTCAGGGATAAAATTGTAAAACCTTGGCTTTTGATGTGCCGTCACTTGCAATAAAGGAGCCGCAAAATAGGAGAACCAACAAGGAGAGGTGTGGCCATGCCATAGGCCAGCCGGCGCCACTCGCAAGTGGCCACACCCCATTTTGCTCAACCGTCCCCTGCTTCCATCGACCAATCAAGTCGCTCTAAATGCGCCACACGAATTTGGAATGAGGCCGCGCCCATAGTGCTTGTCGTCCCTCTATCCATCGACCAATCAGGTTGCTCTAAATGCGCCACACACATTTGGAATGAGGCCGCACCCATAGTGATTTCCAGCCCTCTTTCCATCGACCAATCAGGTCGCTCTAAATGCACTACAAGCATTTGGAATGAGGCCGCGCCCATAGTGCCCGCCGGCCCTCTTTCCATCGACCAATCTGGTCGCATTAAACCCGCCACGCGCGTCAAAAGGGTAGCCACGCCCATGCTTGGCCGGTCCCCTACTTTTATTGACCAATCAGGTTGCCCTAAACCTTCCACAACATTAAAAGAGGTGGAAATTGCGTCAAGTGGTCGCCATACCAGATTGACTTCCCAAAACCACGCCAAACATGCCAAAAGCATGCCATCACACATGCCAAACGGGCATGCCAAGTGCACTTGCCAAACATTCCAATTACCGCGGAAGCATGCAAAAACGTGCCAACCCACTCTTTGTTCGTGACCAGCGTCACAACAGACTTCAATTTGTCTAGCCTAACCGTTAGGCGCGGCCATGCTCTAGTGGCAATGGATAAAACCCTAATTTCTAGTCGCGTCACAAACTATGCCACTCCGGGCCCACAACATGCCACGAGCCGTGAAAACCCTAATAAAGGCATCACAACATGCCACTCGTGGAACATTGACTCCTTTGGACATTTTCACATAATGGCCTGGCTATGGTTCTTTTGGCATGTCTCTGGCATCGTTTACATAAAAACGCTGATGTGCCATGGCCACATGCCGCATACCGTATGCGCTAATTAGGATTTCGGCATGCCAAACCCTAATTTGGGCAAAGTTTCCACGCCAATCAAGCCAAATAATATTCCGCAAAGCATTAGGATTGATGTGGCGACTGGAACTGATGTTGCCACACCACATTTGATTTTTAACACTAATGTGCCAAAGTCTAGCGGCCATGGCTACGCCAGGCGCTACTTGCACTATCGTGCCACTAGCATGCGCGAACTATACCAGCCATGCCACCATGTCACTGGCATGCACTAAACTATGCCAGCCATGCCGCATTGCTACTAGTGTGCGTTAAAGGCGCCACTACATCGTTGGCATGCGCTCAAAGCGCCACTGTGCCATTATTAGGCGCCAACACAAAGTAGCCATAATCAACGGCTACCTTTCCTCATGAGATGCGATCTCAGCCATTCAAGTCCGCCACCGAGATGTCAGGCCTGTGGATAGTTTTAGGCGACCAGCCGCCTAAATCTAGTGGCCATGGCTACGCCAGGCGCCACTTGCACCATCGTGCCACTGGCATGCACGAGCCATGCCACATTGCCACTGGCGTATATCAAAACTCCACTGCGCCATTATCAGGCGCCAACACAAGGTAGCCATAATCAACAACTACCTTTCCTCATGAGATGCGATCTCATCCATCGAATTTCGCAACCGAACTGACAGACTTGTGGCAAGTTTTAGGCGACCAGCCAAAACGAGCCTAATAGCATCACATGCTATTTTCCTGCGGCAAGCCTCTTGATTTTAACTTTCCACACGTAGCAAAATGCTACATGTTTTCCACGAAAACACTCGAGACATCAAACATATCACAAACTGGGGGATACTCATCAGGGTATTGGTCTGGCGGTTCATAGCGTGCGGCGTGCAAAACTCCCGTTACAAGAAAGTGTCATGAAGAAGAGCGGTTAATAATGGCAAGAAGTAATGGTGTAAACGTTTCCTTCATCATGGAAGCATAAATTCTAACGTTACACGTTACTCCACTCTTCCACCACTCAATCGTTTCCACTTCCTACGAGATCAGGGTACGTTTTATTACGACTTGTATAAATAGGTTTCACCTATTTCCACCAAACGACAAGTTTTGGTCAGAGAACAACACAGTATCCAGAAATCACCTGATAGCTTTCCATTCTGCTAGTCAGTTATACTTTCGTATACAAGTCGTAAACAACCACACCTTCAGTTATACTTTCGGATTCTGGTCTCAACACTTTCTTCGCTTCCCTCTCTAAGACCAACCCTTCTCCTTCACTTTGTGACCGAAGAAAGCCTGGAACGGCCATTTCTTGGTTTAGGCCAGGATTGTACATATTGATCTCTCGATTCAAAAGTACTCCTATGCAGTGCATTGTTTAGGGTTCAGATTCGTTTCTCATCCACACACCCAAAATTACCAAAATCAGCAGAAACAATTTTCACCCACAAACAATTGGCGACCACAGTGGGATATTAAATCTCTCGGTTACAAATCCAATTCTCAATTTCATTTTCCATCCCAATTGGTTTTAGTCCAAATTCAATCATTAGACATAATTCACTTCAATCTCCAATTCATGATGCATCCCGGTCATCAGAATCACTTCCAAAGCCGCCAATGCTCGAAATCCAATCACCATGAAAGTATGGAAAACCAGCTGTAGCAAGAGCCAGCGCCAACGCTCGAGCGCCAGCATCAACAGTTCGTGGTCGAAGTTGCAGCACCATCAGCGATCCGTGGTCGAAGTTGCAGCACCATCATCACCGCTCCGTGTCCGAAGTTGCAGCGCCATCCACCGTTCCACGGACTGAAGCCAAGTGCCGTTTTCACCATCCCACGGGCTGAAGCCAAGTGCCATTTCCACCGGTCCACGAACCAGGATCCATCAACACCATCTCCATCCTCCAGCTCCACGGTCGAGCCAAAGTTTCAACGCCGTCTCTACCCATCCCGTGGTCAGGAAAACGAAGTCGTTTCCACCATTCCATGGACTGAAGCCGTTTCCACCATTCCACGGACTGAAGCCGTTTCCACCATTCCATGGATTGAAGCCGTTTCCACCATCCCACGGACTGAAGCCGTAGATATTTCCACCACTCCACGGACTGGAGCCAAGCGCCATCTCTGCTGATCAGTAGCCAAAATTCCAGCGCCATCCCCGCTCATTCCGTGGTCAAGCCAACTTCCTCTTACCACTGTTGATTTGATGAAAAGGCAAAAGGTTCTCGTAAGGCTCAGACAGACATGGCTACGACTCAGAAAGACATACCTATTTTACTCAAGACACTAACGGAGCGGCTACCACGAGAGTCACGTCAATCCCAGATGGAGCTGACAAGGAATACTTGTAACATCCGGCACAGGCACTTCAGCAGGACGCACATTTATAGATGAAGAGGCTCGCGTTGCTCTTGAATGCCCAGTATAAAGGAATCAACAATCCAATTTCATCACACGTGAATATCAGGAACGACTTCTCTAAAATCGAGGCAAAAAAAATCAGCAACCCTCCTGAGTTCACAGAGACCATCTTCCCATCAGGAGCTGCATGATTTCTGGGGACTCCACCCACAAAATCGTGTAGTCTATGATGAAACATTTATGTGAGATTCTGTATTTCTCCAAGGCGCAGCGTCAAGACATATTTGCAGCCCTCAACCGCATTGCATCAGGAAAGAAGCTCTTTCCATCCAGGGAAGTAGTTCCCAAACCCCGACCTCTCCTGTAAAGCACGATTGATAGATGGAACCGGGGACTCCTAACCACTATTCACTTGAAGGATGTCGAGTTTGACAGCATGCTGGTTGACGCGGCCTCCGACTTCAACATTGTAACCGTCAAGGCTCCGAGAGTTGCAAGGGAAAATCAAACAGAAGAAGCGTATTCTTTCCCATGAAGAGAAAAACACGACTTGCCGACCATCACTATTTGTGCCGTCTTCCCATATGCCATATCGTATCAAGTCTTTTTTCGAAGTCAAGGGTTAATAGCGCCCTCACCGGAGTTTTTCCAAAAGCCGCTTCGACGTTTCTCTCTAGGAGCCGCTTCAACGTTCTCTCCAGAAGTCGCGCCGCTTCAACGTTCTCCAGCCTCCTCTTCGCTTCAGCATTCTCTCCATAAGATGCTCCAGGATCCAAAGCCGAAGCTTCATCATTCTGCTCCATAAACTTCAACTCCTCTCCAAGAGCCGAAGCCGCTTCAACGCATCCTTCCTTCCAAAGTTCTTAACCGTAGCCACCACACTCCTCCCCGTCAAGGATCGTGATCGCAGCCAACCAAGGTTCATAGTTGCGACCACCTTTTGTTTCATCCCATCAAAGACCCGGGGACTTTTGTCCGTCTACCAACCCGTCATCATCCTGATGTCATCACTAACGCCTGATACTGCTCACTCATGGGGGAACCTAAAATACCCAAAGCCCAATCATGTGCGAAGGACATGCCGGGAGACAGAGCTAAGTAACTATCCTTAAACTAAATGTTTTATATCTATTAGGCATATTCAATAAATTTTAAATATATTAGTGTTGAGACGTGCAAATTCCTCAACACCACTATTGTGTTTCCAGGCATGCTGCCTCAACACATCCTTTCTCTTAGTGTTGAGACGTACAAATTTCTCAACACTCACTACTGTGTCGCCAGGCATGCTACCTCAACACACCCTCCTCTTGGTGTTGAGACGTGGAAATTCCTCAATGTCACTACTGTGTTGCTATGCATGCTTACTCAACACATCCTTCCTCTAAGTGTTGAGACGTGTAAATTCCTCAACACTCACTACTGTGTTTCTAGGCATGCTTCCTCAACAAATCTTTCCTCTTAGTGTTGATACGTGTAAATTCCTCAACACTCACTACTGTGTTGCTAGGCATGCTTCCTCAACACATCTTTTCTTCTTAGTGTTGATACGTGTAAATTCCACAACACCCACTACTGTGTTGCTAGGCATGCTTCCTCAACACATCTTTTCTTCTTAGTGTTGAGACGTGTAAATTCCTCAACACTCACTATTGTGTTGCTAGGCATGCTTCCTCAACACATCCTTCCTATTAGTGTTGAAACGTGTAAATTCCTCAACACTCACTACTGTGTTTCTAGGCATACTTCCTCAACACATATTTCCTCTTAGTGTTGAGACGTATAAATTCCTCAACACTCACTACTGTTTTGCTATGCATGCTTCCTCAACACATCCTTCCTCTTAGTGTTGAGACGTGTAAATTCCCCAACACTCACTACTGTGTTGCTAGGCATGCTTCCTCAACGCATCTTTCCTCTTAGTATTGAGACGTGTAAATTCCTCAACACTCACTACTGTGTTGCAAGGCATGTTGCCTCAACACATCCTTTCTCTTAGTGTTGAGACGTGCAAATTCCTCAACACTCACCACTGTGTTCCCAGGCATGATGCCTCAACACATTCTTTCTCTTAGTGTTGAGACGTGCAAATTCCTCAACACTCACTACTGTGTTGCTAGGCATGCTTCCTCAACACATCCTTCCACTTAGTGTTGAGACGTGTAAATTCCTCAACACTCACTAATGTGTTGCTAGGCATGCTTCCTCAACACATCTTTCCTCTTAGTGTTGAGACGTATAAATTCCTCAACACTCACTACTGTGTTGCTACGAATGCTTCCTCAACACATCCTTCCTCTTAGTGCTGAGACGTGTAAATTCCTCAACATTCACTACTGTGTTACCAGGCATGCTGCTTTAACACACCTTTCCTCTTAGTGTTGGGACGTACAAATTCCTCAACACTCACTATTGTGTTGTCAGGAAAACTGCCTCAACACATTTTTATTTTTAGTGTTGAGACGTGCAAATTCCTCAACACCACAATTGTGTTGTCAGGCATAGTGCCTCAGCATATTTTTCCTCTTAGTGTTGAGACGTTCAAATTTCTCAACACTTACCACTATGTTGCCAGGTAAACTGCCTCAACACATTTTTCCTCTTGGTATTGAGACGTTCAAATTCCTCAACACTCACCACTGTGTTGCAAGGCATACTGCCTTAACACATCCTCCTTTTAGTGTTGAGATGTACAAATTCCTCAGCACTCACTACTGTATTGTCATGCATACTTCCTCAATACATTATAGTGCTGACAGCTCCACCACCTCAACACTCATCTTAATATTCAAGACCCGCTGCACTAACACTACATGGCACCAGTACTCCGTGGAAAAGACAGAAGTGCGCCAACACAAAGATTGCAGGCTGCTCATGCCTCTTACCAATGGTCAATCAAATTTTCCTGGTAATATTCTCATGTCTTGCCCTTTCGATTTTTCATCCTTCTCTGTCACCATCTCATGATTACCCCGCAACAATGCACTGTTACGTGCTAAGCAGGGAACTTAATGTTGATGGTGGTTTTTAGTTCAGGGATAAAATTGTAAAACCCTGGCATTTGATGTGCCGTCACTTGAAACAAAGGAGCCGCAAAATAGGAGCAGCAACAAGAGAGGTGTGGCCATGCCATAGGCCAGCCGGCGCCACTTGCAAGTGGTCACACCCTATTTTGCTCGACCGGCCCCTGCTTCCATCGACTAATTAGGTCGCTCTAAATGCGCCACACGCATTTGGAATGAGGCCACTCCCATAGTGCTTGTCGGCCCTCTTTCCATCGACCAATCAAGTTGCTCTAAATGCGCCACACGCATTTGGAATGAGGCCGCGCCCATAGTGCTTGCCAGCCCTCTTTCCATCGACCAATCAGGTCGCTCTAAATGTGCAACACGTATTTGGAATGAGGCCGCGCACATAGTGCCTGTCGGTCCCCTTTCCATCGACCAATAAGGTTGCATTAAACCCGCCACGTGCGCCAAAAGGGTAGCCACGCCCATGCTTGGCCGCCCCCTAATTTTATTGACCAATAAGGTTGCCCTAAACCTTCCACAACATTAAAGGAGGTGGAAATTGCGTCAAGTGGTCGCCATACCAGATTGGCTTTCCAAAACCACGCCAAACATGCCAAAAGCATGCCAATCGCAGATGCCAAACATGCATTCCAAGTGCACTTGCCAAACATGCCACTTACCGCGACATCATGCAAAAACGTGCCAACCCACTCTCTGTTCGTGACCAGTATCACAACAGACTTCAATTTGGCTAGCCTAACCGTTAGGCGCGGCCATGCTCTAGTGGCAATAGATAAACCTTAATTTCTAGTCGCGACACAAACTATGCCACTCCGGGCCCACAACATGCCACGAGCCGTGAAAACCCTAATAAAGGCATCACAACATGCCACTCGTGAAAATATTGACTCATGTGGCCATTTTCACATAATGGCCTGGCTATGGTTCTTTTGGCATGGCTCTGGCACCGTTTACATAAAGACGCCACTGTGCTATGGCCACATGCCACATGTCGCATACCGTATGCGCTAATTAGGGTTTCGGCATGCCAAACCCTAATTTAGGCAAAGTTGCTACGCCAATCAAGCCAAATAATATTCCACAAAGCATTGGGATTGATGTGGCGACTGGAACTGATGTTTCCACACCAAATTTGAGTCTTAACACTAATGTGCCAAAGTATAGCGGCCATGGATACACCATGCGCTACTTGCACTATCGTGCCACTGGGATGCGCGAACTATGCCAGCCATGCCACCATGCCAATGGCATGCACGAAACTATGCCATCCATGCCACAGTGCTACTGGTGTGCGTTAAAGGCGCCACTACATCTTTGGCATGCGCTCAAAGCGCCACCGTGCCATTATCAGGCACCAACACAAAGTAGCCATAATCAACGGCTACCCTTCCTCATGAGATGCGATCTCATCCATTCAAGTCTGCCACCGAGATGGAAGGCCTATGGCAAGTTTTAGGCGACCAGCCGCTTAAATCTAGTAGCCATGGCTACGCCAGGCGCCACTTGCACCACCGTGCCACTGGCATGCACGAGCCATGCCAGCCATGCCATATTGCCACTGGCGTACATCAAAACGCCACTGTGCCATTATCAGGCGCCAACACAAGGTAGACATAATCAACGACTACCTTTCCTCATGAGATGCGATCTCAGCCATCGAAGTTCGCCACCGAACTGACAGACTTATGGCAAGTTTTAGGTGACCAGCCCAAAAGAGCCTAATAACATCACATGTTATTTTCCTGCGGCAAGTCTCTTGATTTTAACTTTCCACACGTAGCAAAATGCTACATGTTTTCCACGAAAACACTCGAGACATCAAACATGTCACAAACTGAGGGATACTCATCAGGATATTGGTCTGGCGGTTTACAGCGTGCGGCGTGCAAAACGCCCGTTACAAGAAAGTGTCATGAAGAAGAGCGGTTAGTAATGGCAAGAAGTAATGGTGTAAACGTTTCCTTCATTATGGAAGCATAAATTCTAACGTTACACGTTACTCCACTCTTCCACCACTCAATCGTTTCCACTTCCTACGAGATCAGGGTACGTTTTATTACGACTTGTATAAATAGGTTTCACCTATTTCCACCAACCGACAAGTTTTGGTCAGAGAACAACACAGTATCCAGAAATCACCTGATAGATTTCCATTCTGCTAGTCAGTTCTACTTTCAGATACAAGTCGTAAACAACCATACCTTCAGAATCAACGATTCTGGTCTCAACTCTTTCTTCGCTTCCCTCCCTAAGACCAAACCTTATCCTTCACTTTGTGACTGAAGCAAGCTTGGAACGGCTATTTCTTGGTTTAGGTCAGGATTGTACAGATTGATCTCTCGAATCAAAAGTACCCCAGTATAGTGCATTGTTTAGGGTTTATATTCGTTTCTCATCCACACACCTAAAATTACCAAAATCAGCAGAAACAGTTTTCACCCATAAAAAAATGGGTATCAAGTAGACTTGGAGTTTACAAAGTTGATGGTGTTTGTGTTTCTTAACAATGGTGAAAGTCGTGATGGCAGTCATCTGTTTGTGAATAGAGGTAATATAGCTCAATATGTATTGATGCTTATGTGGATGCAATTGGGTATAATTCAGATTGCTTATCGATGGGTTGATCAACTGACTGAGAAAACTAAAGTTTTGTTATTCTTGTTGGCTAGAGTGGTGAGCTTTCATAAGACATATAAATGGTATGCTCCAGTGCTTAGTAGGAAGGGAGAAGAAACTTTTTTCTTACAGCTCGAATGTGAGTTGCTTGACGTGAGTTCCGGGTTACTAATTGATGATTATTCCTTACTTTCCTTCGATTCTGTGGTATAATGTTTAATCATGGGAAAGGGTTCCAACTTCTTAAGGGTTTTTCTGGCCTTGCGGGTATTTCTGCATTCAATATAATCATAACTACTTCTGGTGTCTCTGTATTCACTATGTGTTCGATCTTACTGGCTGGATACAATACAATTTCTTCTCGTGAGCTAATTTTTGAATATGGGTCCAGGGTAATGGCGAATTATAGTGGCAAATTTGTGTATGCCTTTGTTTTCAAACTTGGATACTCATTAAGGCTGCTATGTGCGAGATCGACTACAATTGTTCTGTGGTCCAGATTGATACTTCAAGTGACAAATTTGTTTTATCAACTCACGAGGGATTGTATAGTGGTGTAATTATATGCAAGAAGGCTGGAAATCCAAGTTTTACATACTGGTATTATGAATTTTCTGTACCAAGAGTGGTTGAAATGCAAGCTCAGGCAACTGGTTAAAGGAATATTATGTACTGACAGAGTCAAAATTGCAATAATACAAAATGCAAAGTGAGAGAACCGGGGGTAGTACAAGTGCACTTAACAACAACTTGCCAGAGGATGAAACCAGTTATAGGTCTCACAGGGAATGTCTTTAGCTTTGAGACTTAATGTTTACTCATGATAAGTCGAAATCTTAAGGTGTTGGCGCAGCTTGCTTACTTGAGGTGGAAATTAAAATTGTTTTCACCTGGTTTATGGAGTATGGGAAGTGTTAAACTGCCAGTTCAATGGGCTTTCCCCGTTTACATGAGCAGTGGCGAAGATAATATTCTCTACCAGGGTTTTCCTGATGCTTCCGTAGTTCTAACTTGTGAATGGTTGAGGGAGAGTCCAGATGCACATGAAGGTGAGACTTCTTCCATGATTGATTTTGTGTCCTTGTGTTATACTCAATGCATATCAAGGTGCTGCTATCAACTTTTGTTGCGAGTGTGTCCACCACCAATAGGTTGTACCCTGTTGGAGTTTTTAAGAGGGGGTAAGGAAATTTGAAGCAAATGGTGGTACTAATCTTCATTATGTACTGATGAGCATCCCCAGTCAGGTTGGAGCTGTTAACGAGTCTGCATCAACATTTCATCTCACTGGAGATGTGCCTTTCATGTTTCTCATAGTATTCCACTTTGTGTTGAGGCTCCAAACTGAAGTTTTACAGGTGCGCATGTCTGTGTTGATCAGTATTGCAGTTGCGGTGCAGCTACATGAATCTTGATATTGTAATATTGACGCGATATGTAGGAGGATGTGGGGAATGCTTAGCAATTCTAGTGTTGAAGTCATTGCTGAACACAATGGAAGCAGTGACCATATTGTGGTCGTCGGGACTGTTGCTAAGAGTGCATACCATGCAGCAATTGTGCAGGTGATAGAGTCACTTGTTTTTTGGTAAATGGCACAAGAAAGTCAAGTTCACGGGCTAATAAGAGTATTCAATGGTGACAGTTGCTTGTTGGGCCTGGGCTTGGAGTGTGTAAGTGTCTCACCAGGAATTATCATTATGACTATCGGGCTTCTCATGTGTTTAGAAATAGCTACCACTACTATGTCATGTACCGTATTGGAGTGGGTGACCGTCTACAGACCACAATCCTTGCCCCTCCTGCATTGCTCCTGCAGTTGTCACAAATGGCTACCTATCTCACAAAGTTAATTTTTGCGACTCTCATCCTTGAGGACAAGGATGCTTTCAAGGGGAGTGGAATGGCATGTACCAGTGTTGGAGAGGGTGCCCATATCACAATCGAGTTGGTTATTAGTTTAGTTGTTAGAAGCACTTAACTTTTATAAATTGTAAGGGTGCCTATATAGTTTCCATTACCCTAACCTAGCTATATAAAGCTAGTGAATCTGTGTAAGAGAGATTATCCAATTTTATGAATTAATCAAATAGAATTTAGTTTATCTCTTTTCCTCCTCTTAGGCCGGTTCTCTGAATCAGATTTCTCTAAAGTCTCGATCCAATCTTGTCATTGTACAATCAGGTACATAACAATTGTTACGTACCTAGATGTACATAACAAGGTTAGATAGATAATTTGAGGATAAACCTCTCTTAATTCGTGAGAATCAAGCCTAGAGAAGAAGAAGAAATCTGATTCAGCGAACCAGCCTAAGAGGAGGAAGAAAGATAAACTAAATTCTATTTGATAATTCATAAAATTGGATAATATCTCTTACACAGATTCACTAGCCTTATATAGCTAGGTTAGGAGAATGGAAACTATGTAGGCACCCTTACAATTGATAAAAGCCAAGTGCTACTAACAACTAAACTAATAACCAACTCGATTATGATATGGGCACCCTCTCCAACACTGGTTCATGACATTTTGATTATGATTATGTTCTAAGGATGAAGGCAAGGTATAACTGGAAGAAAGGAAATGGTCATTCTGAGGAGGCCGAGAAAGTAGAGGATATATGCGGAATAACATTCAATTATGGAGGAGAAGATGGTGGATGGTTGTTAGAAGGGTTATCTATGTTTTAACATTGTCGTATTTTGGTTTTATAGTTAGTGTTCTAGCTTTTATGTATTATAGTAATTCTGTCTAATGCTTATGTTTATGTCTATGGATATTGTCTTCTGAACTTCGGTGAGTTGTTGATTCTATTTTATCTGGTTGCACCTGTATCTAGAACAAAATGAATTAAATTTAAATCTGTCTTGGGTTTATTTGTTTTCTTAGATTGAAACCATTTATGGGAAGTATCAAACTTAGTATTTTGATTAATGAAAGAGTTATCCTATGAAAATCCAATGCAAATAATCATGATAAATTAACCTTAACTGCAATCACCTTCTTAGTACTACAAATTTTTTAAAGAAACAGAAGATGATGTTTTCCTTGGGTATCCTAGCTACCTAATCTGACCATCTTGAAGAAAATTGAGAAAAAATCCTAACCCAACATTCACCCATACCTATTGTCGTTTAACAATAATTCCTAAATGTCATTAAGACGGGTAGAATAGCTGTAGTTTTTCCTCAGAGGCATTATTAGAAAGTTTTGGAAATGCAAGTTCATTGATGAAGAATAAGAGCTAAGATTTACCGTATGGAAAATGAAAAGATTCAATTTATTGGATTTTCCTAACTGCATTAAGTTTAATAGAAGAAATTCACCTATATTAAGATCAGCAAGTGAAGAGTTTTACTCAAGAATAATTAGAGAAGAGACACACAAATTAAAATCAAGAATATGATAGAATCCGAATGGCTTGCAGTCACAAGATCGTTCCCAATAATGTTCTGATTTCGACTACCAGGGTGATGCGATACATAGATAACCTTCATCGAATCCAATACTACATATGTGCTAGGTGTGGTAATGAAGCCTTTCTATATCTAGATCAGGCACAATGGTTGGCCTACTCTAAGAAAATAGGAGAAGGATAAGCTGCATATTAGCGCTAAGAGAATAATACAGGTGAAGATGGAGAGAGGATAATCACTCGATTCAATTATTTATCTCAAGGAGATGTCCTCTGGGTTTGATTATGAAGACGTTCTTAGGAGGGAAGCTAGATATCACTGGAAAAGAGGAAAAGGACATTAAGAAAAAAAATGGAGAGATGGGAGGCTGACGAAGAGATGGAGGAAGAAGATTAATCTTATCCTACTATTCGGTTTCTTGGGTAAAATTGTTTGCTTCTTATTTTAATTATGTCTGTAATTAGTACTATCAACTTGTTTCTATGATGTTTAATGAAAATCTCTCGGTTAGTTTTACCTAAAATTTCCAATCTAGTCAATTGAAGATAACACAAGGATCATCTAAAAGAATGGTGAGCGTCGCTTACTCAACAAAATAATAAGATGTTTCCCACTAAGTAACAAGTAATAAAGCGGTAGTAAGGATCGTTCCCACGAAGAGTAATGCAATTGATATGTTATCTAAATTAGCGAGAATGTAAAAGAAAGATAGTTGGTTGATAAGAATAAAAAGGATAATAAGAAAAAGATGATGATAATTAAGAAATCCTTCACCGTTACTAACCATTAACTCAACAGTGTACCCGTTTATCTCTTGTTAGAATCAATTGTCACCAACCGTAGAATAGCAGGTACGCTTAGCTATCCCCAAAATTCCTTGTATCACCGGATACGGAAGCGCTCGACTACCAGATTCTATTCAACTGAGCCTCCCTGAGGTACGCTTACAAGGTGTAACTCAACCGAATGCTTTAGGGTTTGTGAATTTAGGTTTGATCCCAGCAGTTAAACGCGTTACGCTCGGTCCACTTACTGGTGTTGTCTTTACTCGCAATTGCTCCACAGAATCCCTCCGCAAGGTCTTGCAATTTCTACTTGTGTAGGAGATAAGCGATAATTACGGATCGTCCAAATCTCTACGAGCATTAGAATGATTAATAGACTAATCTAGTTGCGCACCAAACCAATCTAAGAATCAATCATAAACCTTCGATATAATAAAAAAACAATCCACAATGATTAACTTTAAAACTTGAAACAAACTTGTAAATAATTGAGCTTCATAATTAGAACTTTGAATTCATCCTTAACAATAAAAAGAATATAGAAAAGAGATGGTTCTTTTCCCTAAGGGGGAGAAAAACGGTGAGTAGAAGATATCTCAAATTGTATCTAAGCTTTCCTATATATAGAGTTTTGTAACTTCTTCTTGAAGAAACTAGGAAACCTAGCTAAGATAGGAAAGTGCACCTCCTTAAAAATTGTGTCCCGTGCATCACACCCCGTGCAAAATGGCTGCCAAAGTCGCCAGAATTCTCAAAATAAGTCACGGCCATGTCCTGCTCGTGATAACCTCCAAACAGTCCAATGGGCCTGCACCAGTCCAGCCCATTCCTTATCAATGGCTTGTCAGTTCCGTGGAACTGACAACCTTATCCTCAGTTTCACTTCACGGACAACCGTATCTCATATAGCCATTCCATACGTAACTCATCCGTAACTTATTCCCTGTCAACCAAACTCTTGTCCTGTCCCGAATTATTCTCATCACGGACTCCATCTCCTATGTCAATCAATCTTCACGAGATGCTTCCAATAATCACCAGCAACACATCACTGATCATCATAGCCATTGAGACTCCTGACTTCTTCATTACTGCCATAAAAGCCGCGTTAATTAGTTCCATCCTCCCATTCATCATCGATCAACCTTCATTACCAAACTCCATCTCTTCTCAGCAAACCCATGACCATCCGATAAACCGCAACAGTCCCAGCTGACTCTTTCCATCGCAGATGACGATGAACAGCACCATTTCTTCTCGAGCTCTAAAAACTTAACCGAGCCGCCAGTCGCTGGCATCTCTCCTCATTCTCGTCTTAAACTCGACTTCCCCTCACACTTCGTTCGACTGGACCTTTGATAATAGCAGCAACACCACCGTACTGCCAAGCTCATATCATCATCTCACTGCCATCAATCATCATCACTAACAGTCAATCCAAACCTTCCCTGTATAGATCGTTACTCTCAGCTGCAGACTCCTCAAAACGCCATCAAAATAGCAACCAGCGATCATCCATCATTATCTGTCTCGAGCTATTCTCCGTAAACAGCTCCATTAACACCAGCGTTTTCGGCATTCACTGTCATTATCATTACAACAAAGTTGGAGTCCGCCTTCTCTGCCAACATCTCGATCATCTCCATCATGGCAGAAGCAGCAGCAGTCCATCACCATGCCCATCCTCCCAGCTCACTGATCTCGAGCAGCAACCAACCACGATCAACACAGCATTCTATCGTTGATATTCCACAGTCCACCAAACTCGAGCAACACTTCCATCTCCAACTCATACATTTCCAGCCACCACCGAGTTTAACACTTCCATGACAATCACCATCATCACTTTCTATCCTCTCAATTCGAACGGCAGTAACTAGTGCATCTCCTTCATTCCCTTGGTTGTTCCTCGATTAGGCAATTCTGCAAACACCTGCTGAACACAATGAAGTGCTGTTGCTGTGCATCAAGAAATCTTCTTCTCTAGATTTCCAACTCCTGCCAGTTCAATTCAGCACAGACCCATTGTTCATATTCCATTAGTAATTCTATATCATCATAAATCTGGGCCATGTATCATCACAAATCAACAACAACAGCTTCAGTTCTTCTGCCTTGTATTCTCGGTCTCAAGTGAAGCTCTTAGAACCACCTGCAATCCCACCAATTTTCTACAAATCCTGCTTCCTCTTGTTCTTCTCGGCTTCGAATTCAGTTCTTTAACTACCTGTTCTGTACATCCTTGACTTCCAAAATCTCTATAGACTGGATGTATAACCCACGAACCATGGCATGCCGGCTGTGGACTTGGTGAAAGAATGATGCAGTCTCTTGGTCTCTACCTGAACTTGTAAGTCGAATAAAGGCACCCAATAATCCGATAAGGACTGCTAAAGTGGTCTGCCCCTTAACGTTGTTGAGGTTCCCAATATCACTCACCACATGACTGCCAGTCTGTCACTAGTGGATGATAATTCTACCTCTTTTGTTGGCTAATTGGACGATTTCTTGTTCTTTTCGGGAATAAGCTCCAAAATTCCCATAAAATATAAAAGAAAGCTAATAATACAATTTCACACGAAAACTAGCAAAGAAAGCATAATCAATCGATACTTAGAAATGTGTTTTTAAACATCCATCAAAAAAACAAAACAAAAGTAGCAAGTCAAATTACCTAGATACCAGTAACACTGATTTCATGAGTAAACTAAAGATTAAAACCAAAATCAATATTCAATCCTAGACCTTGAAAGAAGTCACCATGGGTGATCAAGGTTTCACAAAACTATTTACTCTAAAGGTATTTTAGATCTATGCCAGAGCGAGTCAAAGCAATATGCATTTAGAATGCAGTTAGTTCAAGTTCCATTTATACTATCAGCCAAAATCCATTTTGTAAGTCTAAATCAGAAGCAAAAGATAATGATAAAAGTTTTTAGAAAAGAAATTTTCTGGAATAAATGCCAGGCACTTGCCATCAGAAAGGAAGATGGAGGAATTGAAAACTGAAAATTGAGAATAATGTTTAGAAGTTTTAAAAATATTGGTCATCGGAAAAACTGAAGATTTTTTTAAAAATCTTGGAAGATTTTGAAAAATTTGGGTCATCCTTAAATTGTTGCCTATCGTATTCCTTCCATTCCGTTTCTTCTTCGAGATAAAAAGTTGACACAAGCGGATGAATTACTCACTATTCATTATAGTTTCAGATATTTTTGAAGAAAAGTTTGAAGGAAAATAGTTGTTGTAGAGGAGAGAGGGGAGAGCTCTAAAGAAAAACCAGTTGTGGGTGTATTCTGAATATCTAATTTTGGTAAAAATAGTTAGCAACTCACATTTCTCAGGAGATTACCAGCACCATCAGGAAAAAAATACAACTAAAAAACTCTAAGGATCGAGAGAATCACTTTTTTCTGGTTTCTTATGATTTAATATATGTTTTTACCTTGTTTTCATGTTCTAATCTACTCCTTTTCAATTTTCTTTTATATCGTAGTTGTTTATTTTTTTCAAACATTCCTTTTTTCCCATTCGTTTATGGGTTACTAACTTATGTTTTCCGCACTATGTGCATACAGATTGTTTTTCCCTTAATGATGTTTGCCACTTTGATTGTGATGATCTACGATGCACCGATACTGATACCGTGACACTGATACGGGGATTCGTCAAATTTCATAAAATGGGAATATGGGATACGGTGGGATACGTGTATTTATTAAATTTTTTTTTGATATAATAATAATTCATTCTATTAAAAAATCATAAATTTTGGGTTTCAGTCTTACTTATGTTAATTGAATGGATAAAATCATACGTACTCCGATTTCTCTCTAAACAACATGAAGAACATGCCAATAAGCCTTAAAGCTAGATTTTTCTAACACCGTTTTTTTTTTGAAGCACCATAAAAATATATACCAAGTCTTTTTTCTTCATAGTCAATAAGTTATTAGGTTTAGATATAATTATTCCATATGTTCATGAGTAAAAATATCTATAAATATTTAGATTTTACGTATAAATTTATAAATATATAGATTTTGTATAAAATATAAATGTTAGATTATAGGAAGTATCCCCTCATAGAGTATCCGAGAGGTATCCCAGAGTATCTCCTACCCTTTTTGTAATTAAAAAAAGGTGACACTTTAAATGGAATATCTGATACGTATCCCCAAGTATCCGAAACTGATACGGCGCCGATACGGATACGTCACTGTTGATACATGAAAAATAACTCCACTTAACTAGGCTAGGACGCACCAAAGGAGGGAAAGGTTACACATGGAACATGGGGACTTGGGCCCAAGTCCACCAATAAGGTATCCATGAGATGGAAGGGACAATGAGGGAATTAACAAGGAAGAAGGAGGTTATATTAGAGAAATGGTGACATTAGTAGTAATTAAGGAGGTTTAGGACACATGGCAATATGTCATAAAAAGAAGGGGCTTTTGGAAAGTCTATATAAGAAAGGACAAGGTACAATGGAAAGACAACTCTCTCTCATACTATTCTAAGAAACGTGAGGTCATCTTGGTACACTAGGACGGGTAGAACCTAACGATAATTCCGGTATTAACATTTGGTGACCACACCCGGAGGCTCGTATCTAGTCCACCATGATGCAACCGAATAACATTAATCCTGACGCGACATGAAATCAACCAGCTAACGGCCCTGTTGACCTCGACGAAGTCATCATCGAGGAAGAGGATAACGAGGAGGAAACACCACCTCGGAGCGCAGACAAGCATTCTGAAGAGGCTCACCAACACACCACGTGCAAGGAAGATGTACAAACGATTCGACAGTCAAAACCTGTGACCCCGGGCATACAAAGTATTCAAAAAGAATTAGAAGAGCGATTGCAAAAGAGCAAGGTATTGGAGGAATGGATAGCACAAGATGTGATTGCAGGCCAAAGCGCCCCTAGGGAAGCAACCGAAGCGGAAAAACATCAGAATACCAAGGCTGCAGTAATCACACAAGAGGAAATGGCGGAATACCTGGAGCATAGGTATCATATCACAAAAACAAGATACACCAGCAAACAAACAACCCATAGGGATATATATAGCAAGGTTCCGACGGATGGCGATATAATGTCATGAAGACATTAGTGAAGAAGCACTCATAGAAATATGTGTACGAGGAATGGTTCAGTCCTTCAAAGGGAGTCTGATCAACTTTAGATTTCAAACCTTCGTTGAACTGGAGGAAGCTGCTGAAAGAATCGCTGACTGCGTAGGAGATTCACCCACAGATGTTAGCTGGTCTCATACTGTAAGTACCACTTCTGTAATCCCCTACAAGTCTAATAACAAAGAGGGAAGAGGGAACCGACAAAAAGGAGGTGACCTCACCCAAAGGAAAAACAGACGGATTAGAAGGGATTCAAGATCATCCCCTCCTCTATTACCATATGGAAGGGAACAGACTTTTCGTTTCCTCAACCAATGGGTAGCCGAGGATGAGGTTCAGTTGCCTACGACGGTGGTGGATGTCAATAAAATGAACAAGGATGCTACAGGGTATTGCCACTATCATAGGTGTAGGTGGGGCAAAACGAGTTGCTGGTTTTTACGGAATTGGGGAGACGACCGTGCGGAGGAGACTCCTTGAACCGAGCAAATGCTCAACCTCACACAGATGCACTGCAATAAGGGAGTTCTTTAAGTTCTAGATATAAATCTATAAGACTCCGGCCTAACCCAAGACAATGGCCGTTCCAGAGTCAATTCGGTCACAAGAGAGGATGGGTCGATCTGTAGGAGGGAAGATGAGTAATGTGTGAGATAAATGGTGATCAAAGATTGTAGGTGTGTTGGATTTTCTGCGTGAAGAAATAAAATAAGATCTGATTGATTGAATTTGATCTGTTGAGAGTAATTGCTCAGACGTTGAGTTGTTAATCTCGTGTTGTCTGCTTGACGAGAGATTGTCTGTTTCTTCAATCATGATTCGGAGACTTATTTATATCGCTAGAATTGTAAACACCATGATCCCATGAAGTGTGACAGTTGATGGGATTAAAGAGTGGAGAAATGGAAATCGTGTGTTAAAACCAGTTGCTCAACGTGCGGAGACTTGGTCGATTTACCATCCACTACTTTGTTAACTCCTTCAACTAATTGCACGACTTGCTCACATTCTCATCGTGTGTATGAACACACGTGCCGTAGACCTCCAGACCAAAACCCTAGTTAATATCCCCCAATGTGACACGATTGATATCTCGTGATTGTGGAGTCTGCAAGGCAGACATGTATTTAGTTAGTCAGTTGTTGACTTCATGGGACGATGAGTCCATGTATTGCTGAATTGAACGTGATTTGCAATGTTCTGAAATTCATGAATTGAACATGTCTGTTGAGACAGAGGTATAATTCTCAAGTAAAATTTGGTAGTTAAGGTGAGCAAATATTGCTCATTCGATGAATTGTTGAATATTGAGAATCAAACCAATATTCCTTGGTTTGAGAAAATGTTGCTCATTTGATGAATAATTGGTAGCGTGACCAGATAAAATATTAAATTAAGATACTGGCAACTAGACCGAGTATAATTAATAAAATGTTGACCATAAGATCAACATAAAATTATTAGCGTTTGAATCTGGGATTATGAACCTTGGACTCGAAACCCTAATTTGATCAATTGATGGTCTATTGAGAAGTAACCATGGAATGAAGGAGGAACCGGCTATATGGATGATGGATCCACCATGTAGCGCCTAGATGTTCCAGTGAGCAAAATACCAAAGTCTCTTGAAGACGTTGATGAAAGGATGTTTAAATGTCGGTTTCATCATTTATTAAAATAATGCTCGTATGAGCCTTAGGTGATAAAACCTAATTAATTATGAAGAGATGACGGACCGACCAAGGGGTCATAAAACCATCCTTGGTTGGTCATGGGATCGTCTGACGATCATTCCATGAAATTCCAAGTTGTTTGGAAGAGTTTTGGACCCAAATACGTGCAATTGCGCAAATTAGGTCAAATTGTGAAAATGCGTGGGACCGGCTTCTTACAAGCCAAAGAGCCAACCTTGGTCGGTCAAGGTAACATGCTCACGTTGCTAGAGTGTCCGTGTCTCAGTCCTGAGGATTTTGATATTTTCTGATGTGCGTTTGACCAACATTTTGAGAAAATATGACAAAATTAGGATTTTTGCTGAAACTGAGGAAACTTCATTAGATGAAGGAAAAATAATAATAAAATGAAGGAATCATGAAGTGTGGGACCTACTATGTCCAAGGCATGGACGTCCTACCAATGAGCCCGGTCCCATAGCATTTTTCCTAACTTTATTATATTTTTCATGATTTTATGAAAATACCATGTAATCAAGGAGTTTGTTGAAATAAAGGAGTTTTTGTTGAAATCAAGGAGTTTTCTTGAAGTGAAGGAGTTTCCATGTGATGAAGGAAACAAATAATAATAAAATAAGGACGTGTGGGACCGGCTTGGGCATGGTCGGCTGGTTAGGGCCCGGTCCCGTGAGTTTTCCCTAATTTTATGTATTATTTCATGATTTTATGGAAATTTCATAATTTGAAGGAAATATCATGAAATCAAGGAATTTCATGGGATCAAGGAAACATAAAAAATAATAATAAAATAAGAAGATGTGAGATCGGCTAGGGCATGACCGGGCGGCTAGGGCTCGGTCCCACGAGTTTCCCTAATTTTTATTATTTTTCCTGACTTGAAGGAAATATCATGAAATCAAGGAATTTCATGGGATCAAGGAAACATAAAAAATAATAATAATAAAATAAGGGACATGTGGGACCGGCTAGGGCATGATCGTCCGTCTAGGGCTCGGTCCCACGAGTTTCCCTAATTTTTATTATTTTTCATGACTTGAAGGAAATACCATGAGGTCAAAGAATTTCATGGGATCAAGGAAATAAGAATAATAAAATAATAAGGAATGCAAGGTGTGGGACCGACCACAACTAGGGCATGACCGGCTAGTAGGCTTGGTCCCGCACACCTTTCCTAATTAGTTTATTATTTCCTTGTGAAGGAAATACCATGAGACTGAGGAGTTTCCTTGAAACGGAGGAATTTTGCTCAAATGAGGGATTTTTCATGAGATCAAGGAAAATAATAAAGATATGATAAAATATAAAATTGGACGTGGGACTGGTCACGGCACGACCGGCCGGCCGGCCGGTGGGCCCAGTCCCCCAGCGCCTTGGTTAATATTTTATTATTTATTATTTTCTTTCCTATTTTGCATAGGTTCATCGTCTCTTCGTATTTTGAGATGCTCGTTCGTGTGTTCAGGTGCTCGTTAGTGCATTATTGTTGAGTACACTTGCATCCTTTTGGTCGGGGCTTACTCGAAGGTAGCTCAGATGCTCGTACATTGAATATTTATCACTAACCCATGGAGTTCTGCTGGGAAAACCATGAATTGAAGTAACGAGATATTATGAATAACGTAGAATATTTTCAAGGATCCAGTGAATGAATCTAATGATTTAGGAATAATTAATTGATGGCTCTATACTAGTACGATCGTCTGGGAGCATTAATTATTCAAGAGGAATCGAGTGATATGAGCTTGTTGAAGCGTCATATTCCTTCTATATAGTCAGGGAAAACATTGTTACATCCTGAAGACGTTATTGCTCTATACTAGCAGGCGAGCTGTCTAGGAGCTGTCTAATCTTGCGATTTTATATGGAAGTAATTACCGAAATTGCTCAGTATTCATGAGATGTTTCGTTGCCTCAGCTAAGAGACTACACATCTACATATACTCTGAGAGACAACATTCTCAGTCAAAGATTTTGTGGCATGAGCTTTCATGCTTTCTACGAGAGACACGAGTCTCAACACTCATCTGATTGCTGGATCAGGAGTACTACAATTATGGTTTTACAATTTTAGCCTTTGTCAAAAATCCACCATCTACATTAAGTCCCCTGCTTAGTGAGGGACAATCATGTTCCTCAGTCAGCACTGAATGGTGATTTTCCAATTACAAACAAAATAAGTAATTGAATTTAGTCGTAAGATAAGACGTTACCGGATTTTCGATTGAATGAGCGAACCATGGCTTGAACGAAGATCTCGGTAGCATGATAGAGCATCGAGCGCAAATTGGTGTAGTACATTTTGTTACGCGTTTGTTATTGGTATATCAATGATTCCATGTCTTTCGCCTCAGATAGTGGTGACTTCTGGTTACAACACTCTTCTGGCCCTTCCGGGGAACGCTCCAGAAATATCATGTCAAAGATGAAGACTTCTGCAGATGTTCATGCCGAACTGAATCAACCTTTCAGAGACGCTAGAAAGCTGATGCATCGTATGTCGAGTCGTCCATGATGGAATCAACGCTTTCTTAGCCTTAGAGAATGCAAAGAGAAGCAGGGACGAGATGAGTTATTACTGAAAAGGAAAGCTGAAGATGAAAGGCTTGCAGCGTATCAGCAAAACGCCGCCGACTTCAGCAAATGAGACTAGCGGCTGAAGATGAAGTATGATCTCGCGCGGAAGGCGTAGCTTCTGATTCAGATGTAGATGAATGAAGAATTTCGTCATAATTCGTCATCAGAAAATTCAGAAGTCAGGTCTTCATTGAAAATACTTTAGAATCTTCGTCCGATGTCGGATTTTCGTGATCTACCAATGTTTCTTCATCCTCAGAAAATTTCCAAGCTTTATTAGAGAAGATTTTCGGTTTTTGAGCACGTTTAAGGGCCGAAATTGACGAAACAGTAAACTTCCAGGAGACTTCCAGAAAATTTTAAGCTAGTTGTGTTGATATTAGTCAGACCGGTATCTCAGTCCATTAGGATAGCTTCATCTTGGCAGAGGCCTTCAGACAGATATGGAAAACACCGTTCACTTTAAACCATCTATTTTTCTCTTTATCCATCTT
The DNA here is from genome assembly GCF_003573695.1 of Papaver somniferum. Lineage (NCBI taxonomy): Eukaryota > Viridiplantae > Streptophyta > Magnoliopsida > Ranunculales > Papaveraceae > Papaver > Papaver somniferum. The sequence goes on along the minus strand of NC_039365.1, from coordinate 118,158,054 downwards.
CTTAATCTTTCCATGTGATTGGTTGATTCCGGTTATGATGTCTAGAAACTATCTGAGTAGAGCTCTGTCACTTATATATGAATTATAGTATGTTGAGTGCAAACTCGTGTACAACAATTGGAATTTCGCATCAGGGTACTTCCTCCTATAGTCAATGTTTGTATGACAACCAAGGAGATTCTTTAGTGCCTTCAAAGGTTCTGCGTAGATATCTAGGGTCTGGAGTAATGGTTTTGTGGGTACACCTCTGGTAAACCCTCCCGAGACTATATCTCGGTCACTAGGGCCACCTAGTGAGTTTGAATTTTCTTTTCTAGAATAAATTTGCTCGAGGACTAGCAAATAATAAGTTTGGGGGTATTTGATAGACACATTTTTGTGTCTAATTTGATCTCAATACTATATATTGTTGGCACTCGATTTTGTACTAATTTTGGTATTTTATGTGTTTGTAGGCATTTTTGGGAAATAAACATTTTTGGAAAATTCGGCTCGAAAAGTTGATTTTGGCACCCGGAGGGCGCATGTTATTTGGAATCTCAGTTTTGGATAAGGGGCACCTCAATTTATAAGGGACACCTCAGTTGGACACATGCTATTTACACTCCACATACGGTTAAAGGGAACCCATCTTCTCCAATTCAAACTACGGTTTTGGCGGGAAAGTTTTGCAGCGGAAGAACATAATTAGGGCTTGCGATTTGAGCTTGGTTCAGTAAGACTAAAGGGCTGAATTTGATGCGCTGGGTTTGTGAGAGCTAAACAGGGTTGGTACTGTCAATAGTTTGGATTAAAATTGGCTGAGAACAATATTGGATTAAGTTTCGACAAGACCAGTTGTTGAAATATTCCGTGATCGTCTGTTTTGGTTTTGGGAAGATTTTGGTCGGGTTTGGGCACATGATTGGACTCATATCAACCTGTTTGAGCAAAACAGGCTTGGAAATGGCATGGTTTCGAAGAAAAATGATATGTGTCACGGATTGAAGAAGAACATAGAGTATCGAGTGGTCTGTTATGCTTTCCCGTACTTCTCGTGTGGCTTGGAGAAGTTAGCATGTGGCTGCAAGGAGTTTTACTCCACCAGAGAACTTTATTCAACGTGTTTGGAGGATACAGGCGTGTGGAGGAGTTAAAATATGGAACAAAATCCCGTATCTTGCATGGAAGTAAAAGAGATTATTCTTGATTGATTGCCGAGATTATTTGGAGTTATCAGAATTCATTTTCGGTCCAAATGGGTATATATAGGTGGTTGGGATCACAGAAGAGGAGATGGAGAGTTAGGAGACGAAATAGGGTGAGAAATCAGAGTTGCAGAGCTTGTCTCTGCTGCTTCCATTGAGGGAGAGAACGAAGAACATAAAACGCCCAGGAGCAGTCGTTTTGCTACAGTGACAACGACAGTTAATAGTTATCGTTCTCTGTAACAATTGAGTTTGTAACAAATATAAGTGTTACAACCCGGGTTTTATAATTTTTCTCCTATTTCATTATTGTGAACACCCTTTTGAGCAATGGAAAATTCCTTTGAGTGTGTTTTCACCATGCGGAGCTAGAACCCATCACTGGGACGACGGAGGAAGTTATTTTTCACCCATGTGGTAATTAAATTAATTCTTTTATAACTATTTGCATAGAATTTAATTATTTTATGATTTCTATTAATTATTTGTTATTTTGTCTGATGTCGCATGCTTAGTTTTAATTACTTTTGATGCGTCATGCTCACAACTTACAACTAATGTTTTATGAAATCTACTTTGGCAAAGAGTAGAGTTAATATTTCTTTTATTTTGAGCTATAATTGCCTAGGATTAATTTCTGAACCACTTGAACATGAAAAACAATGAAATCCTGAGTCCCAGTAAATTCTTCATCCTGTGACAATATTTTGTATATATTTTTCTTTTCTTTTAGTTTATTAATTCTTAAAATCAATCTCATCAAGTCCGAGCTAACGACAACTCTACTTACCACTATCTAAAATTCGATCAATACATGAGCATGGTGCTTGCAGTGCCATCTTACTTCTGTCAGTCGTAGAAACATCACCTCTGAAACCCTGGTCAGGGGACCATAACTGAAGTTGCTCTCAAGAGGGGATGATGTAATGACCATGGTTGCATGTTCTGGTCGTAGCATTCTTTTTATGAGGAATGATTAGCACATGAGAGTCTGGTGCCACCGGTCTTGGACTGTGAAACTGATTATCATGATCAGTGGACTGTCAGTCCCCAGTATTCTGTTAAATCTCTCCCTTTCGTTTTCCCTTCTTCCGGCAAGACCTAGATAGAGGACCCGGGTAGAAAAATTGATGCAAAGACCTAGGTGGTCGAAGTTGGAGGTACCTTGATGAAGGACTTGATGGAAAGACCTGGTTGACACAGATCGACTGTGGAAGTTATGAATCCCGTCCAAGAATTGCTGCATGCATGTTGTATGCTCTGGAAGCTGTAGGAACCTCATACGACGTCGGAATTCGATGCTTGACCCCAAATTTTGAAGCTAAGAGACTGGGTTATCACATGAGAAAATAATCACTCAATTTGGAGTTGTAAAGGTCGTCCAACGAAGCGTGCACATTTGTAATTTATAATCCCGTACAAATTTTTCAGATTCCGTAGACCTGATGGTAAAGGCCATATCTTTCAGCTCGTATGTCCGATTGATGCGCCCTTTGGTATGTTGTAGAAGAGACATAGACGAACATCTTTCATTGAGGAAGTATTGTCTCATTCCTCACTCATTGGTACGTTTTTGTAAACCCATGGGCTGAAGTATGTTGTATCTGAGGTGATGAGAACTTCTTGTAGAAGACTTGGGATTGTGCCCCCCTGTTGTGCAAGCTTCGGAAAGACTTTCATGTCAACATATTTCATGTCTACACACCTTTATATGAATAATTAGTGCTTGGATAAGTCCGATCCATCGAGTAACACTTCAGAGAACGGATAGTTGATGGAGCTGGTCATGAGGAAGTTGCCCCTGAGCCCGTCGTTGATGCTGGATCACGATAGAATTTTCTTCAGAAATGCTTGTTGATGCCGATACTATGGTCGGAGTTACTCCAGAGACCGAAAAGGCTAGATCCATGATCATCGACGTAGTCTTTACTCCTTCATCATCCAGTGAGCCTTTACATTCACGAACTAATTGATGAGTTGAGCGTCCCTAAGATGAGGGTGTAGGGTTTAATCCAAATTATCCCGAACCTTTACTGTGAAGTGCCTTTTCAGGGCATCGATGTTGTTGTGGTAGATAGCAGCGGCAGTTTCCATTCTGGATGTGATCGGTAAAGAGAGGAAGTTCCTCAGTCATGCAGGGGCTTGCAATGTAGAGATACCCATTGATGGAATCACGTCAGGTCGCAATAACTTGTTATGTGGATAAAATTTATTGAAATAGAATTGATTTCTCCAATAAGATCAAGTCCCCGGTGTATGTTGAAGGAGTTTGTGCCATTGATGGATGAATGATGTTGCATCTACTTCAGAAGTCTTATCATGGGATAATGAAGACTTATCGATTGTAGTTCAGTTGTACTTTGATCGTGCTATTGTTGAATCAGTGTGTCATCGTCGAGATATTTGTGCTGAAGCTAGATGCGCCATTATCGAAGGTGTACTCTTTTATTGGGAGTACAATTTGAAGGCTTCTTAGATGCTTGAGCGTTGAAGAGTACATTCCCTAAGCATCGAATTTCTTAGGGGTTTGATCATCTCGGCCTTGGAGTATCTTCTGTTGATTCAGCATCCCTTTCGTTGTGGTAGTGGTATTCGACACTAGTGCATACATCAAAGCTTTCTGATTTTGTGGAACACATGGACTTGCAGGAGAAACGACCAAAGTGTTCTTTGCCATGTTTGGACATCATCTCAGTAATGAATGTTTCAGGGCTTGATTCATAGAAATGTCAAATTCAACCACTTGGTAAAATAATAATGCGGTGAAGCTACCATTCATAACGTCTTGAAGAGTTGCTAGCAGAATTGAGTCCCCATGCTAGGATAGCATGTGAGGAAATAAATGACATAGACATGGAATGAGACTTGCCTAAGTGTGGGACCTCTTGATGAATGTCCATGCATCTTTTGCAGGTTCTTTCTTTAACCTCGTCAAAGTTTGAAATTCCTCCAAGTACTCTGATTATGGAATGTCCGTCAAATCTTCTGGATCAGAATTTTGTTCGTTGGAAAGATGTGCAACCAAAGGCGCTTCGTCAGTACCCATCTTTTCAGTGTGGATCCACGCTCGCCTGAAGGACGTGTCATATCTTGGATCTTCCTGATTATGTGAAACTTGGTTGCTGTCCAGGTTGAACTTATGTTCACTTTGAGAGTGATGTGGCCATAAGTATTTACGAGCGTTTCTTTAAGGTCTCTGATTGATATGGGAGCATGATTAGCTTCTTGTCGAGTGATTCCTGTGGTTCCGATGGTTTTCAGTGGAATGTTGTTGATGGCGGTGCCAGCATCGATCAACGTTCTTCCAAATTCGTTTCTTCTGAGATTGACTGTGGTAAGAAGTCCCCAGTCGTACATTTCTTGGTCTATGGCTGGAGGCTCAAGAAGTATTTCCGGAATGGACTTCTTGACACGATGTGGTTCAGTGCTGTGAACATGTCTCTCCTTTGTTCCTTCAACGGATAGAGCAATTCGCGTTCGATGAAGGATTGAACTGCCTCTTTGATAGGTTGTTCGTAGAGTGTAAAGGTTCTGATCGGGAGAGGATTATTGTGTACTCATTCAGTCCCCGGTTGAATCTATTATGGATCAAACTTCTCTTTGAAAATGTGCTTCAAAATATTGCAGCTGCTTGTTGGATGATTGATGAATCTATGAAGGTGACAGTACCTGGGATTCTCCATTTCTTCTTCAGTTAGCTCTCTCCTGATGAACGATAATTTGATTGCACCATCTTGAACCCAGACTTCCAGTAACTCGATCACTCCTTCATGAGAAGAGGGAAGTTTGAGTAAGTCCGATCATTTTCCCGTTCGTTGATGCCGGGTCAAGGTTTGTGCATTTCAAGATTGGTTATCTTTCTTTGGTGCTTTCATAGGAGCTGGAGTTATGCTTGCGTGGAGGTTCGGATTTCCATTTGCTCCCTTCTGCAACAGTGTTTGTGGAAGGCTGAAGGTTGTACTGCTTGTTGATCAGACGTATGCTATCTCGATGTCTCGCGGTTCTTCAACCTTTGTAGCTTTTTTCTTTCCATTAAAGCGGGTGCAGTAGTTGCCGATCTCTTTGCCGCTTCATGAAGCTCTGAGAAGGTCTGGAAACGAAGATTTTCCAATAAATCTCTATGGACCAGGATCATGTCGTTAATACACAAGTCTACCAGTTGTTTCTCCGTGACGTTTGGATCATGACAGTTCAGGGCCTGGCATCTGAATCTTTTCACGTAGTCATTGGGGTGTTCATTGCTCCTCTGAAAAATTCTTCCAAGTCAGAGAGATTAATTTGCTCTGACACAAAGAAGTACTTTCTGTAGAAAGCGTTAATCATTTCTCCCCAATTGATGATAGTTCCTGGTGCGATGTTGTTGTACCAGGTGTATGCTCTGCCTTTCAAGGATTTTGAAAATTCTTTGAGGCGAACAACATGGTTACGTTCATGTTCACCCAAAGCTTCCAGAAACCGAGAAACATGTTCTCGAGCATAGCTTGTTCCATCATAAAGGGTGAACGTTGGAGAGAAAACCTTTTGGTAGTGGAATCCTTTGCATAAAAACAGGGTATGGAGGCTGGTGGCCGACATGTGGTGTCTTGTCTTTTCCATGATTATCCAGGAGGCGTTCCAAATCTTCTCAAGTAATGAAATTTGATGATTCCTTCGTTAATGAATCGTCTGTAGCTTTGCGGACTTCATTGTCATCCACTGTATGAACTGGAACGTCCTCAGGGTCAGCATATGAGGATGTTTCTTTTCTTTTTCCCTTTTCTTGAGTCTTCTCTGACATCTTGTCAGTGAGAGTTTTGAGATAATTGCACAGCTCCTTCTGTGTTGCATCCATGTCAGTATGATTCTTGGAAAGAGTCTCTTGCACCTCATGACACCAGCTATGGTAGGTGGGTTTTCTCTGATTTCCTCAGGGAAACGACCAAACAGGGGATGTGCTCCAGTATCGGTCTGATGAGGAGTGACGCCACCGCCATTGTTGGGAGCAGTAATGGTTTCTGGAATATCATCATTAGTGTCGTTGCTAGTATTAGCATCATTTGTGTTAGGATCTGCGATCGTGCGTGACCTAAGATCAACCATCTTGTGAAATCTTGAGATTTCAACCGAGAGAATGATCTCCCACTGTGGTCGACAATCTGTAGATGGGGAAAAATGAGTTGCTGGTTTTTACGGAATTGAGGAGACGACCGTACGGAGAGACTCCTTGAACCGAGCAAATGCTCAACCTCACATAGATGCACTGCAAGAAGGGAGTTCTTTAAGTTCGAGAGATCAATATGTAAGACTCCAGCCTAAACCAAGACAATGGCCGTTCCAGAGTAAATTCGGTCACGAGAGAGGATGGGTCGATCTGTAAGAGGGAAGCTGAGAAATGTGTGAGATCAATGGTGATCAAAGATTGGAGGTGTGTTGGGTATTCTGCGTAAAGAAATAAAATAATATCTGATTGATTGGATTTGCTCTGTTGAGAGTAATTGCTCAGACGTTGAGTTGTTAATCCCGTGTTGTCTGCTTGACGAGAGATTGTCTCCTTCTTCAATCATGATTCAAAGACTTATTTATATCGCTATAATTGTAAACACCATGATCCCATGAAGTGTGACAGTTGATGGGATCAAAGAGTGGAGAAATGCAAATCGTGTGTTAAAACTAGTTGCTCAACGTGCGGAGACTTGGTCGATATTCCATCCACTACTTTGTTAACTCCTTCAACTGATTGCACGACTTGCTCACATTCTCATCGTGTGTATGAACACACATGTCGTAGACCGCCAGACCAAAACCCTAGTTAATATCCCCCAGTGTGACACGATTGATGTCTCGTGATTGTGGAGTCTGCAAGGCAGACGTGCATTTAGTTAGTCAGTTGCTGACTTCATGACTTCATGGGACGATGATTCCATGTATTGCTGAATTGAACATGATTTGCAAATGTTCTGAAATTTATGAATTGAACATGTCTGTTGAGACAAAGGTATAATTCTCAAGTAAACGTTGATAGTTAAGGTGAGAAAATATTGCTCATTCGATGAATTGTTGAATATTGAGAATCAAACCAATATTCCTTGGTTTGAGCAAATATTGCTCATCTGAGCAAATGTTGCTCGTTTGATGAATAATTGGTAGCGTGACCAGATAAAATATTAAATTAAGATACTGGCAACTAGACCGAGTATAATTAATAAAATGTTGACCATAAGATCAACGAAAAATTATTAGCGTTTGAATCTGGGATTATGAACCTTGGACTCGAAACCCTAATTTGATCAATTGATGGTCTATTGAGAATTAACCATGGAATGAAGGAGGGACCGGCTATATGGATGATGGATCGACCATGTAGCGCCCAGATGCTCCAGTAAACGAAATACCAAAGTCTCTTGAAGACGTTGATGAAAGGATGATTAAATGCCGGTTTAATCATTTATTAAAATAATGCTCGTCTGAGCCTTAGGTGATAAAAACTAATTAATTATGAAGAGATGAGGGACCGACCAAGGGGTAATAAAACCATCCTTGGTTGGTCACGGGATCGTATGACGATCATTCTATGAAATTCCAAGTTGTTTGGAAGAGTTTTTGACCCAAATACGTGCAATTGCGCAAATTAGGTCAACTTGTGAAAATGCGTGGGACCGGCTTCTTACAAGCCAAAGAGCCAACCTTGGTCGGTCAAGGTAACATGCTCACGTGGTCAGAGTGTTTGTGTCTGAGTCCTGAGAATTTTGATATTTTCTGATGTGCGTTTGACCAACATTTTGAGAAAATATGACAAAATCAGGGTTTTTGCTGAAACTGAGGAAACTTCATGAGATGAAGGAAAAATAATAATAAAATGAAGGAATCATGAATTGTGGGACTGGCTATGTCCAAGGCATGGCCGGACGACCAATGATCCCGGTCCCATAGCATTTTTCCTAACTTTATTATATTTTTCATGATTTTATGAAAATACCATGAAATCAAGGAGTTTGTTGAAATAAAGGAGTTTTTGTTGAAATCAAGGAATTTCCTTGAAGTGAAGGAGTTTCCAAGAGATGAATGAAACAAATAATAATAAAATAAGGGCGTGTGAGACCGGCTTGGGCATGGTCGGCCGGCTAGGGCCCGGTCCCGTGAGTTTTCCCTAATTTTATGTATTATTTCATGATTTTATGGAAATTCCATAATTTGAAGGAAATATTATGAAATCAAGGAATTTCATGGGATCAAGGAAAAATAAAAAATAAAAAGACGCATGACCGACCGGCTAGGGCATGACCGACCGGCTAGGGCTTGGTCCCACGAGTTTTCCTAATTTTTATTATTTTTCATGACTTGAAGGAAATATCATGAAATCAAGGAATTTCTTGGGATCAAGGAAACATAAAAAATAATAATAATAAAATAAGTGGCGTGTGGGACCGGCTAGGACATGACCGGCCGGCTAGGGCTCGGTCCCACGAGTTTTCCTAATTTTTATTATTTTTCATGACTTGAAGGAAATATCATGAAATTAAGGAAATACCATGAGATCAAGGAATTTCATGGGATCAAGGAAATAAGAATAATAAAATAATAAGGAATGCAAGGTGTGGGATCGGCCACAACTACGGCATGACCGGCTAGTAGGCTTGGTCCCGCACACCTTTCCTAATTATTTTATTATTTCCTTGATGTGAAGGAAACACCATGAGACTGAGGAGTTTCCTTGAAACAAAGGAATTTTGCTCAAATGAGGGAATTTTCATGAGATCAAGGAAAATAATAAAAGTATGATAAACTATATAAAATTGGGCGTGGGATTGGTCATGGCACGACCGGCCGGACGGTGGGCCCAGTCCCCCAGCGCCTTGGTTAATATTTTATTATTTATTATTTTCTTTCCTATTTTGTATAGGTTCATCGTCTCGTCGTATTTTGAGATGCTCGTTCGTGTGTTCAGGTGCTCGTTAGTGCATTATTGTTGAGTACACTTGCATCCTTTTGGTCGAGGCTTACTCGAAGGTAGCTCAGGTGCCCGTACGTTGAGTATTTATCACTAACCCATGGAGTTCTGCTGGGAAAACCATGAATTGAAGTAACGAAATATTATGAATAACGTAGAATATTTTTCAAGGATCCAGTGAATGAATCCAATGATTTAGGAATAATTAATTGATGGATCTATACTAGTACGATCTTCTAGGAGCATTAATTATTCAAGAGGAATCGAGTGATATGAGCTTGTTGAAGTGTCATATTCCTTCTATATAGTCAGGGAAAACATTGCTACATCCTTGATAGGGTTTTCAATTGTTGTAGTGATAAAGATTCAAACTCTAAGACTTGTGAAGATTAAATTTAAAGATTTAATAATAAAGGGAGAGTTGATGGGTCTAGGATTCCACCGAATTCATATCATAAGGCTCAATTATTTATTCTCAATAATTGTCGTTCAACAAATAAAACAACATAAAATCTGATTTTGCCAAGGTAGATTCTAAAAATATTAGTTATAAATCGTAAGCATGGGACATCAAACATGTAAGAAAGCATAACCCATCAAATAAAGTGATAACTAATTTTAATTAGTGCAAAAGTCAAATAAAGAATAAAATAAATTCACCCATTTATGATATTCGACTTCCTCCGTCGACCCAGTGTAGGGGTCTAGCTTATCATGATAAAAACACACTCAAAAATACAATTCATAGCTCAAATGGTGTTTTTATTAAAGAAAACTAATCTTACAACGAGTTTGCAATGCTTGTTGGGTGTTACAGAGTCCACCGTTACAATGAAATTCAAATGTTGTTGCTGGCGCTGCTGTTATAGAAAACTATAAATGGAAACTATCATAGAAAAACTGTCGCTAAACTGTGAACATGCGACAGTTCATAAACGACAGACCAGAAGTGTAGTCTGTTGTTCTTCGTCTTCTTCTTCTCTGCAGCAGCAGAGAAGTTGCTCTGCAACTCTCTATTCTTCTCCCCCAAACTCTCGATGATCCTTGTCTGAGTCCCATATACCCTTTATATAGCCAACATCACCAAGAAATCTCGCTCAATCACTCCCAGAAATCTTCTATTACTCGGCAGTAAACAAAAATATTCTCCGGATATTTTCTTCTTCATCCACGCATCTGCAGCTGTCCAACCTTCCTTATTTATCTCAGTCATGCTCCAAATTACAGCTAAACTTCTCCAAACACGTTCATTACACGTCTTAAACTCACTATCCTGTTCGAGTGTAACATGACTTATCCAACTAATTTTAGTGTTTTAATCTCCTTAGAAATCGTTCAAACCCAGAACAGCAATATCGGGTTTTCAAAATAAAAACACGCAACTATGTGATTTCTACAAAACCGCGGAATAACCCTATTCTTTTAAATATGATGGACATACCAGACCTGTTTAAGAGTAATAGGCCCAATATAATCCATTAGACCGAATGATTATCGCTGGAAGTCCTTCAAATCCATAACAACAAATCTCGCAGTTCAAACCTGCACTTTCCCGCCAAAATTTGTTCTTTCTGTTTTCATCAATCGGTGATATCCCAGCCAAATATAACTGAATCGGAGCGTATTACCATCTTTGCTTAGTCGGTAGGAACAAACCCATTTGATTTCAGTCATTTAGTCTCACCCAAACACCTCCAAAACCGGAACCCTAATTCTGTAGCCATTTTCCCGCCAAAAACCAGTTTTGAAATGGAGAAGATGAAGGATGCCCCTTATCCTGCTGCTGGGGTGCCGAAAATAATTTGAGTCCCCCTTAGTAATTGAGGTGCCCCTTAACCAACAGTGAGAGTCCGAATAACACGTGTCCTTTGGGTGCAAATAACATTTTTTCGAGCCAATTCTCCACAAGAGCTTATTCTTCCAAAAACAACTAAAACAAATTTATTAGAGAAATAATGAGTCCTCACTAATGTATTTATGGGTTAAAATGCGTCGCACTTTCGTGCTTATCAAATTCCCCCACACTTACATTTTGCTAGTCCTCGAGCTAAACAGAACATTGACCCGCTACACAGCTGATCATAAAATAAGAGAGAGAGAAGACCCGCTACATAGCTGGCCATAAATTTTTTTAGACCCGCTACACAACTGGTCATAACATGCAAGAAAAAAGAAAAGACCCGCTACACAGCTGGTCATAACCGTAACAATCAAATTATTATTATTATTTTTTATATTTCTCATTATTTTTTATAAATTTTTTTTTAAACCTGCTACACAGCTGGTCATAACATGCAAGAAAAAGGAACAGACCCGCTACACAGCTGGTTATGATTTGCAAGGAATTTCCTGAAAAAATAAAGTAAAAAGTTAACCTCTCCCCCACACTTAAATATTACATTGTCCTCAATGTAATTGAGTCATCCAACACAAATATTAAGATGGGAAATGCAAAAAGTAAACGAAAATATAAAAATATAAATAAAAAAAAATACACCTACTGGAATATACAAAAAGGATCCCCATAAACTAACAACCTGAAAATTTGGGGATCAACCCAAAATACAACATTTACAAATGACAGCTTCACACTTATGTTATCACGATGGGGAGACACTGAAACTATCAAAAACAGAGACTTACCTCCAAACCAAGTTTTTACAACACAAGGAAGTGTGTAAAGAACATAATATGGGGATATTATTGGGACTGGGAAATTTTCAAATGGCTCATGCACGATATCAGGAATAGGCAAGTCATCTGGGTACTTAGATGCAAAGTAATCCAACAACACTTTAGAAGCACACAATTCTAACCCTAAATTAGGCAACTTTTGGAAGTCTAGGGGTCTAGAAACAACCTCTAAATTGGGTGAATTATCTTGTGGGATGGATTCATCTATGAAATTAGGCAAATCATCCACAAAATCAGCTACAAGGTCATCTATATGTTCTGTTTGGAACAGAGAGTCATTGCAAGATTCATCATCATCAGCATATAATCTTTGACATTCAAGAACTCTCAATCTTTGTTCCAAACTAGGCGATGTGTGTTTGTAATACTTCTCATATATTGTTAAAGGTGATTCTTCACTTACCACATGTGGAGTAGAAACTCCATACTGTTGCCTACGCTTATATTCAGCAAGCGTCATCTCAGATGAGGTTTCCTGATAATTTGACTTTCTACGCTTATATTCCGCCAGCGTCATCTTAGGTGACATATCCCCAGAAGAAGTCATTATCCTCAAAATGTCCCTGAAAAGAAATACAAAAGAAACGCATAAAAAGGAAAAATAAAAATAAAAAATCTAAAATAAAATGAAAATATTGTACAAAAAACAAAATGATAGGGTTTTCAATTGTTGTAGTAATAAAGATTCGAACTCTAAGACTTGTGAATATTAAATTTAAAGATTTAATAATAAAGGGAGAGTTGCTGGGTCTAGGATTCCACCGAATTCATATCATAAGACTCAATTATTTATTCTCAACAATTATCGTTCAACAAATAAAACAACATAAACTCTGATTTTTTCAAGGTAGATTCTCAAAATATTAGTTATAAATCGTAAGCATGAGACATCAAACATGTAAGAAAGCATGACCCATCAAATAAAATGATAACTAATTAATCAAAATCATAATTCTAATTTTAATTAGTGCAAAAGTCAAATAAAGTATAAAATAAATTCACCCATTTATGATATTCGGCTTCCTCCGTCGACCCAGTGTAGGGTTCTAGCTTATCATGATAAAAACACACTCAAAAATATAATTCATAGCTCAAATGGTGTTTTTATTGAAGAAAACTAATCTTACAACGAGTTTGCAACGCTTGTTGGGTGTTATAGAGTCCACCGTTACAATGAAATTCAAATGTTGTTGCTGGCGCTGCTGTTACAGAAAACTATAAATGGAAACTGTCGTAAAAAACTGTCGCTAAGCTGTGAACATGCGGCAGTTCATAAACGACATACCAGAAGTGTAGTATGTTGTTCTTCGTCTTCTTCTTCTTCTCTGCAGCAGCAGAGAAGTTGCTCTGCAACTCTCTATTCTTCTCCCCCAAACTCTCGATGATCCTTGTCTGAGTCCCGTAAACCCTTTATATAGCCAACATCACCAAGAAATCTCGCTTAATCACTCCCAGAAATCTTCTATTACTCGGCAGTAAACAAAAATATTCTCCGGATATTTTCTTCTTCATCCACGCATCTGCAACTGTCCAACCTTCCTTATTTATCTCAGTCATGCTCCAAATTACAGCTAAACTTCTCCAAACATGTTCTGTACACGTCTCAAACTCGCTATCCTATTCGAGTGTAACAGGACTCATCCAACTGATTTTAGTGTTTTAATCTCCTTAGAAATCGTTCAAACCCAGAACAACAATATCGGGTTTTCAAAAGAAAAACACGCAACTCTCTGATTTCTTCAAAACCGCGGAATAGCCCTATTCTTTTAAATATTATGGACATACCAGACCTGTTTAAGAGTAATAGGCCCAATATAATCCATTAGACCGACTGATTATCGCTGGAAGTCCTTCAAATCCATAACAGCAAATTTCGCAGTTCAAACCTGCACTTTCCCGCCAAAATTTGTTCTTTCTGTTTTCATCAATCGGTGATATCCCAGCCAAATATAACTGAATTGGAGCGTATTACCATCTTTTCTTAGTCGGTAGGAACAAACCCATTTGATTTCAGCCATTTAGTCTCACCCAAACACCTCCAAAACCGGAACCCTAATTCCGCAACTATTTTCCCGCCAAAAACCAGATTTAAAATGGAGAAGATGAAGGATGCCCCTTATCCTGCTGATGGGGTGCCGACACTAATTTGAGTGCCCCTTAGTAATTGAGGTGCCCCTTAACCAACAGTGAGAGTCCGAATAACACGTTCCTTTGGGTGCAAATAACATTTTTTCAAGCCAATTCTCCATAAGAGCTTATTCTTCCAAAAACAACTAACACAAATTTATTAGAGAAATAATGAGTCCTCACTGATGTACTTATGGGTTAAAATGCGTCGCACTTTCGTGCTTATCAATCTTGAAGACGTTATTGCTCTATACTAGTAGGCAAGATGTCTAGGAGCCGTCTAATCTTGCGATTCTATATGGAAGTAATTACCGGAATTGCTCAGTATTCATGAGATGTGACGTTGCCTCAGCTGAGAGACTACACATCTACATATACTCTGAGAGACAGCATTCTCAGTCAAAGATTTTGTGGCATGAGATTTCATGCTTTCGACAAGATCCACGAGTCTCAACACTCATCTGATTGCTGGATCAGGAGTACTACAATTATGGTTTTAAGATTTTAGCCTTTGTCGAAAATCCACCATCTACAATACGAGAATGGGACATCCGACAGTGGAATGTCTCGCGATAAGAAGCATGTTTGAAAAAAAAACGCGAGTCTGGAGAGCTCGAGGCTGCAAGACAAATGATCGAACGAGACCCTTTCCCGCGTCACTAAGAATGGAGGAAGCCTATGAGCTAAATGTAACAGCGTGATGGCAAACAACGGGTAAAAATAATAATAATTGTTAATGTCTCTCCCTTATAAACAATTGCAAAAAAAAAAAAAAAATCTTAAAGTTGTTAAAAAGAAAGGCCGCGGAACGTTAATGACGTCCGGTCGGCTGACAAAAGGTCGCGGAACGTTAATGACGTTCGATCGGCTGACAAAAGGTCACGGAACGTTAATGACGTCCGATCGACTGACAAAAGGTCGCGGAACATTAATGACGTCCGATCGACTGACAAATGGTTGTGGAACGTTAATGACGTCCGATCGACTGACAAAAGGTTGCGGGAAGCCAATGGCGCCCGATCGACTGACAAAAGGTTGCGGAACATTAATGACGTCCGATCGACGGATAAAAGGTTGCGGGAATCCAATGGCACCCGATCGACTGACAAAAGGTTGCGGAACGTTAATGACGTCCGATCGACTGACAAAATGTTACGGAACGTTAATGACGTCCGATCGACTGACAAAAGGTTGCGGGAAGCCAATGGCGCCCTCTCGACTGACAAAAGGTTGCGAAACGTTAATGACGTCCGATCGACTGACAAAAGGTCACGGAACGTTAATGACGTCCGAACGACTGACAAAAGGTCACGGGAAAGCCAATGGCACCCGATCAATTAACAAAAGATTGTGGAGCGTCAATGACGTTTGATCGATTTATTAAAGTTGAAGGAACGCCAATGACACCCGGTCGACTGGAAAATTAACTAAAAACATGAGGCAGATAGCGCCCAATTAACCGAAAACTTGCAGGAACGCCAACAACGTCCGATTAATTGATGAAAGATAGTAGGAACGCCAATCACGCCTGCTCAACTGACAAATAACGATGCGACCAGTGGACAAAGGGGGAGAAAAAAGAGTAAGCACATTCATATCGTGCCCCGCCCACCCACACCGCAAGCTGATCCAATGAAATCAGGGGGGGAGTAGGCGAGTTCAAACACATAAACCGCGGTCTCCCATCTCGTTGAGGAAAGCAGAGGGGAGCAGGCACGTCTAATATACATTCCGCCATTGAAAAAAGGGGGGAGTGGGCACGTCCACCCCGTACCATACACAATTCTCAGTGGTGACGCGCAATAAACAACAAAGCAGGAAAGAAAGCATGCACAATTAAAAGATTCAAACACCGTAAACTTAACATCAGAGTCTAAAAAAAAGGAAAAAAGAGAAAAGAGAGCAAACAAAAGAAAAACACAACAACCCGGTTTAAAAATAGTTCAGCGGGAAAAGAGAGATGAAATTATTCATGAGGTAGAAGGTAAAGAAAGTGCATCATATTGATTGAAGGGAGGACAGCTCCTGCTGCGCCTGCTCAAGAGCATCTTGGGCACCCTTCTCTGCAGCTTCTGCACGAAGTAGCTCATCTCTCGCCGCGCCCACTTGGGTAAGAAGCTTGTCCAACACCTCTTTCCTTTGTTTGGTCACCCCATAACACTTCTCCAATTCTTCCTTGAGCTTGGTCACCCGTGCGGTAAGTTGAACGCGGGGGTCTTTACGACTCTTCACATGCACTAACAATGCCTCCATCCAGCCTATTGGAAACTTCAAGTGATGGATGTTCGCACGGACGCCTCCCAGCCAATAATCTTAGCTGCAGAGATGGGATTATTTCCCACCTTAGTAAGCTCGTCAGTAACCTCCAACAGATTCTTAGTCATGTAGCATAGAGTCCTCATATCCAATAGGCCGACACTAACCATATAACCACCAGTGCGCTCAACAATTTCTTTGTACGCGGAATCAAAATTAGATGGAACCCAAAACCCATAAACCAGAGTATGAGTAGAAGGGTCCACCCTGGCCGCAGCGGCCTTCACCACCATGGGAAATTGGAGTTGCGCACCCGTATCATCCTGAGGGACTGTTACTTGGATATTGGTCAGCTGCATGTCCACTTGAGATACATCGCCATCTTTACGAGGGTGCTTGGAGCCGCTATCACTGCTGGCAATTACGCGCCGGCCGGCATCAATCCCAGGGGTTTCGGGTTTGCTCCCTCCCTTGCGATTACTACCCATAGCCTAATAATAGAACCAATTATTAATATAGATATGGGTTCACGGAAAATAAAGCAAAAATATTATCCCTATTTTTCTAACCTTGGACGCAGCTTGACGTTGCGATGTATTGATATCCTTGTCGTGGGACACCGAAGAACCAGATGACGAGCTTGGGCCGCTAGATGCGCTTGAGAATCCAAAGTGAGTAACATGATAAACAAATCCTGATAATTTATAGCAAAAATAAGGGTAAGAGAGAGAGAGAAACATCCATATACGCAAGACAGAATAGTTGGTTACCTTGAAAACCCCCAGTACGGAACGCCACGTGGGTTGAGGACCCACCAAACACTGAACGGTTAGACCTAGATGGGCTCATTGATTCCAGAAAAGCATTAGGAGGAATAGGCACCTCACCTAAAACACGAACAGTCTGTGCCCGCGGAGGATTGACTAACAACACGTTCAGGCGCGGAGAAACCCATTCGCTGCCACCCTCGAACAAGTTTATTCCGAGGTTGTGTAATTGATCAGAAAAAGAGGGAGGCGAATTTTTGACAACACCATGAAGAGACTTCGACGCGCCACTTTGATAAGGTTGCCCAAATTGTGAAGGGGAAACGTTATAAGAGGAGTTGGACGCTTCGCGTCTAGACTTTTTAGCAAGACTCTTTTCGGTCCAGTCGCATTCGGGCATGTTTAAATACTCTTCTATTACATAAGAAGGGGCCTTACACCCCAAAAAAGTGGAAGGCGGAGCACCCTGGGACAGGCGAGCCAATGGCCCATCAGCGACCGAGTTGGTTCTAAAAATATATATAATAAACATACCTATGTAATCTGAAGGACTAGAATTAATACCTGAATCGTCAAAGGGCTTGAAGATGATCGGGGTACGTTCAAACGAGGGGGCTTGCGATTGGAAAATTTCGTCTCCCTTTTCGGACGGATAGGATCATAACCCTCGGGAGGATCCCAGGAAGTCATGATAATCTCTAAAGGACGGCCTTTAGTACCTGAGGAGAGATGATATTCCATGGCCGCGGAATCGTCAAGTTTGATTCTTCCTGAGGCATGAAGTGCCTTAAGATCCGCGTGTGACAAATCTTGATCAGGGCTGGGTCCGTAGGAATAAATTCAAGGCGCGGCATCGTGTCAGAAGTTGATAGTCATGAGCACCCTCAGTAACCCCCGAAGACCGACTCGCAAGAGGATGTTTAAACGAAAAATTAACCCCTTGATCATCCAAGCGCACTGGACCTTTAAAAATGAAACGATTAAAACTAGCAATGATGTCCGAAGTATCTGTACTCTCCGGGGGAGGGAATCTAAGGGAAAATCCTTGGTAAAACCCGATTTGGCGAGACGCACGATCAGGGTTGTAAAACATGGCTATAAATTTGCCGGCATGAAAGCCAGGAAGATAACCAGGTAATACCGCCATCACCGCGTCAAAATCTGATTCGTACAGAAGTTGCGACGAGTCTAAATCCGCGTCGAAGGGCGCTGTGAAATCATAGTGGGACGGACCAGATCGACCATCATGATAGGGGCATGGCTTGAAATCTGTAGACACATCCAAGAACTTTGCTATATCACCCTTCGGTATCTTCCCTTTCTTGCGCCAGAGGGCCATGCGAGGATAACTATGATCGACGGGAACTTTCTTCACCGAACCATGGGCCTGATCACATCCTCTTCGTGGTGAACCTCCAAGACGTGGGGATCAGGGGCGTATGGAGGAATGTGTTCCCAATACCACGCAAGCATGAAAGAGGCAGGGATAAAAGTCTCGATTTTTTGCGCCCCCACTATCTGAAGGTCTTGGCATAACAAATCCAAATGACGGTATAATCCAGCTAGGAACATATGAGCGAGAGGAAAAGAGACCCCGCGAGACAACAACACCGCCATGGGAATCAGCTCGTTCTTTATTGTATCCTGGGGACTATACTCGAACACGTCGCGACAGAGCCAAAGAAGAATGAAGGCATCCAACTATGCTCGAGGCTTCGGCTGCTGACGCCCCGGGGGAAGCACCTTTCCTTCTATAAGCCGCGGAGCCCAGAACCGAATCCAAAGAGGAAACAACGGGTGTTTATGATCCTTGGGGAACCATTCATAGTCAGCTGCAACAGCCGAAGAATTGGGACCATGAATCGACTCATAAGCGCGGAAAGAACTACTAAGGAGATGCTCCCCCAAGGGAGTCGGGGTTTTCTTCCTCTTCTTATCCCCGATAAGCTTAGATTTTCCTTTAGCGACACCAGAGGGCTTTGTTTTTCCGGTGCTGATAGTCTTTCCCCCCGCGGGAATGATTTTCCGCGTATGATCTTTTGCGTCCGATGCCTTGTCCTTTCGCACTATTTAACACGAGAAGCATCCTTGTAGTCTAACAAATAAGCCCCCAACGTCCGATCTTCTAGGGTCAATGCTTCATAAACTGTCGCCTCGTTGTAGGAATGGGTCCCATGGAGAGGTAGACCGGTAAGTGCGACGACATCTTCCAAGACCACGGTGGCCTCACCCCAGGATGTAAGGAGAGTACGTACAAGAGGGATCCAGCGGCATAAGAGTCGCGTTGTATCGCGCCGACATCTCTCTATTTCCCGATGGAGAGAAGAATCTATAGCCTCGTAAATTCTGGCCTTACGAAGCATAGCCGCGTGGTCGGGGTTATCACGATTATAATTCACCCAATGCGGCCATATCGCGGGAGTCTTCGATGTAGAACGAGTGTCGATATCAGGAAGCTCATAATCACCATGATGGATAGCCATACGAGGAACCCATTTGAACGAATAAGTAGTTGTGTCAGCTGGCTCGGGGTACATAAGCCACCCGGGGGCGTTTGGGTAAGGCAATACCGGAGGGTTCAGGAGACGGGAGACAAGATTATCATCCAGAGGCATCACGCGTCTTCCCCCTCGGAATTCCTTTAATTTTAATCTGCGTTTTAACACGGGAGTTCCGGAGAACTCTGCAAGCGTATAAGACTCACCATCAGCAGGGGGAGGTAAGTGGATCTCCATTTCCCCTGAGTACTCACTCTCCTCCGAGCGATTGCTCATTATTTCCTCCGACTCGTCGGAATCACTAGAAGAATTATCATCATAAGAACTACTAGACACGGCACGTGTGTGTGTGCAGTGAAAAGAAAAGAGGTGAACGGTGAAAGAAGTGAAAGAAACAAGTAAATTAGAGGGCTCATATATATAGGGAATCTGAAGACATAAAGGCGACAGTTGCACGAACGTACACGATAATTGATAAGGAACTGAAGAGGTCGTGCTAGGAGTAGTTCAAACGTCGCCCACGAACGCCAAGGGTGAATATATCCAGATAATGACTATAAGGTTATCTTACGATTAACCTCATAGTCAGGGGACTAATGTTGATACATGAAAAATAACTCCCCTTAACCGGTCTAGGATGCCCCAAATGAGGGAAAGGTTACACATGGAACATGGGTACTTGAGGACTAGGGACCAAGTCCACCAATAAGGTATCCATGAGATGAAAGGGACAATGAGGGAATTAATAAGGAAGAAGGAGGCTATATTAGATAAGGGATGGCATTAGTAGTAATTAAGAAGGTTTAGGACACATGGCAATATGTCATAAAAATAAGGGGCTTTTGGAAAGTATATATAAGAAAGGACAAGGTACAATGGAAAGATAACTCTCTCTCATATTATTCTAAGAAACGTGAGGTCATCTTGGTAAACTAGGACGGGTAGAACCTAACAGAATTCCGGTATTAACAGTCACCAAATTTGAAGTATCCGTGCTTCATAGGTGATGATCAATGCGTATGCAGAATATGTTATAAAGCCCGTTGAAGCGATATTTGCTTGCTTGAAGGCCATTACATTGTGGAATATGAAACCTAGTTACAATCCATAACCGATCCCAAAGTTCTTATCCCGCGATTGACTTTTTTTAAATCTATTCAAATCAAATACATTTTGAAAATTAGTTTCATAATTTCTCTCCCTCTCAAAGTTAAGAGCTATCAGAATGATATAACCGTCAATCTAAGATACTTTTCGTTTTTTTTAAGAATATCGTTCTCATTAATCATCCTCTTAGTATTCCTGGTAACCCTAATACCCTCTCTTTTCTACCTATAAACTTTCTTAAACAAAACTTTGGTCGTTTGCACAACCGAAACTTTACTCTCACCATGGACTATGAAAACACAAATCAAGTTTCTGAGTTGGTCAACAGGTTCAAGAAAGATACTTAAAAACTATGAGATACCTCTGAAGTTATGGTTTACCAAAGTGATAACGATAATGAAGTTGAGGAAGATACATAATAAAAAGCTAGTCTTACTGGCAAAATAATTATTGAAGGAAAAATTAGCCAAAAAATGGTTGAGAATTACATCAACTTTACCTGGAATTTCATTCCTCCTGAAGATGTCATTGATCCAAATATTATGGTATCCAAGTTCAGCAAAAAAGAGTTACTAAATTTTCCGAGAATTGAGACCATGGAGTATGAATGGTAATCTTTTTGTACTTCATGAATAGTATGGGTCGGGATAGTGCGTGAACTACTATGGTGAATACTCGGGTGAGCTACATGGTCACAGAAGGCGTAAATGCCATGGATAGACTCTTATTTATTTCCGGGAACCTTAGCTTAGAGTCCCTAAAACGGAATGGATGGTCACGTATCGAGGATTTATCGGATCGGGGGCAGGAAAGAAGATGAAACCTATAACAAAAATTAGATGCTCGCCGTAAGTCTTGTATCTTGCACTTCAAGAGACCTCCCTAAGTGTGACCGGCATTCCAGAAAAGATTTATATAATGTATATTGGGGTTTTCAATGCTTCTGGATACAATTAAAAGTATTTCTACCCGAACACATGAATCCTGAGTCAATTAAGAAGATATGAGAAATAATGGGGGAAGTCATTGCTAATAACTTGCTGATGATATTCTGGTGGCTGGAGATCCGGTTAAAGTTTGTCTGCTGATTGATTTGGATAATCCTTTAAGAAGAGGTGTTAAATCATTAATTAATGTTGGAGACAGTAGATGGATAAAAAAAATTCACGAGAACTATTTTTTTTTTTTGAAGAATGCTTCATAATGCATCACTCCAAGAATGCTTTTAAGGATACAGCCGGATATCTAGCTAAAGCTCATGAAAAAACATATTTCTTTAGCAAAATTAAAGTAAACAAATGTACCAAAGGTCTGAAAATAGCTAATATTATTTTATTTCAAAGAAGAATCCTAAGAACCTGGAAAAACCTTCATCATTTACTCCTCCGAAAGATGGTATAATTGCAACGTGGATTTCATTTCTGGAAATACTTCCCAGGATAGTTGTGATAGTACTACAATTTGTTAAAGATTTCGCATTGAGGAAACACCCTCTGCCAATCAAATCCAAAACATTCCTTTCAACATTACCAGTGGCCTTCCTGCAGCATCATATACTACTCACAGGTTTACAACTGGGGATAAGTAATAATATTATTCTTATTACTTATACTACTTTTACTTCTTCTTCAAGTGATGATTAGGTCAATTCTATCATCCAAATAGTAGGGCTAAAAGACATTGCTTTTATCGTTAAGGAGCAAACTTGGACAAGCAACAATCTGGGTACTGGGAATAAAAGATCCATAATTGATACAGATCTTGGTAATGATGATTGTACTACCTACTTTCCCTGTATCTAAACTGTTACATCTTTCTCAAAGTGGCAATGATCACTGTTCAATAATGTTAGTCTTTGATTATAATGAACGAAATCTCTGGAAACCGTTCAAAAAATTTCTAACTTGGCTACATGATAAAACTTGTGTTGTTGAAATAACTAAGGCCTGGGAAAATGATGTACATGGATCTGCAACTTTCAAATTCACAAAGAATTTATAGTTTACAAGGATTGCTCTCTCAATATAAAAAAATCATTCCGGTGATATTCATCAAAAAGTGGATATGCTTCAGAATCAATTATCTAGTACTCAAGCTCGACCTCACTATGTTGAAAATACTTCTAAAGATTTTAAAATCAGAGATAATTTTTTGACATACATGGACAATGATATCAAGTATTTCCCCACCTTAACCAAAAAGAAGAGAGACATAAACAACATTGAATCTTTAAAAGACGAAGATGGTAACTGGTTGCATTCTAGAGAAAATATATTTATATTGTTAACTAATCATTTCTAAGAGATAAGTACATATACATCTCTCTAATTCATGAATATCATTATAATCTTCTACCTAGAATTATTATTGTGAAATAAAATAGATTACTTCTTAATCCCCTCCCCCCCCCCCCCCCCCCTAAATGAAGAAATTCTAAGCATTCTAAAAGGCATGGAAAACTGGTCAGCTCCATGTTCATAAGGTTTTCAAGCAGGTTTTGATACATATTAATGGAGTATTATTAGCGCTGAGGTATGTGAGATGGTCAAAAAATTATTTTCTTCTGGTTTCATACTTCAATCATTTAACAAGACATATATTTCTCTCATACCTAAAACTAAGAAACCAACAACTCCATCAGAATTTTGGCTAATTGGTATTTGTAATACTTCTTATATAATTATTTCAAAGATTACGGTTTGCAAAATGATGCCTCTAATTTCAAAAAATAATACTCCTTATCAGGCAACTTATGTTTTTAGCAGGCTGATTAATGATTATTGCTTGTGCACTTATTCATTATATGAGAAGGTAGGAAGGTGAAGGTATTCGGCTAGCTCTTAAGGTGGACATGTCTAAGGCATTTAATAGACTAGAGTTGAAATTTCTTCTTAAAGTTCTCAAGAGTTTCGGTTTTTATGATGAGTGGAATCAATTAATTTATCAATTCATCAGTACAACATCTCTATCTGTACTTCTCAATGGTGAAAAAGCGGGGGTCTAACAACCTCACCCAATATTTCGCTTAGCAATCTGTATGGACTAACTCTAATATACTTTTAAGAGAATCAACTAGACAACCAGACTTAATCTTAATAAAAAGTATATGAAATATCTCAATTTCTCGATTCAATCCTCACTCAAGCAAATATAAATCTGCGAGTCTGATTGAATACAAGAGAAATAACTTGAATCATAACAAAGACCAATGTTCAAGGATCAATCAACAACCAAAGGTTGGATTTACCAATTGACCGATTAAACGCACAACATGTGATATTTCAATTATATAACAAAATATAATGCGGAAAATAAATAACACAAACACCAGAAGTTTTGTTAACGAGGAA
The DNA here is from genome assembly GCF_003573695.1 of Papaver somniferum. Classification (NCBI taxonomy): domain Eukaryota; kingdom Viridiplantae; phylum Streptophyta; class Magnoliopsida; order Ranunculales; family Papaveraceae; genus Papaver; species Papaver somniferum. The sequence continues at coordinate 118,134,141 of NC_039365.1, read as the reverse complement.
ACCGCAAATGCAGGAAAATCCCGTGACCTAGTCCAGATTGAAAAGCACACTGTATTAAGCCGCTATAGAAACTAGCCTACTACAAACTAACTTCGGTCTGGATTGTAGTTGAACCCCAATCAATCTCACATTGATTCAAGGTACAATTGCGCTCCTTATGTCTCTGATCCCAGCAGGATACTACGCACTTGATTCCTTTAGCTGATCTCACCCACAACTAAGAGTTGCTATGACCCAAAGTCGAAGACTTTAATAAACAAATCTGTCTCGCACAGAAAAGTCTACAGGAATGGATAAATCAGTCCCCCACAGAAATACCTACGAGTTTTGTTCCGTCTTTGATAAATCAAGGTGTACAGGAACCAATTGATATACCGGACTTATATTCTCGAAGAAAAACCTAGAAATATCAATCACCTCACAATAATCTTAATTGACTAGCGAAACAAGATATTGTGGAATCACAAACGATGAGACGAAGGTGTTTGTGACTACTTTTCTATCTTGCCTATCGTAGATATAAATATCAATCCAATCTTACGATTGCACTCAATCACGATAGAAACAACAAGATCAGATCACCCAACTACAGAGAAAATATTTGGGTCTGGATTCACAATCCCAATGAAGTCTTTAAGTCGTTAACCTACAGGGTCTCGAGAGAAACCTAAGGTTAAAGGAGAATCGACTCTAGCTTATACAACTAGTATCACACAAGAGGTGTGGGGCTTAGGTTTCCTAGTTTCCAGAGTTCTTCTTTATATAGTCTCCAAATCAGGGTTTTCAATCTAAGTTACCTTGGTAACAAAGCATTCAATATTCACCATTAGATGAAAACCTGATTAGATTCAAGCTAATATCTTTCAACCGTTAGATCGAACTTAGATTGTTATACACACATGAAATGTAACTTCATTTAGGTTTGGGTAAACGTACCTAAACGTTTACACTTAGTTGGTTCAATAGTAGTTAACCAATGGTTAGCCATATGAGCACTTTCATATCAACCTTATTCATCTTCACCATAACTAGTTCAAATGACTCAAATGAACTAGTTAGAGAGTTGTTCAACTTCTTAGATCTCATAGAAGTATACAAGACACAATCGAAGCAAAATCGGTTTGATTCACTCGAATCGATTCATGAACATTATAGACACGGTTTGCAAAGATTGTTTTCCTTGATATATAAATGTTTTATTTCATGAACAAACCAATTTTAGAAAGTAACCTACCTGAGTATGCGAACAGGTACGCGTACTTAAGTAACTGGATTGAGTTTGGTTTCACTTTCAAACTCCAACAGAAATTCACGGACGTGAACTTTCCGCTAGTACGCGTACGGGTACGCATACTCTCCCGGATTTCCAACAACCGCCAGTACGCGTATGGGTACGCATACTTTGGGTTCCCGGTTTTGTACTTTTACACAAATGTGAAAACACACCATGTTTATATCCAAAGATGGTTACATGTTCTAAACCCTCATTTCAATCATTGAAACTTTCTTAGAGGATGTTAAATAGTTGTTATTCACAAATTATTTTTCATCAAAGCGATTTTCAAGTTATTGAAATAATCAACATGACTTTCGTCACGAGTAAAGATGAACTTGTCCAAAGCGAAAGCTTACCAACACATATTTCGAGAAATAGATAAGCGAGATAAACTCGGATTGAAATAGCAAATGTGTATAATCGAAGTCTATATAGAAATACGACTTTTTTTCTCAAGATAGGAGATAGAATAGATATACTTTTGAGTGATAGATAAGTTCAAGTCTCCACATACCTTTTTGTCGATGAATTTCCACCAGTTCCTTGAGTAGTTCTTCGTCTTTGCATGATGAACGCTGTGGAGTCTAGATCTCAACTACACTTACTATCCTAGTACGAGACTTAGCTATAAATAGACTATAAATCAAGACTTATAGTTTTGGCAACTAAACTTGACAAACAAGCTTGAGATAGCAATGCCTGCGAGTTCGACCGAGCAGTGCTCTAACAATCTCCCCCTTTGTCAATTTTAGTGACAAAACTATCAATACATATGGAATACAAAATAAATAAACTTTGCAACTTCTCATCCACATGCTTGATCTCCTTGGTTCTTCAACATTACTCGAAATCTTCGTCATTTCTAAGTACTCCAATGATTCCAAAGGTATTCAATTCAGCATCATCGTTGTTCAAGATCCGTAGCCATAACAATAAGAAAACAATAGCTCTGAATCATTGTTATACAGTGTCATAGTATTATCATACAACATCAAAGTTCAATTATATCACAACTTTAAAAACAATACTATGGTGATATGTATCACTCCCCCTTAGTTAATACTCCATCTCACATGAAAACCACTCCCCCTTACATAATGATCCTAAAACCATATGTATTTGTAGTGTGAAATACACATTGATTCTCCCCCTTTTTGTCAGTAAAATTGGCAAAGGTACGAAAACTAGTGGTATCCTAATGAAATTTCCATAGAGACACTTCCTGACCAAAAGAAAGCACATATCAACTTTTTAGATGTAATCATATAGACGAAACTAAATACATTCATCAAGGAGTTTATAAAGATACAAGATAACCCCTAAAATATTCCACAACCGCACTCCCCACAAAGATTTGGCAATTAAGCACAAGTTCAATTAAGAACTCTCCCCCATAAAATGTCACTCCCGAGAGAACAACTAGAGCGACCTTACTTTCACAAGAAAAGAAGGATTTCTTTGGACATTACATGAAACATGAATTTGTATCCAAAAATCTCAATTAAATTAACCACAAGAGAACCCATGATTAATTTAATCGGAAATGCTCACATAAGAGAACTTATGGAGCCGCACATTATATACACAAAAAATATGGATCAAGGAAGATCAATACTGCGGAATAAACAAAGATTCATTCTATTCTTCATCATTATTTGCACAATGACATATAATAGACTTAATCTTTGTAAACAAAAGCTAATTCTATCTTCCATCAATATTTTCATAATGACATAATAGGCTTAACTTTTGTTTGTCAAAAGTTCATTCAATCTTTTATCAGTACTTGCATATCGACATATGAAAGACTTAACTTTTGACCACGTATGGGACAATCATAGTTCACGGACGCAAACACATATATCCCATAAAAAGTTTGCAATATATGAAACCATAAAGATTAATACTGTAAAATCATCTTCCAAACAAACTTTAGAATTTAAACTAATAAACCTAAAAACATTGAAGATGAAAAACGTTGGACATAGCTATGTGTAATCACAATAATGGCTATTCCAAACCCTAGTTATCCTTCTTAAAACACAAGAATAAATTCTCATAAGAAGTTTCCTAGATATAAACAAGAATCAAGTTTCTTTGATAACATCATACCTTTGAAAGGGTCCATCATAAAAGGTATCACTGACATCCTTGATTCTTTTGACCGTAGAAACCCCATGTTCATGAGTGAGAACAGTAACTTTCGGATCAACAATGCGAGCAAGATGCCTAGCTTTGACACAGTTCATATGAGCTTCTTATGATTCCTGATCAAGGTGTTTTGATTATCAAGGATTTTGGCCTGACCATCAATAACTTGATTTATTTGCAGTTGAAGATTTGCAAACTCGACCCTAGAGTCATTCTGAAAAAGAATTAATTCCTTGACGGATTCTCTAACCCAGGAGTTATACTCTTTCCTTTCAACCATCCTTTTCAGGACAACTTCTTGAACAAAATCGCATCCTTTAGAGTCTTCTTCCATCTCAAGATTCACAACTTCTTGAGGTCTTGAGGAGTTTTCCATACCTCTTTTTTTTTATTAGGGAAGGTAAAACAATATAAGATATATATATATATATATATATGTTTTTCAAGCACGAGAGTGACACCCTTGTTGTGGAAACCCTAAACTCCCAAGAGAGACCCGGACATTCGTGGACTGGTTGAAAATAACAGAACATAAGAGATTTAAAAAGAACAAAATACCTATGTTTTCATGTATCCCATATCAACATGACTCAATAATTAAAAAGTTAATCAGAGCATAAGGATGAGATACATCAACAAGGAGTCAAGTGACTCTACTTTCACATCAAAAGAAAACAACACAATCAAACATAATACAAATATAAAACTACAGTAGACTTGAGTATCTCCCAAGAGTCATTCTTGCATCTCTCAAGTTAGATACAAGAATAAATATGCCTACGATTAGGCAGTCAAGTGAGATGTAATCTCACTATGAGTATTGAGAGATGAGTTGTAAATTCCATTTGAAGGTTTGAACCTGGTATTCCTTACCTTCCTTCGGTTATTTTTAATTCCATAAGAATTAAACATAACCTTATCAGGTGATCCATCGGAAATATTTTTCTGGGGATTAAGTCTAGGACCTCTAGAAATTGGTTCCAGAGAATTAGAAGAGACATGTCTCCACCATATAGACTTAGATTTACCAGACTTATTCTCATAAATACTGGGAACGTGTATTTTTTGGTGTAAGAATTTGCAACGTTCGGAGGAACACGGTTCCTGTGGGGATTTCGAGATGAGTGACCATTGAAATCCATTTTATGAGAATCTTGTTTTTCTGCAGGAATAAACTCCATTATAGTGGTCAACTCTACATGGGTCCTGATGTGATTTTAATTGTTGTAGAAAAAGTGGTAATAAGATTCATTCAACTCGAACTTGTGAAGGGTTTTCGAAAATTAAATAAAGTTGTTTCAAAGATAATAAGAAAATACCGAGACCCTGGATTCCACCATTAACCAATTAAGTGATAAATTCTAATCAATATTCATGCAATTCTTTCTTTTAAAGTGATCTAATATTTTGCCTCAATAGATTTTTGAAGTAATAGTTGTAATCACAAAGCATGAAACATCAAAAGTTTTAGAACCAAGCATGCTCCATAAAAACGATTCACAACTACTCAATAAAAATCAATTTTCTATAACCACTCTATGCAAATAATCATGTAAAATAGTTGCAATAAATAATTAAATATAATTTACCACTTTTAATGGAACAATGGATTCCTCCGTTGCCTCGGCTAAGGGGTTTAACTCCTCATATTAATCACTTGCTCAAAATATATGTTTATAACTCAAAAAGTGTTTACAAGAGGTGAAGCAATAAAACAGAAAAATTGCAACAGAAATAACTGTTGCAAAGGCGCTGTTCAATTGTTACAGTGAAAGAAAAGGTGACAGACAGTTCAGATGTTACAGAGAAGTGATGTTGCGAATTTGAGACGCTGTTCTTCCTTGCAACGTTTGTTCTTCAGCAGCAGCAGAAACACGTAACTTCCTGCAACTCGATCTTCTCAGCTCTGTAGTGCTCTAAACTACTCCAAACTCTTCGTCCCCCTTCTTGGGACCCTAAGAAACCTATTTATACATCAAAGGACGATTAAATCTCTCCCAAATCGCTTCGAAATCTCTTCTTTCCTTCCTTGGCAGTCACGACAATAATCTCTTCCCTAATTCGTTTCACGCGTTTCTGAGCTCTCCCAATTATATCAAACTCCTCCTTAGATAGAATATGTATCTTTGGAACGAATTTCTTGCCTTTAATCTCTCTGAATGTCCAAAAACAAACTCGACAGGGACCGTGTTTCCTTTTTTACTCTGTTTCCTTTTTCCGGCAATTCCAGCCCAATTCGATCGATCCAAACACATGTATTAAACCTGTTTTGCTCTATCAAGTCCAGCCTAATCGATTTCCAGCGTTGAATCACTTTAAAACTGCCCAAAGCTTCACGTCCAAAATCAGCAGACGTGAATCTCTTTTCCCGCCAAAAACCGTTCTAAACGTGAAGAAGAAAGGTGTCCCCCTATCCAGTTCCGGTGTCCCTTTAGCACATCCCTAAAAATGGGTTACCCCTTATCCAAAGCGAGAGTCCGAATAGAAAATGTCCTCCCAGGTGCCTTTAACAACTTTTCGAGCCAATTTCGCCGCAAAAGCTTATTTCTCCAAAATACCTTTAAAGACATAAAATAACCAAAATAAGTACAAAATCGAGCACTAAAAATATATACAATTGAGATCATATTAGACACAAAAATGTGTTTATCAAATACCCCCAAACTTATTATTTGCTAGTCCTCGAGCAAAAATAAAATAAAAATAAAATCCTAACTCACTAACGCAGGCACCGTCGATTGCATTTAGCGTATGCAACAAGCCTTTAAACCCCTAGGTGGCCCTAGTGGCCGAGTTATAGTCTCGGGAGGGCTTACAAGAGATATACCCACAAAACATTTATACTCCAGACCCTATCTATCTATACAGAACCTTGGAAGGCACTAAAGAATCTCCTTGGTTGGCATACTAATTGACTACATGAGGAAGTACCCTGATGCGAAATTCCAATTGTTGTACACGAGTTTGCACTCAAGCATACTAAAATTCATAATAAGTGACAGAGCTCTACTCAGATAGTCGCACTATGGACATCAATATCCGGAGTCAAAACTAATCACATGGATAGATTAAGAGATGGATATAGAAAAACGTAGATGGTTTTGATGTTTACTAAGTGAACGGCGTTTCCCATATCTGTCTGAAGGCCTCCGCCAAAATGAACCTATCCTAATGGATTGAGATACTAGTCTGACTAATATCAACACACTGGAATATACAAGGGAACCAGTGGTCGATAACCTAACTCTAGGTCAACACAACTGGCATATACAAGGGTACCAGTGGTCGACTTTATTGAATTTGTTCCTTTTGGTCAAATGGTCTGGTCTCAATTTTCTTTTCTTTTTTTTTCTTTTTTTTCATCTTTTTTTTTTCTCTTTTTCTTTTTCAACTTTTTTTTTTCATGGTATCTCAATCACTCTAATTCACCCTAGCATTTGTAACAACTTGAATCGTGGGCCCCACCTATCACTTAGAGAAACATAGTTTAAAAACAAAATAAAATAAAAATAGAAGTGAAAAGGACTCAACGAGATATGGTGAAACTATCATGTTATTTATAACACCTGAGCTCTGTGCTTTTATGAATAGACTCTTCTAGATGTTGCCATCTAATCAGATTGGTTCCTTAACTCCTACAACCAAAATGCTTCCATCCACTTAGATTGGTTAGTGCAATCCTAAATAGGCATAAATTTCTAAGCTCTGGAGTTTATTTATTCATACTGCAACTAAAAAGTTTCTCTCATACCCCCAAACTTAAATCTAACATTGCCCTCAATGTTCTAAAGATGAAATTAAAAGCATGAACAAGGAAAAACTGTTACCATTTGAAGCAAAAGAGATAAGGAAAGATATTACCGTGTCGCATGAATATTGGGTTACCTCCCAAGAAGTGTTAAGTTTAAAGTCTTCAGCCAGACTAAGAAAGTATTAGTCACCACGTAGAATCATATAGTAGTAGCCGGAATAACTGTGGGTCATCTGGATCAAAAAGTGTTACCCACAAGAAGAGGAATCTGCAACAGACCAAGAAGATACCGAACATACCCTTGCTTAAGACAACTACATCTAGTTGTGGTTCAGGTTCAGGCTCTATAAAAGGGTCTAAATAAAAGGTTTTCATCGGTTGGATTTCCTCAAAGCTAAGATCCGGTTCAGGTATTAGAGTCTGGAAAAACTCAACTAAGAACTTAGAATCACATAACAACAACCTGAATAATTGGGGATCCTCTAAGTCAATTAGATTTGACTCACAAAGTTGACCATAATAATGGTCATTCTTAAGAAAATGTGTCGACCCTAATATTCTAAAGTAATTAGGTTTAGTCTCAAAACTTAATATCCGACACATCTAAAAATCATATGTTCCCACAATTGGAAGAAAAGTTTTTGGTGGCAAAACAAAGTCAATCTTGGTATCATAGCCTGGGTTAACCACATCAACCAGAGGATGGGTTTCTAACAACTGAGATTCTCTATGGACATCATTAGGTTCGGGAAAACATGTATGAAGATAATCTTGTAATATGGTTGAGGCATAAATGTCAAGTCCTACACGAGGGAACTTTCTAAGAGTTAAAGCACATGGAGAATGATAATCACCCCCAAACTTAGAGTTTTCTGTGTCTCTAGAAAGACTAGTCACAACTTTCCTAATTTCTAGGTCATCAGATTCCTGGAAATGGTCAATTGATTCTTCTAAGTCAGGTTCATCCTCACTCATCTCTACGAGTTCATCTTCTTCGTCTAAGACTATTGTTTCTAAATCGCTAGACTCTAAAACATTATTCTCAGAATAAACTCGTTCCTCTAAATCATTATCGGCTTTGTAAACAGGAAATACTACATCGTCTAAAACGAGGGTATCTCTAGTCAAATCCTCGTCCTTTTGAATAGGTGAATAATTATTAAAATTATCGGGATCTGAACCAGAAATAACACTATCATCATAAAGTTCATTTGGAGTAACAAATTCCTGATCACTATGCCTACATATTTCAAATTCTTCATCAACACTATCCTCGTCATAATCATCATAATAGCATGAAAATGGTTGAACCTCATCTAAACAAGTAGTGTTACCAATTTTATCCTCGTCATCTTGATTATGCAAATAACTATACTCATTTTCAAGGGTACTATTGGAATCACTGTATTGGAAAGTAAGATTATTTCGAGCAAGTCTTTCGTTCGTCTCAGCCATCAGCTTGAGGGATTCCTCTATAGAAAGTTCACTCATTATTGTAGTTCTTTCGTCTATAATTACATTATTCATCTCAGCTAACTTACGCGTCGACTCAGCTAACTCCTTGAGGGACTCTTCTAAAGGAGGAATAGGAACGGAGGGATCATAAAAAGGACTACTTTTCAATAGTTTGATTGTATCCTCTAGAGACGAAGAACTAGTACTATAATCTTCTTGCTCGTAAGACTGATGTATGTGTGGATAGTAATTGGGATCACCAGGGTATGACCCATATCCTTCCAAAGGATGGCGTTCCCAACCACTATTCCCAACATGGTCATAAAAAGGATGATGTCCATATTCAAATTCAGGTCGATAATCATTGTATTGGCTTCTATCATACCAGTTCGACATTCTTAATTGCAAGGGAATTCTACACAATCACAAACAAGGCTGACTCGACCAAAACAAACCTAAATTTCTAGAAAACAAAAAGCATGATGGCTCCACTTAGATTGTCACTAGACCAGCTTCTATTCTTTCGAAAAGGAACTCGTTACAATCTGAGCAAACCCCTATGGAATCAATCCGAGTCAAAGTAAGTTGAATCAAGGCGAGGGAAGCTCAGTGGAGCTTTGATACCCAAGGCCTCACCGGTTACAAGGCGGCGCAGTCACACATTCAACTCACATAAACCGTCAAGAACTTCGAAGTATGCTCAAAATAGTGACCAATATTCTTCGAACGACTTTCCTATTAAGCTCGTTACCTTATAGGTCTCGTTCTAGTCAAAATTTTAGGCTTAGGTTCGCGTTTGGTTTCGTGTTCCTAAGGTGGGCAAGAAGAGAACGGTGATGAAATACGAACCCTTATCTTGTATGGCCAGTCCTTGCCCTTTACTAGGAATTAAAAGCATCCGTATTCAAGTCCTCAGCATATATTTACCTTAAGGAATACAGTAAACCCGCTGACAGGGGATTCGCGAGTGTTTCGAAAAACTTACCTCCCGTACCAGACGGGCGAAGAACCGCTGAAGTCGACTCGGGCCACAACTCCTATGTTATGTACGAACCCGAGGGGCCGAGGTGATATCGTAATCATCGTCCTTCCCTGCACACAGTTTGTATTTAAACCAACCCTTCCTTAGGGTTTAAAAATAATAATGTCCAAAGTCCAAAAAGAAAAGAAAAAATTACAAAAATAGCAAACCCTAATACAGTTCTCTCTCTCTCTCTTTTTTTTTAATAAAGAAAAATAAACAAACCCTAAAATAAAAAAAAAAATATCTAAAAAGAAATTGTCTTCTTTTCCGTTCTTTTCGCTTTAATCTTTTGCTCCAAGTCTTTATGCTTTAAGTTCCAGTCTTTACGAAATCACCAAACTCCTTGGCTCAATTCGCTTTATGATCCAAAACCTGTAGACAAAAGACAAATACCCAAAAACGTAAAAAAGAACAAAAATAATAAAAACCTAAAAAATAAAAAATAAATAAATAAAGAAAGAAAGAAAACTAAGTCTGAAAACCCTAAAAGCAAATCCGCGTCGGCGGCGCCAAAAATTGATGTGATTTTAATTGTTGTGGAAAAAGTGGTAATAAGATTCGTTCAACTCGAACTTGTGAAGGGTTTTCGAAAATTAAATAAAGTTGTTTCAAAGATAATAAGAAAATACCGAGACCCTGGATTCCACCATTAACCAATTAAGTGATAAATTCTAATCAATATTCATGCAATTCTTTCTTTTAAAGTGATCTAATATTTTGCCTCTAATAGATTTTTGAAGTAATAGTTGTAATCACAAAGCATGAAACATCAAAAGTTTTAGAACCAAGCATGCTCCATCAAAACGATTCACAACTACTCAATAAAAATCAATTTTCTATAACCACTCTATGCAAATAATCATGTAAAATAGTTGCAATAAATAATTAAATAGAATTTACCACTTTTAATGGAACAATGGCTTCCTCCGTTGCCTCGGCTAAGGGGTTTAACTCCTCATATTAATCACTTGCTCAAAATATATGTTTATAGCTCAAAAAGTGTTTACAAGAGGTGAAGCAATAAAACAGAAAAATTGCAACAGAAATAACTGTTGCAAAGGCGCTGTTCAATTGTTACAGTGAAAGAAAAGGTGACAGGCAGTTCAGATGTTACAGAGAAGTGATGTTGCGAATTTGAGACGTTGTTCTTCTTTGCAACGTTTGTTCTTCAGCAGCAGCAGAAACACGTAACTTCCTGCAACTCGATCTTCTCAGCTCTGTAGTGCTCTAAACTACTCCAAACTCTTCGTCCCCCTTCTTGGGACCCTAAGAAACCTATTTATACATCAAAGGACGATTAAATCTCTCCCAAATCGCTTCGAAATCTCTTCTTTCCTTCCTTGGCAGTCACGACAATAATCTCTTCCCTAATTCGTTTCACGCGTTTCTGAGCTCTCCCAATTATATCAAACTCCTCCTTAGATAGAATATGTATCTTTGGAACGAATTTCTTGCCTTTAATCTCTCTGAATGTCCAAAAACAAACTCGACAGGGACCGTGTTTCCTTTTTTACTCTGTTTCCTTTTTCCGGCAATTCCAGCCCAATTCGATCGATCCAAACGCATGTATTAAACCTGTTTTGCTCTATCAAGTCCAGCCCAATCGATTTCCAGCGTTGAATCACTTTAAAACTGCCCAAAGCTTCACGTCCAAAATTTGCAGACGTGAAGTCTCTTTTCCCGCCAAAAACCGTTTTAAACGTGAAGAAGAAAGGTGTCCCCCTATCCAGTTCCGGTGTCCCTTTAGCACATGCCTAAAAATGGGTTACCCCTTATCCAAAGCGAGAGTCCGAATAGCAAATGTCCTCCCAGGTGCCTTTAACAACTTTTCGAGCCAATTTCTCCGCAAAAGCTTATTTCTCCAAAATACCTATAAAGACATAAAATAACCAAAATAAGTACAAAATCGAGCACTAAAAATATATACAATTGAGATCATATTAGACACAAAAATGTGTTTATCAGGTCCCGAAGTCCTCTATACCCAACAAGGGACCAAAAGTTAGTCACAAGAATGACTCTCAGCTGTTAATTGTTGGTGACAATAATTACAAGAGTCTTCTTGAAAGGCTAAAGAAAGACATTATGTCTGAAATCTCTTGTACTAGTAAAGGTTGTGATAATGACACTCTTCATCACAAGTCAAAGAAGAAAAAAAAAAGATGGAACAAGAGAAAACAAACCAAGCAAGAGGTCAAGAATGATGATTCTGTCTTAGTCACTCGTGACGAACAAGACAAGGATCAACTCAACACAACCTAGTTGTGTTAGAATGTCCATACTGACCTTGGTGCTCATTTTTTTTGAAAGGTGAGGAATCACATGAAACTGAGCACATGATATCTCGGTTATTGTATGTATAATTAACATCTTTAGGAGATCTCTTTTCTTCTATACTCATACTTTCTCTATCTATATTTGAGGTTTTGATGGAAACGGTAATTGTGAGTTTATTATGTTGATATCTACTTATCATATATGTGTAGCTCTTGTTTTTACGGTTAAAACGAGCCAAAAATCACTGAATTCGGACATCGTATGCAAAAGTTATGTCAAAAACAGTTTAGTGTTGTGATCCGTCACAAGTAACACTTGGGGTACCGATCCTAGTGATAGGTGCAATATGGGGAACCGATCCTAGTGAGAGGTCCCCATACGAAGAAGTGTAAAACTGTTTTGCCCATAACTTCTTCGTCCGAACTCGGAATGACCTCATTTTTTTGTGTTGTTTCGCAATTCAATTCCCTACAAGGTAGAGGTAATTGAAATACTTGATTATTTATTGAATATTTATGGTGTATTGCATTTGTGTTTATGGGATGTTTGATTTCGGTTTTATTACCTTAATATTCGATCTCATAATGTTGTGAACCCTTATGGTTTGGGTGACTTTTTGATTTAGCAGGATTAAGTTATAACCCATGTTGGTAGGCTTTATCAAAGGATCATGAGGGTTTCTGATAGAAACAATATGTGAAAAAGTCACAATATGTTGAATCGGTTTTGGTTTAGCATAAAAGCATATGTGTTTCGGTGGTTTTCAACTTTTGCTTGCAATAGTTAAAAACCGGTTTTCAACCTTTCTCTGGTAAAGGTTGGTTGTTGTTATTCTTTTGTTTTGCATAAGGATGACAACATAATGATATTTCGATATCAATTCTCCCTGTAAGAAGATGCAAACATATTGGAGAAGTGGATGCGAAATTTGAAGTAACAATCTTATTAGTTAATTGTTTTCCTGTTTAATAAAAGCCCGATTTTTATTTCATATATCTATTGCTTTTGCTTAACAAAATTTCGGTACAATTGATGTTTATTCCATTATGTGTGTATGGATGTGTGTGTGACTCAATTCGTTCCGGTTAAGAAAAACTATTGTTATCTTGTTTTATTGTTTGATATCAATCGTTTAGGCTTACAAAATTTCGGTGCAATTGCGGTGCTTTAATGTCTATGTTGTCTCAATTGCTTCCGGTTGAGGTAAATAATTATGCAAGTTGATTTATTTGGTTTGTATGAATTTTTTATGGCTTAACGAAAAAAAAGTTTATGGGATGGATTGTTTAGTCCAATTCGATTCTGAATAAGAGAAACTAAGTTAATTCTGATCTTAATTAGACTTATCAAAGTGAAGGTTTCGGTTATTCAAGTCTAATCGAATGCCTTAATAAGAAATGATAGTTAACTAACCTAATACTTGTCTTGTTTAAAAGTTAAAGGTCTAAGTTATATGGATAATTAGAGCCTGATGAGAAAAATAGAGTTATCTTTATTTCGGTCTTATCAAACGAAGCGGTTGTATTTGTACAATCGGTTTAGCAAAGGGACTAAGGTGCTTAGTTGATTTTTAGTTTTTTAAACTAAATTGGTAAAATTGCTTCGGGAAATTATTTCCTTGATAACATATCAAAACAAATTACTTTGTAGTTTCGGTTTTGATATTGGTTATGGAAAATGGTGTGTGGAACCCTCGTGCTTAACTATATAGGTTTCCAAGTCAATTTTGAGATTTGTAAGATTCTTTTCGGTTTGTCCTTTATTTTTTCGTTTCTTTGTCATTTTGTGACAAAAGGGGGAGAAATATATGGAGTAAACAAGTGATACTGGCATTGATTTTATATTGATTGGTATCACTAAGGAAAAGGAAAATTGTGCTTAAACGTTTATCTACGAAAGAGTGAAAGCATAGACTAAAGGGAAGTAGCATATCATATTAATTGGTATAACAAAGACGTCCAGATTGATAAGATCTACCTATCTCACCTTTATGGGGAGTATTAGCTTTGTTATTATAATGTCAATAGCGGCATTTAAGGATTGAATGTATACATGTTATTGTGTTGTTGAATTCGGGAATCAAGTGTATGTGTAATGAATTCTTGTAATTGTTTATCCATATGATTGTAAGAGTTTTGTCACTAAAATTGACAAAGAGGGAGATTGTTAGATCATATCTCGGTTGAACCCACCAAGCGTTGGTATGTCAAGTTTAGTTATCATATTTTAGTGAATCAAAACTCATTTTAAGAGTCGCTTGATTATGTACTAGAGTCAACTTCGTATAGGTTAGCTTGAAAGTATTAGGATATGAGACATTACAAGTATTGCGAAGACTTGAAGAAGCGAAGAAGTAAGAAGCTACAACGACAACATCATCCTTCCACTTGAGGTTAGTGATATTTGACTTGAACTGTTTCATTCCCTAACGTATCTTTCAAGTCGTGCATACTGAAAACAAAACTGCGAAGCATGGACACTCTAGATAGACATAGTATTAAGGAATACAATATGAAGTTTATTGATTAACCATTAAACTTTGTAGATAAGACATCGACATAATCGTTTAAATGCTAATTATGTATGGGTATGAGGTGAGGATTTCATCCTAGGGAACAATATTTTACACATGTTATAAGGAAGTAAGTTCATAAACTTGTTTATGGATCTAAAAGGAAATCTCCAGGCATTATTGGTATTGTTATTCATTGCATATCTTGTGAATAACCAATATGTGTGATTTAGTATAACCGCTCATGACTTGTTTGTGTTCTTGGTAAAACTATTCACAAAGGCCTGACTTATGTATTGGTATGACTTTTATTAGTGAAACCGATCTTAAGTAATCACCTGAGATGGTGTGATCGAGTTTGTGATTTGTATATGACCGAATCTGGGTAAAGGGGAACCGATCCTAGTAAGAGGTGCAACACATCACAAACGGGAATCGATCCTTGTATGAGGTGCAGCAAGTTTGTAGCAGAAAGGGGAACTGATCTTATGGACATATGCAACACGTTTTTAGGCAAAAGGGAACCGATCCTATGGACATGTGCAACACATATAAGTTAAATACCATATATATGTGTGAAAAAGCAGGGGTCTAACAACACCACCCAATATTTCGCTTAGCAATCTGTATGGACTAACTCCGAAATACTTTCTATAGAATCAACTAGACGGTCAGACTCAATCTAGGTAAAAGTATCTGAAGGAGTTAATATCTCTCTCTTGTTTTGATTTACTCGAGCTAATAGAAATCATCGAGCCTTTAATCAAACACAAGGAATAACTTGGATGGTACCAAAGACCAATATCCAAGGATCACTCAGTCAAAATCAACAACTAAAGGTTGGATAATCTAATTGATGATCTACAACGCACAACCTGTATTATTTCAATTATAAGGATAAAAAAATATAATGCGGAAATTGAAATAACACAGACACCAGAAATTTTGCTAACCAGGAAACCGCAAATGCAGAAAAACCCCGGGACCTAGTCCAGATTGAACACACTTTGTATTAAGCCGCTACAGACAATATCCTACTCCAAACTAACTTTGGACTTGACTGTAGTTGAACCCCAATCATCCTCCCACTGATCCAAGGTACAGTTGTACTCCCTACGCCTCTGATCCCATCGGGATACTACGCACTTGATTCCCTTAGCTGATCTCACCCACAACTAAGAGTTGCTACGACCCAAAATCGGAGGCTTTGACAATAAACAAATCTGTCCCACGCAGACAAGTCTATCAAAGGATTAATCCGTCTCCCACAGATAAACCCTAAAAGGTTTTGTTCCGTCTTTTGATAATAATCAAGGTGAACAGGAACCAATTGATAATCTGGTCTTATATTCCCGAAGAACAGCCTAGAGTTATCAATCACCTCACAACAATCTTAATCGTATGGTAGCGAAAAAAGATGTTGCGGAATCACAAACAATGGGACGAAGATGTTTGTGATTACTTTTTATATCTTGCCTATCGGAGAAATCAATCTGATTGTACTCGTACGATAGAAGATGCAAGATAAGATCACACAACTACGATAAAAGTAGTATCGGTCTGGCTTCACAATCCCAATGAAGTGTTTAAGTCGTTTACCTGGTTTTAGAAGAAGAAAACCAAAGGTTAAAGGAGAACCGACTCTAGCACGCAAACTAGTATCACACGTAAGGTGTGGGGATTAGTTTTGCACAGATACTAGAGTTCCCCTTATATAGTCTTTCATATCAGGGTTCGCAATTAAGTTACCTTGGTAACAAAGCAATCAATATCCACCGTTAGATAAAAACCTGATTTAGATTCAAGCTAATATTTCTCAACCGTTAGATCGAAAACTTAGCTTGTTACACACACTTGACAATGCACGCTTCTAGGTTTGTTAACTGTACCCAAACTTGTACACTTGTTGGTTCAACAATAGTTAATAAAATGGTTAGCTATATGAGCATTTCATATCAACCACATTCTTCTTCACCATAACTAGTTCAAATGACTTCAAATGAACTAGTTAGAGAGTTTTTCAATTGCAAGGAAATCTCATGTACTACACAAGACACAATTGAAGCAAAGATGATTTGATTCACTTGAATCGGTTCATGAACTTTTATATCCACGGTTTGCAAACTGCATTCCTTAGTTTTTTTTAAGTTTAAGTTCAGAAATCATCTTCAGATATATAACCTTCTCAAGTTCGCGTACTTACGTTACCGGGAAGATTTTACAAACTCCAGCATAAATTCTCGGGTATGAGAACTTCGCCGGTTTGCGGACTGGGTTCACGAACTGAGTTCTCGGACTTAGTTTCACGCAAGTAGTTTGTCAACTCCAGCAGAAATTCTTGGGTTTGAGAACTTCGGCAGTTTGCAGACGGAGTTCGCGGACTTGGCTCACGCCATTCTTCCGGTTCTCTTGATCAACAAAGTTCGCAAACTTTGGTTCAAGGAATAGGACTTATACATAAATGTGTTTCCACAACAATGCTTATGTCCACCATTGGTTATGTAATCTAAACTCTCATTTCAATCATTGAAACATTCTTAGAGGACGTTATATAGTTGTTACACCATTTCTTGTCAAAGCAATTTTCAAGATGATTGAAACATATCATGACTTTCTTCACATGGTAAAGATAAACTTGATTAAAGCGAAAAGCTTACCAACTCATATTTCGAGATATAGATAGGCGAGGTATACTCGGCTCGAAATACCAAATGTGTATAATCAAAGTCTATATATATAGCACACGACTTCTTGTCTCAAAGAGTAATAGATAGAGTAGATAGACTTTTGAGTGATAGATAAGTTCAAGTCTTCACATACCTTTTTGTCGAGAAGTTCCACCGGTTCCTTGAGTAGTTCTTCTACTTGTATGATGAATCGCCATGAAGTCCTTGAGCTCAACTACACTTTCTATCCTAATCCGAGACTTACCTATAATAGACTAGAAAACAAGACTTATAGTTTTGATCACTAACATTGACAAACATGCTTGAGATAGAAACACATGCGAGTTCGACCGAGCAATGCTCTAACATTCTCCCCATTTGTCAATTTTAGTGACAAAACTATCAATACATATGGAATACAAAAAAGATAAAGAAACTTTAGTAGCTCCTATTTCACATGTCTAATCTTCAACATTCCTCGAAATCTTCGTCACTTCCAAGTACTCCAATGATCCCAAAGGTTGTAAGTTTAGCATCACCGCTGTTGAAAATCCATAGCTATAACAATGAGAAAACATAGTTCTCGATCATTGTTATACAGTGTCATAGTATTATTACACAGCGTCAAAGTTCAATTGTATCACAACTTCAACAATAATACAATGGTGATACGTATCACTCCCCCTTAGTCAATACTCCATCTCACATGGAAACCACTCCCCCTTACACAATGATCCGAAAACCATATGTATTTGTAGTGTAAAATACATATTAATTCTCCCCCTTTTTGTCAATAAAATTGGCAAAGGTACAAGAACGGGATCATAATGAAATTTCCGAGAGAGACATACCAACTAATTTAGATGCAGTCATAAAGCCGAAGCTAAATGCATTCATCAAGAGTTTAAAGATACAAGATAACACCTCTAAAATTCCACAGCCGCACACCCCTCAAGATATGACCATTAACACAAGTTCAAAAGAACTCTCCCTCATTTGATGACATTCCCGAAGGAACAACAAGATCGACCTTAATTTCGAAAGAAAAGAAGGATTTTTATTGGACACAAAAAACCATGAGGATGATTTCCTGTATCCAAAACTCAATCAAATTAGTCACAAGTAAACCCATGATTAATTTAATCGGAATACGCAATCAAATTAAACACAAAAAGTGATCAATTCAATTGATTATGCTCAACGTAAGAGAACTTATGGAGACACGAAAATACTCAACTAGATTAATTACAAGAAAACCCATAATTAATCTAATCGGAATACACAACAAAACTAATCACAAAAGTAATCAATTTAATTGTCATTTGGTTTGCTCGACATAAGAAAACTTACGGAGCAATAACTAAATAACCAAACAAGATGATTAATTTAGTTCAATATGCTCGACATAACATATCTCACAGAACAACAACTAAGCTAAAAAAAAATCAACTTGGTTGTATAGTGCTCAACATAAGATACATTACGGAGCCTCACAGTAATACATAAAATATGGATCAGGGATGATCCATACTGCGGAATACACAAGGATTCATTCTATTTTCCACCACTATTTGTATAACGATATTTAATAGGCATAATCCTTGAAAACAAAAGATTTTAATCTAGCTTCCATCAAAAATTTGACAATATAGGCTTAACTTTTGTATTTGTCAAAAGTCCATTCATTCTTTTAACAGTACGTGAATATCGATCACAAACGATTTTACTTTTGACAAAGTATGGGACAGACATAGTTCACGGACGTAAACACCAATATCCCATAACAAATTTCAATATAAGAAATCATAAAGATTAATACTGCAAAAAAATCATCTTCCAAATAGTTTTTAGAATTTAAACCAATAAACCTAAAAAAAAAGAACAAGAAGATGAAAAGTAATAGCTATGTGTAGTCACAATCATTGCTATTAAAAGCACTAGTTATTCTTACAACAAAACCAAAAGGAAGACATACTAGGAAAACACAAGAACACAAATTACTCATTTTCTTCCTCATCGGAGATACTCCAAGATGCTTGAATTGCGTTCAAATCTTCCTTGAGTTCGGGAAACTTCGTTGCAACCAAAGATAGTTTTTTTTGGACACACTTCACCCTTGAATCAACCTTACACACGCCCTTATGAATTTTTTGAAGAAGGCTCATGGTGGTAGGGTCACTAAAGTCAAGAGAAGCGATTCTTTGTCGCTTGCAAGTATTTTTCCTTATGCGCCTGAAGGTACACGGACGAACCGGTTTGGGAACCCCAAGAGAGTTGTCAGTTGAATCAAACCCATGATCACGGCAAATTTGACTAATCAAGCAAGGGTAACCTAACATCTTGACGGGTGAAGTCATCGAAATCATTTGAAAGATAATAAAACCACAAATATCGAGACTTGGAATACCCGATTCAAGGAAATAGACCAATTCTGCAAACTCATGACTCCACCAAGAATTTTCAATTGTGGAGGGACAAAGATTTGGGATACCAAGTTTTTCAAAAGTCATCAAAGCAATACCAAGATCATTATTAGGGAACTTTCCTTGACTCCAAACAACCTTCTTGCCACAAATCCCAACTGAGATATCATCACATGATGGACGTTCATCACTTGGTCTAGGAAGTCGTACGTTCCCCAATGAGATTTTGGTAATCCTTGAAATTAATTCTCTATCAACAAGAAACCTTTCTCTACCAATCATGGATTTGAACTCCATCTTTTTGTAATCAACATCATGAATGTTGGCATAGAAAATCCTTGTAAGAGAATCAAATCCTTGACCAAGACCATCAAAGATATTTCCAAGCTTGAATTTTCTAAAGCATACCAAATCCTCTTCATGCCCACTAGAGAAATTAAATTTCTTTTCTAGAATGAAACCTTTTGAAGTTATCTTATAAAACATTCTATCACAAGAATCATCCACAAACCTAATTCTAAGAGAGTTTTGGTCACAAGGAGATTCAAGATAGAGGATTTTGAGTTTTTAGGGCTCCTTTTTGTGCTTCTAGGATTCATCATAGATCTAGAAATATGAAAGGATCAAAAGAAATTTACTTACTTGGAGTGAAACTTGAACACCCTTCCTTTCAATTTCTCCAAAGAAGCTTTAATGGAGGAAAGCAATAAACCCTAGAGGTTCACGTACGCGGACTGTTTAAGATGATGACGACGTCCGCGAACTTCGTTTATATACCCTACCTGGGCTTTGACCCGTGCACGAACCGTGACCCATTTGAGGAGTATGATTTTTTAAAAGTACAACCAACAGGAGGAAGAGTACCTACTGAAAAGATCTTATCACAAAAACATTAAAAAAAAGATTAAAACAAAAAAATCAACCTGTTACTTTCCCCATTTCAAGTCATATACAAATGGGGTATAGCCAATCCTGAAATCAGGTGTTGGAAACTGCATAGAATTTTCCATGCAATTTTTCTGGTTGATATTTGTACCCAGAGTCAGGAGTATAATCGTAATGATAATACTTAGAGTCATGTGGGTTCTTTTTCTTATGACAAAGAGATGACCTTTTCTGACAAATGGTTCCTCTGCCTAATTCATACGAATCCTTTTTATCGGCTTCACTTGAATCGGTGTTGAGAACAGTTTATGCATCATTAGAAAATGATTTGACAGGCACAAAACTCTTGTCAGAACAATTCAAATTCTCTATGGAATTAAGCTTTTCTAAGAATTGCAAAACACTTTCAAACGCTCTAAACAACTCCTTGTCAATGAAACCTTTATGGTAGTATTCCTCAAGGAGATTAAGAGTAATTCTTGAGAGAGTCCATACCCTTGAGCGTTGACCAAGTTTTCTTCGACAATTCTTTTTATTCTTTTCCTTAGATCGTTTCTTCACATCTATATTTTCTGACATGCTAGATGGTATAGGATTATCACGTGCTTCCATTAGAATAAAGTGTGATAATCTCTGAACAACCTTTAAGGAACTCTGGGGTGCGTTACAGATGCCACGATCAAGCCTCCCAAAAAGATTTCCCATATGAATAGACTTTTGAGGATCGAACAAACACAAAACTATAAGGTTTGAAGTGTTTGCCCGCTCTGATACCAATTGAAAAAGCGGGGGTCTAACAACACCACCCAATATTTCGCTTAGCAATTTGTATGGACTAACTCCGAAATACTTTCTACAGAATCAACTAGAAAGACGGACTCAATCTAGGTAAAATTATCTCAAAGAGTTAATATCTCTCTCTTGTTTTGATTTGCTCGAGCTAATAGAAATCAGTGAGTCTTTAATCAAACAAAAGGAATAACTTGGATGGTACCAAAGACCAATATCCAAGGATCACTCAATGAAAATAAATAACCAAAGGTTGGATATTCTAATTGATGATCTACAACGCACAACCTGTATTATTTCAATTATAAAGATAAAACAATATAATGCGGAAATTGAAATAACACAGACACCAGAAATTTTGTTAACGAGGAAACCGCAAATGCAGAAAAACCCCGGGACCTAGTCCAGATTGAACACAGATTGTATTAAGCCGCTACAGACACTAGCCTACTCCAAGCTAACTTCGGAATGGACTGTAGTTGAACCCCAATCGGTCTCCCACTGATCCAAGGTACAGTTGTACTCCCTACGCCTCTGATCCCAGCAGGATACTGCGCACTTGATTCCCTTAGTTAATTTCACCCACAACTAAGAGTTGCTACGACCCAAAATCGCAGGCTTTGACAATAAAAAAATCTGTCCCACACATACAAGTTTATCAAAGGATTAATCTGTCTCCCACAGATAAACCCTAAAAGGTTTTATTCTGTCTTTTGATAATAATCAAGGTGAACAGGAACCAATTGATAATCCGGTCTTATATTCCCGAAGAACAACCTAGAGTTATCAATCACCTCATATCAATCTTAATCGTATGGTAGTGAAACAAGATGTTGCGGAATCACAAACAATGAGACGAAGATTGTTTGTGATTAATTTTTATATCTTGCCTATCGGAGATATAAATCTCAAGCCACTCAATCTGATTGTACTCGTACGATAGAAGATGCAAGATCAGATCACATAACCCACTCTAGCACGCAAACTAGTATCACATGTAAGGTGTGAGGATTATTTTTGCACAGATACTAGAGTTCCCCTTATATAGTCTTTCAAATCAGGGTTTGCAATTAAGTTACCTTGGTAACAAAGCAATCAATATCCACCGTTAGATGAAAACCTGATTTAGATTCAAGCTAATATTTCTCAATCGTTAGATCAAAAACATAGCTTGTTACACACATTTGACAATGCACACTTCTAGGTTTGTTAACCGTACCCAAACGTATGCACTTGTTGGTTCAACAATAGTTAACCAAATGGTTAGCCATATGAGCATTTCATATCAACCACGTTCTTCTTCACCATAACTAGTTCAAATGACTTCTAATGAACTAGTTAGAGAGTTGTTCAATTGCAAGGAAATTTCATGTACTACACAAGACACAATTAAAGCAAAGATGATTTGATTCACTTGAATCGGTTCATGAAATTTTATAGCCACGGTTTACAAACTGCATTCCTTTGTCTTTTTAAGTTTAAGTTCAGAAATCATGTTCAGATATATAACCTTCTCAAGTGCGCAGACTAGGTTCGCGGACTTAAGTTACTGGGCAGAGTTTACAAACTCCAACAGAAATTCTCGGGTATGAGAACTTCGCCGGTTCGCGGACTGAGTTCGCGGACTTAGTTTCATGCAAGTAGTTTTTCAACTCCAGCAGAAATTCTCGGTTTTGAGAACTTCGGCAGTTCGCAGACTTGGCTCACGCCGTTCTTCCGGTTCTCTTGATCAACAAAGTTCGAAAACTTTGGTTCAAGGAATAGGACTTATATATAAATGTGTTTACACAACAATGCTTATGTCAACCATTGGTTATGTAATCTAAGCTCTCATTTCAATCATTGAAACATTCTTAGAGGACGCTATACAGTTGTTACACCATTTCTCGTCAAAGCAATTTTCAAGATGATTGAAACATATCATGACTTTCGTCACATGGTAAAGATAAACTTGGTTAAAGCAAAAAGCTTACCAACTCATATTTCGAGATATAGATAGGCGAGGTATACTCGGCACGAAATACCAAATGCGTATAATCAAAATCTATATATATAGCATACGACTTCTTGTCTCAAAGAGTAGGAGATATAGTAGATAGACTTTTGAGTGATAGATAAGTTCAAGTCTTCACATACCTTTTTGTCGAGAAATTCCACCGGTTCCTTGCGTAGTTCTTCTACTTGTATGATGAATCTCCATGAATTCCTTGAGCTCAACTACACTTTTTATCCTAGTCTGAGACTTAGCTATAATATACTAGAAATCAAGACTTATAGTTTTGATCACTAACATTGACAAACATGCTTGAGATAGCAATGCATGCGAGTTCGACCGAGCAATGCTCTAACAATGTGGGGGACCGATCCTAGTACCTAGTCAACCGAATTTTGGAAAGTTAGTGTGACTATGCACAGTACTCACATGGAGGTAGAACCGAAACTTGTTTTGGTAGAACCATTAAACCCATGATTTGTGATTGAGTGTTCTTGATCAATCACATAGTTCTTGAAAGTCAGATGAACCAATTCTAAACTTGTTTGGAAGTGTGGCAAATCGGTTTCAAGGTTGTAAGTATGAAATAAGACTTACAAAGTCAGGATGTCGACATACTTTGAACACGTACAGTAGTGTTTATCTTTTATTGTTCAAAGTTATTCCTTAATAGCTAAAGGAAGAAAATCCCAGGATCGAAATATAAATAAATTAAGAATCTTTTATTTAAGGTTGTTAATTTTATTTTAGGAAAACGAGAATTAGTAATGTGCATTTATTAGTTAAATATTTTCCAAATAGATTTTCGGTCAGTATTTTGGACAGAACATTTCCAGGAATTATGGAAACCGAATTTGGAGTATATTGCATACCTTGAGAATATTTTCGGTTTTGGAAATTCCTTGGTGTCCAAACTTCCTTGTCTATAAATACTTGAAGTTTGCATTTCTAGCAAACTAATCCTTCGTGACAACAAACTTCCTCGGTTGTGTTGTTACTGGTGTAGCCGCCTATTCGGAGAAGAGAGTAAACTAATTAGGCGAAATCTCTTACGACCGCTCAGTTTAAAGTCTTCTTTGGGATTGAGAAGCTCTATTAGTATCGTTGTTGGGAAACTAGACAATTGCGGTTTATCTTTTGTTTTCGATTAATTTGATTGACTAACAGTGGTTGAACTTTGATTGCACCTACTTTGTTTATGCTTGAGAATTTCCCTTCTGATATAAGATTCACTCAAACTAGATCGAAGTTTCGACAGGGATCTTTAGACTGTTTTTAGTTCTAAATACGATCTTGTGGTAATCCATTGTTAACCGACTCCCTATGTGTGATTGATCACAAGAGATTCAAGTTGTTTTATGCAGGTGTTTATTTAAGATCTAAGAAGATTTGAAGACAAATAAGATATTGAAGATTTCTGATTTGGGGTTCATAATCTTTGGTGTGCACAATACTTGTTTCGGTATAATAGGATCCAACTATAATCGGTTTATCCTTGTGGTAGATTGGATTGATTAGTTGTGTATATCGGCATCAATACAATTCTTTGTGATTAAAAGTATTGATTGCAAAATCTTAACAATCACCTTTGGTAGTTGAGAATAAGATAGATCTAAGAACCTGACGAAGGAGTTTATTTGAGATAAACAAAAGAGCCTTTGTCGAACTCACATCACTTGGTTGAAGAGAGTTGATACCAAACAGATTTGTTGTTCCTTTACTATTTGGAATACGAACCAAAAGAATTGTTCCAAGTACGTGACTTATTCATAAGTTGGAGGCGTGGGAATACAGACGGAACTAGGTGAACTATAGGTTTAGTTGCTTGGTCTCAACTATACGAAGTTGGTTTATTTTTTATAGCGGCTTAATCCTGGGAGTATTTAATTCTGACAAGGTCCCGGGGTTTTTCTGCATTTGCGGTTTCCTCGTTAACAAAATCTTGTTGTGTCATTTACTTTTATTTTAAGCAATTATAATTGTTGTTATTATAATTTAAAGTAAATTACACAAACGTTAATTCCTATTTACTTGATAAGTAATCCTATTGTATTTGGTTAAGTCCGAACCTATTATCAAGAAACATACTTCGTTGTTGTATTGTCTCGATCTCGTATCCATAGACGATCACACGAAGTGTGAACCGATTAGTTGTATTGTCTCGACTCAGTCCATAGACAATCACTTTCGGAGAAAGGACTTATAGGTAGGAAAAGTTTTGGCTTGAGTTATATTTGGGTACCCTCGCCTTTTCACAACTTTAATATGCCTCTGCACCCAGTTACAAATGTCACAATTGATAATACTATGGTCTTGAAGATGATTCTGATATGCTGAAAACTTATGTAGATGCTTCTTTCGATCATTTAACTAATGAAATTGGCACTGGTATGGTGCTTTCATTTTTTGAAGTAGACATGAAGGAGTCAAAGGCACCTATGTAGTTGGAGTAATCAATTCTGAAACTGGAGGGTGCATTGCAATACTAAAAGCTTTAAGTTGGATCAAAAGTTTGAAGATTGACAACTTTCATTTGGTTGTTGATGCAGAAGTAGTAGTTAATTCCATCACCACTGATACAGTTTATGTCATATGGGAGATTAATAAACTCTTGCGAGAGATAAAAATTGTTTTATCTTCTTTTAGTTCATGGAAAATTTTTCATGTTAAAATAGATGACAATCACTTAGTTGATGTCATATCGAAAAAGGTAAAGTTAGAAAAGCTCATTATAGAAGAGTATAATGATTATTCTCTTTGGATTCGGTCTTTGTTTTCCAAACATTTCATGCCTGAACCTCATTAGTTCATTAATAAAATTTTCAGTTATGAAAAACAAAAAACTCATATTTCTATGAGGAACGAACTTGTTCTTGCTACTATATTCTAATCCATATTTGTGAAGTGAAGAACTTGAAAATAAGTTTGCTTGGCTAATAACCGACCAATTCCCATAACCTAGAATCCTTTGGGCCGAAATAACTTTTTGTTCGGGACTATGACCTCTAAACTTCGGTGCATCAAGGTGATAATTAATTGAGGTCGTACCTGAAAAAGTTCATCAGTAATCTAACTCATCAAGTGTCGAGGCATATGCGGAATCGACGTTAGAAATCTTCACCAGAGTACCCATAATCAACACCGAAATATTCGTACATCAGCTTTTGTTGGTGCACATCGGTCCCACACTCGATATGATCTATCTTTGTGAATATTTATTTTGGATCTTGAGCTCTAGGTATCTTCCCTGAGAGTACCAATATCATAGTCTTTGTTAGTTATCTATCTTCATCAGAATCACCATCAAGTTGTTGCAACATCCAAACATACATATGTTGTTGTGATTTAAACTGATTCATATGAATCTGCATCTTTTCATCATAAAATACACTGATTTATGAAATAAAAAATAAGTAAATTGAGGAATTTATGAAAGAAATATGCATATAATGTGAAATTTGTATAAAATATGATACGAATAAATTAAAATTAGTGGATTACATATATAGTGGAGTGTTAAATAACCATTGATGGGAGAGTCTTTACCGAGTGGTAGAGCTTCTACCACATACTATAGAAGTTTGGTCACGGGTCTCTATGGCACTTAGGCCAAGCACTATGGCGCAGGGCATCCCTTCCCTATCCCTCAAATAAAGGGAAGGAAAAACACAAGGAAGGCAGCCGTATGAATAGTGCCAAAGTAGCCGTAGGAAGGCAGCCATATGAATAGTGTCAAAGTAGCCGTTTTTTTTTCCAGTTTTTTTTCCAATGGGAATATATTTGTATAGGAAAAAAAAGATATTTTGGAGTAAAAAAGAGATATATATAATAGGTAAAAAGGAGATATAATAGATAAAAAAAAGAGTTTTAGTGAAAAAGGAAAGAAAACCAGAAACGGCTACTCAATTGTCTTGTAAAACGCTACGGCTACTCAGTGGTCGTATCAACTTCTATACGGCTACTCAGTAGTCCTTAAGCGTAAATTCCTACGGCAATTGAGTAGCCGTGTGATTTCCCTTCCCTACTACCCGGATTAGATGTGATCCTCCTTGTAGAGAAAGTGAGGGATATCCCTACACATGTAGGGATATGGGAGACCATAGTGCTTGCTACTTTGGTTTTTCCCTACATACGAGGGATAGGGGTAGGTAAAAGAGGCACCATAGTGCTTGGTCTTATATATCGACCCTTTCCCCATAGTGGCATGGAAAATTGGAAAAATTATCAACCATTTCCCTGTAGTGGCATGGAAAGTTGAAAAATTTGCTATTGTCCATAGGAACATGCCTGAGTGCAAACATTTTCCTTGGTCTGGGTAGTTCAAAAACCATCGTGTCGTTCCACATCTCATTTTTTTTTCTCCTATATTTTACAGAAAATGGGCTATTTAGCCAAAAAGGTGTTATATATGGTTCAAATGGACGGGTAATATAATGTCTCGGTCAAATGGACAGTTAAAATAAAAAATCAAATACAGACCATAAAACCCCTCTTCTTCGTTATCTTCTCCCATTTCCCATCAAAAATCTCTCTTTTTCGTTATCTTCTTCCTCCCCCATCAAAACCAGAACCAAACTCTTTCCAAGATCTCTACCATTAATATCATCATCGACAAACAAGACCATCATCGTCACGACCACAAAACACTAACACCAAAATCTCTCAGATTCATCACCGTCGCCATCAGCAATACAGATAACTGGATTACAAAGCGTTCATCATCGACACAACCACCTTTATTACCGATTGTGATTTATGTTCTTCAAATTCCCTAAATTATTGAAAAGAATAGTATTATGTTGTTATCATCTATCAATTCAAGACGAATACCCGTAAGTTTCTTAACTCTAATTCATGTTTTTGATTTTAATTTTAGGAAAAACATGTTTTTTGATTGAAATGTTGAAATAGAATTGAAATTTAGGTTAAAAATGTGGTTTGATTACCATTAATAGAATCATGTTTGAATGTGGTCATGTGAATTCAGATTTTTGGTTGTATGTTGATTTTACAAAGATATGTGTACTGATATAGCCTATTTTGAATGATTTCAACCATATTATACTAGGATGAAAACCAGTTTCATCGTGTTTTGGATAGAGATCGAATTATTTTCATCCATGTTATACTAGGATGAAAACCAGTTTCATCCTGTTTTGGATAGAGATCGAATTATTTTCATCCATGTTATACAAGGAGGAAAATTGGTTTCATCATGTTTTGTATTTGGTGGGAAGGATGAAATCAGTTTCATCTAGTTTACACATTGATATACCTTTTTTTTGTCAGAATACTCATGGTGAAACTAATTTCATCTAGTTGTAGACTGTAATATAACTGTATTTTAGTCAAAATATGCAGGATGAAACTAGTTTCATATAGTTTATACAATGATATACCTTAATTTTCGTCTGAATACTCAGATAGAAACCAGATTCATCTATTTTTAGACTTCAATGTAACTGTATTTTTTTCAAAATATGCATGATGAAACCAATTTCATATAGTTTACATACTGATATACCTTAATTTTCGTCAGAATACTCAGGATGAAACCAATTTCATCTAGTTGTAGGATGTAATATAATTGTATTTTCGTAAAAACATGCAGGAGGAAACCAATTTCATCTAGTTGTAGACTATGATATAACTTTACTTTCATCAGAATATGCAGGATGAAATCAGTTTCATCTAGTTTTAAACTGCGATATACCTAGATTTTCGTCACAATACGCACGATGAAACTAAGTACTTCCTGTAAATAAACCAAGTGCGTTAATACAACTTCTTAAGGGAACTATAGGAGAAGATTAATAATATTAGTTTAGTTTAGTTGTAGGTAATGTGTATAAATGAATGATTAGAACTACCTCTCTACTAACTCTTCGAGATAATTATGATGATTTAAATTGTTTAGATTGCAACTGCTTGTGGTATGGATTGTTGAGATGGATGACAGTGATTTAGAATAATAAATTGTTGGTATATCTTGCGTAGAAGTTCCTGATGTTGTTGGACATGAAGTAATGGTAGTGGTGGTGGAAGAAGGTGGACTATTGTGGTCATTAGATTTTGGTGCAGGATGATGTTGTTCGCGCGCCCCTTGTCTCAGCACACCCTTCTAGACCAGCTAGACGTACTGCCTTTGATTATTTCGTTGATACATTGGGTTATGCTGAAGCGCAACTTGCACAGTTGCATCATGAACTGTTATCAGCTTGCATGTGGTTGTTTGCAGCAGCTTGGTGTTGTGAAGTTGTACTGGTCGGTCTGAGATGATGGCTCAAGTGGTTATGCAAGAGTTTCAGTTGATCTGAACGATGCAAAGATGTTTTGGTGGTGCTGAATTTATTTGGTGAAGTTGAGTTACAGTAAAGTTTGGCTGGGAACTGTAAGTGCAAGGCTGAGATGGTGTTTAATGTTAGCTGCAGATGTTGTTTGTGTATGAATGCAATTGCAGTTGGCTAGTCATGAAGTTTGTAGTTTGAACTTAGTATTAATAATAGTCTTTTACTTTCCATCAAAAAACAAATTTTGTAGTTGTTGTTGTGGAAAAATGATAAAGACACGTATCTTTTTAATCATGTAAAGAAAGGGGTATATTGGTCAGTTGCATATGATAAGAAACAAAAAGTTGGGTGAAATAACCAAACAGTCCATTTGAAAAGTATCTTTTTTGATTCCTATCCATATAAACAGTATCAAAACTTACAAGTCTTTTTCATCCAGGAATTATTGGTTTTGATCTTTTTAACCAATTTTGTGTATATTTTAACAGTTCCTATAATTTGTCTGTTCTAGATCTTAATATTTTTGGATGAAAATCTTCTTTCCAGGAAAAAAAGACCCAGACTTGCTGTCCGCTAATATCTACGGAGTAGCAATTAACTAATCTATATCGAATATAAACCAAGAACTGGGAGATAGCGCAAAGCAGTGTCAAGTTTTGTCTCATTAACTGGTTTGCATCAAAGACTGCGCAATGACAGCTTTAGTTACATATATTATCTCATGATAAGCTAAACTAGTACAAAATCGTCTAATTACTACTGTACACTATGTCTCAGCGTAAACTAATTTTTAAACATGCCTTCATCTGACAATCTAGAAGACTCAGTTCCATTGACCGTAGGTTGGCTCGACGAAACATTTGGATCACCTAGAATGCTGTAATCAAAATCCTCGTCATCAGAGTCGTCGTCGTCATCGTCAGAGTCATCGTCCCTGAGTCCATTCATATCAACATAATCCACATCATCTTCTTCTTCTTCTTCGGCCTCTTTCACCACTGTTCCTACTGAACTGGCCTCCTTTTCCATCTTCTGTTTTATGACATCATCGTAAGACATCTCGTACCAGACATTCCCCTTGCCCACTATAGATTTGTTATGGGCATCAGTCAAACGCTCTTGCTTGCTCTTCTCCGAGTTCTTTGGCTCTCCCCAGTAGTCATAACGGTATAAAGGACTAGCAGGGTCATATCTATCCTTCCCAAAATAACTGCTGTCAACGTATCTCCCTGGTTCTTGTAGTGGCAGGCCAAGAGCCTGACGGCTGTATATAAAGCAATAACTTCAGTACTAAGTACAATAGATTATCTACCTACTAACATAATCTGCAAAAAAATGAGTAAATGGAAGACAAAGTGCAAATTCCACGGTTGAAATCCTAGTCTTCAAGTGAATCACTGCACTGGATTTAGTGACTTATCGATTCGGTGTAAATTAAAAGAATGTAGATGCAACTATAGTGATTAATTGATGGTGCAATTTAGAGGCATTCATCTTTAATAGAAAAATATGTATATGGATAGATGCTGGTAAAAATTGGAAAAGAAAGATGGGGTACCAGCTGATATCTCTAAGGAGAGCTTCCCTTTCTTCAAATGATCGGCGCCAATGTATTAAGTCATACTCATCCATTTCAATGTTGCGTCTCAACTTGCTGACTTTAAATTCTTCACCTCTTTCTTTTGCTTCTGCCATCAATTTGTTGTTGAGCTGCGATTAGAAGCACATGAGTTTTACATTAAATGAACGAACTGCAATGTGATGCATAGGCATGATACTTAGAAAATAATGATAAACAACTGGAATCCCATAAGTTAACTCTTAAGAGTGACTCACCTCACGCTCGGCACGAGCAGCATCCAAGTCAAGCTCTTTATGGCTGGTTTTCTGCCAAAATAAAATACAATCAGGTATTTCATTGACTGCTGAGATTATTGGTAATGAACCTTGAAGGGTCATAAGGGTGGTTCGACCAAGGGTTCCATCCCATAGGTTACCACTTTTGGATCCCTATCAAGGTCACTGGAGGGGTTGCAACCTTCACTGTAGGGTTAAGCTAGGACTCCATCCCCAAGGTTAATCATAATTCTTTAAGAAAACCAGGTAATGGTAAGAAGGAAAATGCCATTCACCAGGATCATCTTTGGTAATAAAGTCTTCTTATGATAAGCTTTGGAATATTCAACTGCTGCATCAACCTCTGTGGCCTCAAACATCTCTTCAAATTTTTTACCTTTATACTTCTCAGGATTAGACTCCTCTTCATCCAATACTATTTGCTCAGCTACATGTAGCTCCCACAACTGCAATAGAAGAGTCATACTGATCAGCTTCAAACTACCAAGATTGACTGCTAAACACAAGCCATGCACTTTCTTTTTTTACAAGAAGAGATGTTCACAGCAGAGTACAAACTACAAAGTGGAGAGGGTGATACACTGATATCATATCTATCATTTTCCAATAAAACCCATTTGTGGCAAATGAACAAAATAAAGAATGTGAGTTTGAATTAGACATACTATCATGATACAACAAAGAACATCGATGGCATTGACTCACAAATTACCTTATCAACGTAAGGGTGATTTGACAACAAAGGTTCCTCTTCATCTTTTATTCCTGGGTCTTTTCTAGGAACAGGTGGTCTTCCACAATCACGCTGCAAAAAAAAGAAAGAAAGAAAGACAACCTAATAAGAAGCTTTAATAAGTAATAAATGGGATAGCACACCCCATGTAGATCATCCCTGCGATCAGCTCAGTTAGTGTCTTGAATACTAGATCATCTGAGTGTGAATATCGTTTTTGATAACAAGTACAAGTAGCACTAAGGATGCTCAATGAATATAAAGTTTCAACTACAGATAAATAAAAAAGAAGAATCTTTCCAAAAGAACATACACGTAATTCATCAGGGTTCGTATCTTCGTCGCGATGAAATATTGGTGGAAACTCAAATATGTTGAAGCTGCAATGTATAGGCGAACTCCAAAGTAAGAAGGTGATCAAAATTTGAATGACAATCAAGCAATTATTGGAAAAATGGCCAACAAGACCTAACCAATCACCCAACCATTTAGGATATTCAACATAAGAAGGATAAAACTACATACATAAGGTGATCAATATTGGGATTGACAAAACGCATTTCAATAGGAAAACGGAATCGGTACGGATCACGTTTCGCCTGCAAAAAGAAGGAAAAATCATTCTTAAATTCCATCACTGCTGATCTGAGTAAAACTACAGTCTGCAGTCTTATGTTTGGGGAACTCAATACAAGAGAAGCAAAGTGATCAACGTTTAACCACTAAAGACAAGAAAGTAGTAGCTAAATCAACAAAACTGTTTTACTCACCAGAATCTCAACAATGACTTCCATACCAACTTTAATATGCTGGCGAATCCAATACCAGTCGTTGTTTTTTATCGGAACCCACCTGGAAAGTATGTTATTACTTGTTTAGTGAAAATTTGGCAGAAGTTGAATGGTTCATAACAGTCAAAGAATTTGTAAAAAGTTGGCAGAAGTTGAATGGTTCATAACAGCCAAAGAATTTGTATTTGCAACTCATGGAAGTAGGAAATTAAGGATAGAATTTGAACAAAACAAATAACTCGTACAAGTTGGCATAGTCATTGCCAATAGGAACTACAGAATAGGGTTGGGCATGACTCATCGAACCCAGAGTACAGCAAGTTGGCCAAGGACAGCCGACATTAACTTTGGCAACTTGTTTCTGGGTTCAGGTTGGTACCCGAAACAAACTTCTCACCAGGTAACCACTATACTCGGTGTTGTCATCCATTTAGGTAACCACTATATTCAGTGTTGTCATTCATTTATATGTTCCTTCTATACCATAAAAGTATTTAGGTACTCATAGACGGGCAGAAAGTAGTAGACCAGTAGCCAACCTGCCAAAGTAGGAGCAGAATGCAAAAACTAGTAAAAATGCACAATATGACTAAGAGTTACCCATCATATACGCCTCCAATGTCGACAAATGCACCTTGATAAAGATGTAACTCGACCACTTTTCCTCTACAAATCTACACAGGATGTTCTCCAGATGTAAGTTTCACAGTTAACACTTCTTTAAGCATAAACTTCACCACAAAAGTATCAACAATTTACCTGTCCAGGATAGTAAAATGGAAGCTCAAACTGCATAAACGACGAGTGCACGGATTAGAAACCCTCTTGTAGCAAGACATACATCTCAACTCAATCAAAAAATCAAAAAAGTAAACAAACAAGCATCCATAATACCATATCATCTCTATAATCTTCCCCTCGTTTTCGTCTACCAGAACAATAATCTTGGTCATACTACATCATAAAAAGTACACATTTCACATGTTAATCTCCAAATATAAACCAAATCAAATCCAAAAACTCAATGTCCAATAATATACAGCTTTAAACTAAAAACTCCATACCTTATAAGACTCTTCTTCCAACCTATCCTTATTCCCAACAACCCACTCCTTATACTGCTTCAAAAACATCTTATATCTTTTTAAACACATATTATCAACTTCTTTATTCACCTCCACATCCTCCACATCAACCCTAACAGCTTGCAACTTATGTGCTTCTCTAATAAACTCCAACTCCTTCTCATCAACTTCCCATCCTTTCGGTGGCCAATCTCTAGGCGGCATTAACCTCACAACTAAAGGACCAGTCCAGCTAGTTTCCAAAGGCTCTAAAATCTCACCTCTAATCTCAAACTGCTTAGCTAAAAACTCATCTTCAGTTAACCCACTTTCCTCAATCTTTTTTTGTCTATAATTTGGTCTTAACATTCTAAAAGCTTCAATTGCTTCAGGTGACGTTAATGCTACTTCTTCACCTTCATTTAAACTTTTTCTAGCAAAATCAGCTTCAGGCGAGAGAATCTCTTCCCAAGGTGCCCAATTTCTTTCGACCCAGTTACGTGTACGTGCTTCGTCTTCAGTTTCTTTATCTTTTGGACCAAATTTCTCTAAGAATGTTTCATCTACTGGGAATTCATCTGAAGTAAATGCTTTCAGTTTGAAAGTGTTTGGGGGTTTAGGAAGTCTAATTCTCCAGGAAACGGGATTTGGGGTCTGTAGGGGTAAGGGTTTGAGTAGGGGTTTGGTGGGTTTTGAAGATGGGAAGGGAAGAAGAAGAGGGTTTAGTAGGGTTTGCATTTTTGTTCTCTCCCTTTGTGGAGTTTGGGAGGGAAATGTTTACAGGGAAGTGAGCGAGGGTTTTCAGTGTCAAAGGATAGAGTTGTGTAAGAGTGATGTGCTGTGAATGGGAGTATTGAAGTGTTTGTTGTACAATTCATAGAGATGTGTGCGTGCAAAAAAAATAAGGAAAAAAAGGATTGAAACGACCACGATAAAGGGGATATCAGTCCTACTAAGCGATGATACCATTTCATCGATCCAACGGTCAGGATCGTGGGATCTTTTTGTCCTGTATGAAACGGTATCAACACTTAGTAGAACTGGCATCCCCTTTATAAATCATGGAAACGACGGATGCTTTCATTGAGAGTTGAATTGAACTCAACGGATGTTCTAACCAACTGTGCTAAGAAAGCTGGTGCGCCACACAGGAGATAATTATGATTATTGTCTTTTTTTTTTGAAGCATAAATTTTATTAAGTTAGTAAGTGGCTGTTAAACGAGGGTATGCGATACCCGATGATTAATCAATTACAAATAAATTGGTAGCCCATGAATCTACGTCAACATGAGAATGAAGCAGAATGCAAACAACAGTCTTCAGATCGGAATTGCATCGGGAGCAGGTGTTGCAGTCGAAGATTGAAAAACCTCTGGTCAATGCTTTTCACAAGAAAAACTGTATTTTTGATGGGCACAACAGTGTCCATAAGAACTTCGATGGTGGTAGGATTCGATGCAGTCGATTGAAAATGCTAGTCAGGCATTTGCTTCCATATGTTGAGGTGTATTACCCGAACGAAATATGTCTTTTGGCTTGATCTATAACTTCCAAGTGAGCCCAAATACACACAACTAGAAAAAACATGGAAAATAAAGGAAATACATAATAGGGAGTACAAAGATACCTAATTGAAAAAGACTCTGGAAAACAAGTACAACCTAATACAAGTAGCACTCCTAAGCTAGTACAGACTAATCTATAACAGTCGAGAACTTTGGAACCTGCAACCCACTTGAGTCGAAATGAGGGTAACTAATATTAAATACTAGGTGTCCCACAGTCAAGGAATTTTTCATCTCATGAATGCTTTTGTTGCCCATCAAA
This sequence comes from Papaver somniferum, assembly GCF_003573695.1. NCBI lineage: Eukaryota > Viridiplantae > Streptophyta > Magnoliopsida > Ranunculales > Papaveraceae > Papaver > Papaver somniferum. Next base: position 118,098,375 of record NC_039365.1, on the reverse strand, counting down.
CTATCTAGTTTCTCGTTGAGGTAGCATGGCTGCTAAGGGCACCTCCCATGGAGCAAAAATCCATCCACATCTTTGTGATGATCTATTCTGATTAATATTTAAGTCCATATCTTGTTGAAATCCAGATAATACTTCACATGATTGAGGGGTTGGTCATAGGCTGGCCGGATATGTCATCCGGATGACTTTAAAAAAAAAATTATTGTTACAGCAGTGGAGAGTTTTTTTGTTTTTTTTTGATTGGTGTAAATAAGGACGGATTCCCAAAGAATAGCTACTGTTTGTTTGAGTTAACAACAGAAATCAGGCGTTGCAAATTTTAAGATTAAACACGTCTGGTAATCCATGAGCGGGAAGATTTTTTTTCTTTTTTTGAAATCCGGACCATGAGGGACCGGGTGGACTAACCTGTTTTGTTTTTTTCCATAGTGAGTTTTGAGTCCACTAGTTACCGAGAGTCCATTTATATACACCTTCATACCAAAGGAGTTCCCCTGATAGAGGTACCTATATTCTTGGGGTGTAGCAATTTTCATACAAAACATCCATTAATAAAGGTTTGACACGCTAACAAATAAATTGATACTCGTATAAGGATACAACAATGTTGAGGTAGAAAGCGTTTGATCTCATTAGTTTATAGTCTTCTAACTATGTGCTATGATTAACATATCGGGATTTTGTTCTGAAGAAATCCGAGGAGGCTTGAATGAACCAGTATTGACAAGTAGATTTCCCGTCATGGTTAAAGTCTCTCATTAGAAAGGAACTCGATGTTATAATATAATTCATCAATAAATAATCTCTTATCTTATCGAAAAAAATTGATCTCGTCCTTGCTTATATGGAAGCTATTTTTATAAAGAGTATTATTATGTAGAGGTTTATTGTGATCACATCAATTGCATGTCCAAGATTATCTCCTAATAAACTAAACTTGATTTACACATGTGCCTCTAAATACGTCCTTTTGAAAACCAAAGAATCAAAGTATGCTGAATAGGCAAAATAGTCTCAGCAACATCATTCACCTTTCCACAAAATACACGACTATTACGTTCTTTTCACAAACACCATTAAACATCATAAATTCAGTCTATTACATACCTCTTTACTCCTTTTTTTTTTTAAAAAAAAAATTAGGACTCCAAGCTTTAAAGTGATCCACAACTATACCTGGAGATACCAAAAAAAAAATACGGAAGTCTTAATGAAGTGTGATATAGAAAATCAGTATGCAACACTAGCTAAGCTCTATAAATCAGGCTTATACCCTTAATTTAGAAGTATTTTTTTGTTTTCTCTTCTAGTCTTTTCTGTTTCTTTTTCTAGCCTATCTTTTATTTATATTCAAAGATGACTCCTTTTACAGGACCCGATAAAGCCCATATATACATGCTACTACGTTTTGTTACATACACCTTATTCTTGTTTTAAAATAATTATTATTCAAACTTTTATTCTAGCTTCTTTCTGTTCTGTTTATTTTCTTTTTTTCACATCTTTTATTCTCTCTTTGCATCTCTGCAATCTCCGTGTTGCATTCTTCTTGTTAGTTCTACATTAGTTGGTATCTAGATACTCAAATTCCAGATCCTCATTTAGAATTCGATTGTTGGTATTCGCTTCTGTAGCCCTTAAAACACACACACACACACAAACCAAAACCTAGTTTTTCTTCTTTTTGTAGCACTCTTATTCTATCATTGATTATGGGAGAAGAAACTAATATGGAGTCTAAACTTACTGAATTTTCTGAGGAAGTGATTGAAAAAGTTAATAATCACAAAGCATTACAGTTGCAATCCATAAATATGCAAAAATATTTGACAAATCATGTTGCATCTCAATATTATTAGAGAAGATTTTCCTACAAAAAATCAAAACAACGATGACAGCAGTAACGAACATAAGGAGTCACCATCTAAAAGAAACTTGAAGATAAGTATCATAAACAAAATAATTCTTTTGTTTTTGATGATGATATTCCATAAAACATATTACTTCAATTGAAGAAAAAAAGAACCAACATGCGAGTTATCTTGGTTATGGCAACAATAAGTCTTCTTTTTTCAACTTGACAGTGATGAGGATGATTCTCTTGAGGATGAACAAAAGAATAGATGGACTGAAGATGCAGATAAGAGTTTTAACGCTTTTAAGGAAAAGTTGTGTAGTGTTTCAGTGCTTGTTATGACAGATTTCAGTAAACCTTTCAACATTGAATGTGATGCTTCAGTGGTAGTTACTGGTGCAGTTATGTCTTAAGAAGATCATCCCATTGCTTATCATAGTGAGAAAACTTCAGATGCAAGAAAAGAATGGTCTAGTTATGAACTGGAACTATATGCTCTCGTTCAAGCTCTTAAACAATGACATATTTACCTTGTTCATAAAGAGCTTGTGATCAACACAGACAATCAAGCTTTGAAGTTTTTAAAAACTTCAGCTAAAGCAAATCGAATGCATGATCGTTGGTTATCTATAATCAATAAATACACGTTTTTCGATTAGACACTGAGTGAAAAGTTGAACAACGTAGTTGATGCTTTAATTAGATGTACTCACCTTCTTGTGACTATTCGTAATGAAAGATTGACATTAGATTATCTCAAGGATATACACGTTGATAATGAAGAATTTAAACTAATATGGGAAAATGTAGTTCTCATTCTCATGGGACAGATGACTTTTTTATTCAAAATGGTTTTTTTCAAGGATATTCGAATTTCATATCTCAGGGATCTTTAAGACTTCATCTCATTCGTGAATTACATAGGGCTGGACTTGGTGGACATTTTGTTCGCGATAAGACTATTGCTCTAAGAAGAACGACACAATTGGCCTTGGTGGACATATTCATGATAGACACATTTTTGTGACCGAATTGTCCTCAATTTTCAGTATTGTTAGTATTCGATTTTCTACTTATTATGGTGTTTTATGTGTTTGTAAGTATTTTTGGAAAATAAACATTTTTGGAAAATAAAGATTTTTGGAAAATTCGGCTCGAAAAGTTGGTATAGGCACTCGGAGGACACATGTTATTCAGACTCTCAGTTTTGGATAAGGGGCACCTAACTGATAAGGCGCACCCCAGGGAGCCAACTGCTAATCGCGCCCCATTACCGGTTAAGGGGGATCCATCTTCTTCCTTGATTTGAAAAGAAAAATTGGCGGGAAATTTGGTTTCAACGGTAAAAGATTTATTATCTTTAAGATAAGAAGATCTTCTTGCCATACAAATATGAAGTTTTGAAGAAAAAGGAAGTTATCTTGTATTAAACAAGTAAGATATCCTTAGAAGATTTTATCTTGGATTTTATTCTGCGAATTAAAGAAGATATGGGTTTAGTAAAGACATATATAGAATAAAAAGAAGGAAAAATTCCTGAAGATATTTTTAATTAAAAAAAAGAAGATTTTGGATTTATGGAAGAATATATTTGATTGATGTGTATTTGTGTGTATAAATAGAGATCTAGAGAGCACATTTGAGGGGAGTTTTGGGAGAGAAAAGAAAATCACTGCTTTAATAATTTTCTCACATTTTCATCATTTGTAAACCACTTTTTGAGCCATGAATAAATATTTTAAGTGTGTTTTCGACATGATGTGCTAATCCCCAACACTGGGACGACGGAGGAAGACGAGTGTCATACATGGGTAAAATTATTTAATTCTTTTTAAGACTTTTGCATTAATTTTAATTGAAATATGATTTGAATTAATTGGTTGTCATTTAATTTGATGAAGTATGCTTAGCTTAAATGGTTTGATACATCATGCTTAGGATTTACAACTAATCTTTTGAGAATCCACCTTGGAAAAATCAGAGTCCATGTTAATTTTATTTATTGAGCTTTAATTGTTGAGAATAAATAAATCGAACCCTATGTTATGAATTCGACGAAATCCTAGTCCCAGTAACTCTCTTCATCTCGTGACAATATTTTATATATATTTTTCTTTTATTTTAGTTTATTAATTCTTAAAATCAATCTCATTAAGTCCGAGTGAACGACAACCCTATTTACCACTATCAAAAATATGATCATTTTGGCGCCGCCGACGCGGATTTGTTTATAGATTTGTTTTTAGGTTTTATTTTATTTGTTCTTTTTTACGCGTTTTGGTATTTTTGTTTGCTTTCAGATTTGGAGCTAAGCTAAAGGAAAACGAAAGTGCTGAAAATAAAGGAAAAGCCCAAAAAGGAAAGAAAAGAGAAATCCAAAAGAAGTGAAGAAGAAGATTTTGTAAATAATTTTATTTTTATTTTTTTTGGAAACTGTAATTAAGGTTTTTATTTTTGTAATATTTTATTTTTGGACATTTTTTTTCTTCTTTTCTTTTTGACATTGAACATTGGACTTTATTTTTAAAACCCTACGGAAGGGTAGTTTTAAATAAACTGTTTGCAGAGAAGGACGGCGATTACGATATCGCCTCGGCCCCTCGGGTTCGTACATGACATAGGAGTTGTGGCCCGAATTGACTTCAACGATTCATCCCCCGTCTGGAACGGGAGGTAAGAATTCTAAACACCCGCGAATCCCCTGTCAGCGGGTTTACTGGATGATTTTGTATGCATATATGTTGAGGACCTGAAATCGGATTTAATTTTCTAGTAATAGGCAAGTCCTGGCCAAATCAAGATAAGGACTCGGATTTCATCACCGTTTCCTTCTTGCCCGCCTTAGGAACACGTAACCTACGCGAACCTAAGCCTTAAAATTTGGACTAGAACGAGACCGATAGGGTAACGAGCTTATTAGGAAAGTCGTTCGAAAAATATTGGTTACTCTTTTGAGCATACTTTGAAGTTCATGATGGTTACTGTGAGTTGAATACGCCGCCTTGTAACACCGGTGAGGCCTTGGGTATCAAAGCTCCACGGAGCTTCCCTCGTCTCTATTCAACTTACTTTAACTCGGATTGATTCCAGAGAGGTTTGCTCAGATTGTAACGAATTCCTTTTCGAAAGAATATAAGCTAGTCTAGAAACAATCTAAGTAGAGCCATCGTGATTTTTGTTTGCTAGATAAAATAGGCTTTCTGTGGTCGAGTCAGCCTTGTTTGTGCTTGTTTAGAATTCCCTTACAGTTAGGATGTCGAACTGGTATAGCCAATACAATGATTATCCAACTGAACAACATGGACATACTCTTTTTATGATCATAGTATGAATAGTGGTTGGGCACGCCAACCTTTTCAAGGTTTTGGGTCATACCATGGTGAGCCCAATTACTATCCACACGCGCATCGATCATACGGGCAAGAAGATTATAATACTAGTTCTTCGTCTTCAGAGGATACAATCAAACTATTGAAAAGTAGTCATTTTTATAATCCTTCAGTTCCTATTCCTTCTCAAGAAGAGTCTCTCAGGAATTTAGCTGAGTCATCACTAAGTTAGCTGAATCGACATACAAATTAGATGAGGTGAACAACGTAGTTATGGACGAAAGAACTGAAGCAACGACTGAATCTTTTTTGGAAGATATCCTCAATAGGTTAAGTGAAAACTTAGATCCAACACTTAGGGAGCTTTCTTTAGAAGAGATCCTTGAGAGGATAGTTGAGTCGACACGTAGACTTGAGTTAGAGACGAACGAAAGTATTGCTCGAAATGACTTGGATTTCCAATATAGTGTATCCAATAATACTCTTGAAAATGAGGATAGTTATTTGCATAATCAAGATATCGAGGTTAGAATTGGTGACACTCCTTGTGTAGATGAGGTTCGGCCATTTCCATGTTATGATAATGATGAGTATGATGTGGACAATGTTGATGAAGAATATGAAGTATTTAGGCATGGTGATCAGGAATTTTTTACTCCTATTGAGCTTGATAATGATAATGATATTTCTGGTTCAAATCCCGATAATTTTAATTATTATCCACCTATTCAAAAGGACGGGGATTTGACTAGAGATATTCCGTTTTAGACGAAGTTGTACTTCCTTTTGATTACGAAGCCAATTATGGTTTAGGGGAACGAGTTTATTTTGAGTCTAGCGATTTAGAAACAACAGTTTTAGACAAAGAAAGTGAACTCGTAAAAATGAGTGAGGATGCACCTGATTACAACTTAGAATAATCAATTGACCATTTTCAGGAATCTAATGATTTAGAAATTAGGGAAATTGTGACTAGTCTACCTAGAGACACTGAAAACTCTAAGTTTGAGGGTGATTATCACTTTCCTGGTGCCTTACCTTTAACTCTTAGAAATTTCCCTCGTGTAGGAATTGACATTTGTGTCTCAACCATCTTACAAGATTATCTTCATACACTTTTTCCTGAACCTAGTTGTGTCCATAAGAGAGCTCAGTTGTTAGAAACCCATCCTCTGGTTTATGTGGTTAATCCAGGATATAATACCAAGATTGACTTTGTTTTCCCACCAAAAACTTTTCTTCCAATTGTGGGAACATATGATTTTCAGATGTGTCGGTTATTAAGTTTTGAGACTAAACCTAATTACTTTAGGAAAATAGGGTCGACACATTTTCTTAAGGAAGACCACCTCTTTCATTGTGGTCCGCTGTGTGAGTAAAATCTGATTGACTTAGAGGATCCCCAATTATTCAGGCTTTTGTTATTCGCTTCTAAGTTCTTAGTTGAGTATTTCCAGACTCGTCAGCCTGATCTTCAGAATGCCTTTGAGGAAATCCAACCGATAAAATCTTTTTATTTAGACCCTTTTATAGAGCCTGAACCTGAACCACAACTAGATGTAGTTGTCTTAAACAAGGGTATGTTCGATGTATTCTTGGATTGTTGTAGTTTCATTTTCTTGTGGTTAGCACTTTTTGATCCAGATGACCCACAGTTATTCCGGCTACTGCTTTATGATTCTATGATGTGATTAATTCCTTCTGATGTCTGGCTGAAGACTTTAAACTTAGCACTTCTTGGGAGGTAACCCAATCTCATGCAACACGGTAATATCTTTCCTTAACTCTTTTGCTTCGAGTGGTAACAGTTTCTCTTTGTTCATGCTTTTAATTTTATCTTTAGAACATTGAGGACAATGTTAGATTTAAGTTTGGGGGTATGAGAGAAACTTTTTAGTTGCAATGAATAAACTTCAAAGCCTAGAAATTTATGTTTATTAAGGTTGGCACTAACCAATCTAAGTGGATGGGAACATCTTGGTTATAGGATTTGAGGAACCAATCTGATTAGATGGAAACATCTAAAGAGTCTATTCATAAAAGTACAGAGCTCAGGTGTTAGAACTAAAAAAAAAAAACATGGTAGTTTCGCCGTATCTCGTTGAATCCTAATCCTTCTGTTTTTATTTTTTAAGTGATTTGGTGGGGCACACGATTCAAGTTGTTACCATTGCTAGGGTGAAGTAGAGTGATTGAGATTAGAGCTGTCAATGGGTACCCATTACCCGGACCCGGAACCGGATCCGAGAGAATAGGGTCCGGTTCTGGGTCCTAAAATTGGACCCATTAACCAATTAGGACCCGACGGGTAATTACCCGATTGGACCCGTTAATAAACGGGTCCTACCCGGCGGGTACCCGCGAGTAACCGGGTATTTGTGGAAAGGGGTAATGTAGTAAATTTTGTACGGAAAATTAGGTCATATATAAACACGTTATATTTTCGTAGAAAGCAAATCTAGTTCTGGTCTTCTACTCTTCTTCCTACAGCCGCAACTCTTTCTACTGAGTACAAAATCGATTCTTGTTTGACTCTTTCTTTGTTCTTGATCAAGGAATTGAAGGTATGAATCAACTTAAATTATTCTTGTTTCAACTGGTTGAACTCTTTATACTGATTTGTTGATTGAATATACTATTACCGATTCTATCTTGACCTTCTCAATCCCTGAACTAGAAATCTAAGGATTCATTCGAAATTGATTTCAATCTTTCTTAGTTACTGAAACATGGTAGTATCAGAACTTGAAATATAGAGGATATTCGTGATGTCTATGAATTTGTTGATCACCCAGAATCTTAGGGTTTTCTTTTGAAACCATTTTTTTTTTTGCTGTTTTTTTTTTCTTCTTGTTTCTCAATCTCTGACTACTGGTTCATGAGAAGTAGAACTTTCTAGGGTATGAAATTAGATATCTTGTGATATTCATGATACCATAAATTTTATAGGTATGATAGAGATCGATTTAGTTCATGATGTTGTAACGAAAATTGCAGAGGAGATTGTTATCTTTCTATTGAGTTGTTGGTTGTTTAATTCATGTCGAAGATGAATGTTTTATGCACCCTGAGTGTCATCATATAATGTTTGAGTCATATTTTTTTTGGCATGTGATAGTCTTTAAGTAGTTATTTCACAATCTGATAAGGTACAAGATCACATTATGCTGAGTGCTCTTTTGGTGGTAGTTGTGTAAGAGTTTTGAGCTTTTGATTTTACATGTTGTTTGTGTGTCAATGTCAAGTCGTGTGTGTTGTTACAGTTGGACTTATGTGTTTTGTCGAATGCAGTTGTTACACTATTGCAATAGTTGTACAGCGAAATGGAAGGTTTGGTGGTACTGTTTGACTAGGTGTCTCTGATTTCAGTTGGAGGATTACTTTAGTCTTTATATGCTTGTTAAGTTTATTATCGTTTATGCTTTATAATACATACATTGATACGCATGTTTTTTGGTTTTTCTTGCAGGGGCAACATGAAAAAACAGAAGAGTTGACGATCATTGTATTCATGTAAGATTGAAACCTCCAGCTATGCCTCCTCCTAAAGCTGCCGTTTCAAAGCCTACAATGAACACTAAAGTTGTAAAATCAGTAGATATTCTCCCTAGTGATATTCTCCCTGCCGTTTCTTGAAGAAAATTCACAACAGGATGTTGTTCGCACGGATCTAGAGCAATACCTATCAGCTGATATTCTCCCTAGTGGTACTGTTAATTTGAATGATTCTAGTTTTGATGTTTTGGGATGGTGGAAATTTCATGGTCCGGTATATCCAATTGTAGTATTGTTAGCTCGTGATATATTAGCAATTCATGCATCATCGGTGGCTTCTGAATCTGTTTTCAGCACCAGTGGTAGAGTTGTAGATAAATTCCGTTCTTCAATGCTTCTAGAAACAATTAAAGATTTGATATGCACACAAGATTGGATAAGAAGTGCGCTAAAGAGTAAGTAGCATATCCAATTCACGTCTTCTATTATATCAATTTTTGTTTACTGATTTTGTTTACTGATTCATTTAGTACTGTGGTTCTTGTACGTCGATTAACTGTTTTATTGTGTTAGATGAGGGACTTGGGTTAGGTGATACTTCACTTCAGACTCTTTTGGAGGCAGTGGATGAGCTTCAGTCAGACGATGAGCACATTGTCTAACTGATGAACAAGAAGAAGAGTATATATTTTGTTTTTTGTGAAGTTCCTATTATGGTTTACTTAAAAGATGCATTATGGCGTGTTTCAGGTACACAATTTCATTACAAAACTTTCAATTTATTTAGGATAAAATAACCAGATAACTTTGGAATGCATAAATTTGATTGTGATAGATTTTAAATGAGAAGGTCATTCTTTCCATCAATACCATTTTTGATAACTTTGAAGTGTGAAGTTCTGACCATAATATATATGAAAGTACTTTGCATCTTGAACCACTGTAATATTACTTCCAACATTTACAGATTTTGTTGCTGCATTCACAATTCTTATACAAAGCACCACAGACTAAAGAGTAGTCGAAAAGAATTAATGTAAGCTCCAGTATCAGTATCAGAAGACGTAATATGTGAAGTTACCAGCTAGCTAGATCTTTCCTTAATTCTCTAGACTTTCAGTCCAACCTCCCAACTTATATTTATCTTCTAGCTGAAACTAAATAATTCGCTCAGCTCAAAAATTGGTACCTGCATAGAAGAACATGTCTGTAGTTAATCGTGCATGCAATTTTTGTAAAGTTGTATTTTTGTGGGCACCTAGAGAATTGATGTATTTATTAATCCAGATAAAGGTGGAAGAGACATATAAAGCCCGTGACCAACCATGATGTCTTGTGATTTTGTCACTTACTTTCCATCTCCATTTTATTATTGTTTTCTTCCTCCGTATCTATTTTGTTTTATATGTAGTATCCCATCAATTGTTCATGTGCATTGCACCACCAAAGAACACCACCACTATTGATACATTACAACATCTCTGGTTACATCACTATAGCTTGCCATCCGCAGAATTGTTTAGTTTGTCTATATGTTTAAGTAGATATATGCTTTTGTTTATCTGGTCACTCTTTACTATTTAGCTATATGCTTTTGTTTTCTCCCTGTTCTGTTTCCGTTGATTTCATTTTTCTCAACCATTCTGCATTCTAATAACTGGGAATGAAGTCATGAACCATCCTTCTATGAATAACTGTTTTTGGTTGTCTTGCAGGAATAATTAGGAATATGATGGTGAAATGATCTCTATTGAACTGATGGGAACTTCTTTTTGATACAGCCAAAGAATATGCAAAGTGCTGACTACGTCCTTCTTTTTTGTATATGTACTTGTAAAGGAACTAGGCATTTATCTTCTGGGGCTTCTACACTTTATAGAATGACAGGTCTAAAAACAAGTCTGCCAACTTTTGTATTTTTTATATTATGGCAGATTTTTACTTATAGATAGGAAAATAACTTTAATTTTCCAGATCTAAGCTTAAGTTTATAACTTTATATTCTATCTAGACGTTTAAAGACGGTTACTTTTCTTTTCTGTTGAAGCCAATAATCTTATTTTTAAGGACTCCAGTCACAGGATTGGGAACTCATGTAAAATCATGAATATGTTTTTAGTACCCAATGGGTACCCGGACCCGGTGATTACCCGTGTCTTTTACTGGGTCCGGTTCTGGGCCAGTAGAATAGGGAACCGGCCCCGGAACCATTAAGACCCGGAACCGACACTGATATGCCGGGTCCGGTTCTGGACCATGTACTATCCGGGGGGACCCGGACCCGTTGACAACCCTAATTGAGATACCACAAAAAAAAAAAAAAAAAAATTAAGACCAGACCATCAGACCAACCGGAATAAATTCAATAAAGTCGACCACTGGTGCCCTTGTATATGCCAGTTGTGTTGACCTAGAGTTAGGTTTATCGACCACTGGTTCCCTTGTATTTTCCAGTTGTGTTGATATTAGTCAGACCGGTATCTCAGTCCATTAGGATAGGTTCATCTTGGCAGAGGCCTTCAGACAGATATGGGAAACACCGTTCACTTTAAACCATCTATTTTTCTCTTTATCCATCTTCTTAATATTTCCATGTTATTGGTTGACTCCGGTTATGATGTCTAGAAACTATCTGAGTAGAGCTCTGTCACTTATATATGAATTATAGTATGCTGAGTGCAAACTCATGTACATCAATTGGAATTTCGCATCAGGGTACTTCCTCCTATAGTCAATGTTTGTATGCCAACCAAGGAGATTCTTTAGTGCCTTCCAAGGTTCCGCGTAGATAGCTAGGGTCTGGAGTAAAGGTTTTGTGGGTACACCTATGGTAAACCCTCCGGAGACAACACTCCGCCGCTAGGGCCACCTAGCGGTTTAACGGCTTGATGCACGTGCTAAGTGTAGTCATTTTTATTTTTCTTGATTAGATTTGCTCGAGGACTAGAAAATAATAAGTTTGGGGGTATTTGATAGACACATTTTTGTGACCGAATTGTCCTCAATTTTCAGTATTGTTGGTACTCGATTTTCTACTTATTATAGTGTTTTATGTGTTTGTAGGTATTTTTGGAAAATAAACACTTTTGGAAAAGTTGGTATAGGCACTCGGAGGACACATGTTATTCAGACTCTCAGTTTTGGATAAGGGGCACCTAACTGATAAGGGGCACCCCAGGGAGCCAACTGCTAATCGCGCCCCATTACTGGTTAAGGGGGCTCCATCTTCTTCCTTGATTTGAAAAAAAAATTGGCGGGAAATTTGGTATCAACGGTAAAGGATTTATTATCTTTAAGATAAGAATATCTTCTTGCCTTACAAACATGAAGTTTTGAAGAAAAAGGAAGTTATCTTGTATTAAACAAGTAAGATATCCTTAGAGGATTTTATCTTGGATTTTATTCTGCGAATTAAAGAAGATATGGGTTTAGTAAAGACATATATAGAATAAAGAGAAGGAAAAATTCCTGAAGATATTTTTAATTAAAAAGAAGAAGATTTTGGAGTTATGGAAGAATATATTTGAGTGATGTATATTTGTGTGTATAAATAGAGAGATAGAGAGCACATTTGAGGGGAGTTTTGGGAGAGAAAAGAAAATCACTGCTTTAATAATTTTCTCACGTTTTCATCATTTGTAAACCACTTTTTGAGCCATGAATAAATATTTTAAGTGTGTTTTCGACGTGATGAGCTAATCCCCAACACTGGGACGACGGAGGAAGATGAGTGTCATACATGGGTAAAATTATTTAATTTTTTTTAAGACTTTTGCATTAATTTTAATTGAAATATGATTTGAATTAATTGGTTGTCATTTAATTTGATGAAGTATGCTCGGCTTAAATGTTTTGATACATCATGCTTAGGATTTAAAACTAATCTTTTGAGAATCTACCTTGGAAAAATCAGAGTCCATGTTAATTTTATTTATTGAGCTTTAATTTTTGAGAATAAATAAATCGAACCCTATGTTATGAATTCGACGAAATCCTAGTCCCAGTAACTCTCTTCATCTTGTGACAATATTTTGTATATATTTTTCTTTTATTTTAGTTTATTAATTCTTATAATCAATCTCATCAAGTCCGAGTGAACTACAACCCTATTTACCACTATCAAAAATATGATCACTTGACATCTAGGATGCCCAAAGAAACATCAAAAATGTTGCCCCTATACCAATTTGACCATGTCAACATGTTTAGACCAAGAATGAAAAAAATGTAATATCAATTTATTTTTTCTCTTCATATAAATCCATTGTTACAATGGTGTGGTTGGTGCTGCTGCAGTTCCATGCTAACTTAATTAGTAATAGACATGGATGATGGTGAATTTTATTAATAAAATTCTTAGTCGTTACTCTTTATAGTGATACTAATAATATCTTTCCTTACAATATTATGGAGTTTAGTCTGCTCGGGCATGAACTGCAATATGGAGTATAATAATATGTATGTGTCAATAATTATTAAGGAAATGGAGCAGTAAGTAGTCTGACCTTTTGTGTCATAAACTTGAGCATTAGGACATAAGGTATTCATAACCTTATAATATATTCTATACACAACGGCTAAGTTCTGCGACCCTGCGACCATATCAAACCCCTGAGTTCTAACATTTAAAGTTAGAGTTTTAAGGAGTCCTGGATCAGACAGAGACACCGAAAAATTTGGGAAACAATTAAAATAAATTGGACCTTCACATAAGGTGGACTCAATAATTCCTAATAATGAATCAGTAAATTTATTGTGTCTACAATCCCTGACACATAAGAGTACAGAATTATTTAATCCTGTCCTTGTCAATGGTTTTACGGGTATTTGGATTAAGCCTATATGAAGATAATTAAATCTTTTTTGTTTATGATCTTCTATCCTTCTAGGAGAGAAAAGCTCAAAATTATCATTCGAATCAATTATAGATATGGTCTTTTCTACAGTTTTAATTGCGTAATCGCTTCTAAATTGAAAAGATCCTTTCTTATATACTTCATTAACTGGAACTTTAGGAATATTCCAATTTTTTAATTGTTTTTCAATGTCATGCATTATGACCTCTTCTGAATTAAGGGTTATTTTATTTTTCAAACTATTTTTCTTTGAAAACGATCTGACAAAGCTAGCCATAATTAGGGTTTATAAAGCTGTAAACGGTCAACAGGAATCAATGCTCTAATTTTTTAAAGAGGTTTTATTTTACGAGCTCACTGCGACTAATATTTAGCACTTTATCTCCCCTTTTACCTGGCTCTGATACCAATATTGGTAAAGCCCATACAGTTATTCCCAGAACCATAAAGTGGGATCAGGTTACCCTCCCTGAAAAGTGGACTTTACAGGTAGAAGTTCCAGCAAAGCCTTGACAAAACCAAAATCTCCAACAAATAATTGAATATGAAGATGGAGATGTGGAAATACAGTTTACATCTTTCAGGAAAACTAGGCTTAAGATATCAGAAGGCGAGGGAAGTGCACCAAGGTCATCTGTAGCATCTTCTTCTTATACAGATCCTATTCATAATTTTATAAATGACCCAAATGATATTATTATATAAGGAGTTAAACAAACCGCGCATCAGGTTAATAAACCTTATTATAAAGTAGAAACGCCAAAATATACGGTTAGAAATATTCCTGAACAAGTAGAACCGACATTCTCCGATCTAGAATTTGAGATAAATGTGATCCAAAAACCATCATTGGATTTACAAGAACTTCGAAAAGAGTATCATAGTTTAGAAATACAAATAAAAGGGCTTGGTTTGAATCCAACTTTAGTTCTAATAGAAGAACAAGAATATATAAAACTTATGCTCTATACTTAAGTCATAATAGAAATCCAAACCCATTTTTCACCTGGTTTGAAGATTTTACCAAAACTTACAATTTAAATAAATATAAGAGATCGCTTAATATGTTGGAAACCCAGTTTCAATCTTATACGACAAAAGATGGAAATATTATTCAGTCAATCCATCCACCAGAAGTAGTCCTTGATATCAAAGGTGCTATAGCAGCCCCATACAAATTAGAACATAAGGGAACTGATTCAGTAGCTAACCATAAAGATATTGGTCAGTTAATACAACAAAATAACTACACCAATTTATATTTACATTCAATAGGAAAACAAACGACAAGAATTGAAGGCTTGTTAAACAAGGATAAAATCCAACATATACAACCTAATGAGCTTAAACTTAATCCGGCACCATCTAGTGGATTATTATTTAAACCAAACCCAATAATAGATCCAAATGTCTTCAGGTTGTCCAACCCAGATAATAGCTTTGTAGATGCACTAGTAGAAAAGCTAGGAAAATTAAGCTTATCTGCTTCAGGCCCATCTAAAGCATCCAAACAATCAAAAGAAGGAATAAATGTTCTGTCCAAACACGAAGAATACAGTGATATAGATACAGAAGAACTGGAAGAAATTTTTCATTCATCAAATTCTGGTAATATTAACAACAATTCTGATGACATTAATAAAATATCTTTTGGAAAAAATAAATATACACCGACAGTTCCTACTAGAAATTATTACCCTAGACCAACACCGGTAGATTTACAACTGGAAGAGGATTATAATTGGAATCAGACTTCGTTTGATGGAAGATCCATAGTTGAGTGGAACATAGATGGTATGACAGAATACCAAATAGTAAATATCATAAGACAAATGTCGATGTATGCTTCTGCTTCTAGACTCATTAAAAACCCAGAAAAACAAATTGCTGAATCCATAGTTACTGGCTTTACTGGCCAACTTAAAGGATGGTGGGATTTCCATATGTCCGACCAGGCAAAATATAACATTTATATGGCAAAGAAACCAATCAAGCTAGAAGATGGTACTGAATACTCTCAGGAAGATATTGTTAGTACCCTACTTTATACCATTGGCCTGCACTTTGTAGAAAGTAATAGCCAACAAATGGAAAGATCTAGGGAATTACTTATTAATCTTAAATGTCATACCCTCTCCCATTATAGATGGTACAAGGATGTATTCTTCTCAAAATTGTTTAGCAGAGAAGATTGTTCCTCTAATTCTGATTTTTGGAAAGAGAAATTCGTCTCAGGGTTACCCCCTCTGTTTGCTGAAAGGGTTAGAAATAGACTAAAATCAAAAAATATTCAACAACGTATTGAGTATGGCGAATATACTTTTGGCCAACTATCTTCCGAAATTGTATGTGAAGGTTTAGCTTTATGCTCAGACATAAAGCTACATAGACAAATACAAAAGAATAAATTATCTAACAAGCAAGAGTTAGGTGATTTTTGTGAGCAATTCGGATACACTAATACACCATCCGCGTTATTATCTAGGAAGAAAGGTACTCGACCACCTTCCCATAACAATCCTAACACTACTAGATATCCTAATAGGTATCCATTGAAATCTAAACGACCCAATTTTAGGAAAAACAACAATAAGACACAACAATTAAATAAAAAGACTAATAAGTCACTTCTGGTCTGTTACAAGTGTGGAAAAATTGGGCATTATAGTAATAAGTGTCGTACAAAACAAAAAATAAATGAGCTTAATCTAGACGAAGGTCTCAAACGTCAATTAGAACAAGTCCTCTTAATGGACTCCGATCTATCTGAAGAGGATGAATCATCCTCCTCAGAAAATGATTCAGGGACAATTTCAGGATTGGAGGATGATGAATGTACAAATGGTTGTTCTTGTAAAAATTGTTTTCATAAACAAATATCTAGTCTAGGAATTAATGTCCTCACCAATGAAGAAAATTTTATATTAGAGTTAATTGATAAAATTGAAAATCCAGAATCAAAGCGATGGCTTTAGAAAAATATATTGAAGTAGCTAAAAGAGCACCAAAACAAGAGAAAATCGAAACTTCTTACAAACCTTATAGTTTTAAGGAAATAATGGCAAGAGTAGAAAATCATCACATTAAAAAAGAACCATCAGTCAATGATCTTAAGGCAGAAGTTAATCAGGTTAAAGAAGAATTAAGAAGTATTAAGCAAAGAGTCCAGATATTGGAACTTCATAAACCAGTAGACTGTGAGTATGACTCACAAGAAGAAAACTCTTTTGATGAAATTTTACAAAACTACCAGGCTCATATTACTACACATATAGATAAACCAGAATCACCTACTAATAACCAGGATATCGAAAACATGCAATTCATTAATATAATAGATAAAGTAATCACTCAAAAGTGGTACACCTTAGTCACCCTAATCATAGGAAAAGAATACCGTTTTGAAACTATGACACTCATAGATTCGGGTGCAGATCTAAACTGCTTAAATGAAGGATTAGTTCCCACAAAGTATTTTAGCAAAACAACCCAAGTTCTTAATACTGCAGATGGAAACAAATTGATAATTAATTATAAATTATCTGATGCTGCGGTGTGTAATAATGGTATTTGTCTAGCGACACCATTTATCATGGTAAAGAATTTATCTCAATCCTGCATATTAGGGACTCCATTCTTGAATATGTTATACCCGTTAAGTATTAACAATACGGGCATTGAAGCCCTCATTCAGGGACATAAAATATTATTTGAATTTGTCTCTGAACCTAGGCAAAAATTTATTAACCAGGTTCAAGAAAAAATCAAGCACAAAGAAATTTTTTTGTTCTTCTTAAAAGAGGAGATTCAATATAAGCAAATAGAAGAGAAACTAAATTGCCCAAAACTCCAAAAACAAATCAATGATTTTAATGATCTTCTAGTGAAAGAAGTTTGTGCTGAAATCCCAAATGCATTATGGGAAAGAAAACAACATATAGTAGAATTACCTTATGAACCAGATTTTTCTGAAAAAATGATTCCAACAAAAGCCAGACCAATTCAAATGAACAATAGATTATTAGAAATATGTAAATCTGAAATTCAAGATTTACTAGATAAAGGTTTGATTAGAAAAAGTTACTCTCCTTGGAGTTGTCCTGCATTTTATGTAGAAAAAGCAGCTGAATTAGAAAGAGGAGTTCCGAGATTAGTCATCAACTATAAGCCTTTGAATAAAGCATTAAGATGGATTAGGTATCCAATTCCTAATAAAAAAGATCTTTTAGATAGATTACATAATGCTGCCATATTTTCAAAATTTGACTTAAAGTCAGGATATTGGCAAATTCAAATCGCAGAAAAAGACAAGTATAAAACTGCATTTACGGTTCCCTTTGGACATTATGAATGGAATGTTATGCCATTTGGTTTAAAAAATGCTCCATCAGAATTTCAACATATTATGAATAACATATTTAATTCTTATTCAACTTTTACAATTGTATACATTGATGATGTATTAATATATTTTGAATCAATTGAGCAACATTTTAAACACTTATCAATATTCCTCAAAATAGTAAAACAGGCCGGATTAGTGGTATCTGCAAAAAAGATGAAAATATTTCAAACCCAGGTTAGATTCCTTGGTCACAATATTAATAAAGGTACTATAATACCTATAGAACGGGCTATATCCTTTGCTGATAAATTTCCTGATGAAATCAAGGATAAAAAACAATTACAAAGATTCTTAGGAAGCTTAAATTATATAGCAGATTTTTATAAGGATTTAGCTAAGGATAGCAAACCTCTATATGCAAGATTACGGAAAAACCCTGCTAATTGGAGCAGTGAGCATACAACTGCTGTTATAAAAATCAAAGCTAAAGCTAAAGAATTGCCATGCCTGACTATAGCGAATCCAACAGCCTACAAAATAGTTGAGACTGATGCTTCAGATGTCGGATATGGAGGAATCCTTAAACAAAGGATTCATAATAAAGAGCAATTAGTAAGATATACCTCAGGTGTATGGAAATCGGCACAACAAAATTACTCAACCATTAAAAAAGAAATATTGGCAATAATTCATTGTGTTACTAAATTTGAAAGTGATTTGTTAAACCAGGAATTTCTTATTAGAGTGGATTGTCAAGCAGCTAAGGAAGTATTGGTAAAGGATGTTAAAAATTTAGCCTCTCGGCAAATTTTTGCAAGATGGCAAGCCATTTTATCAGCGTTTGATTTTAAAATTGAATATATAAAAGGTGAAACTAATTCTCTACCTGATTTCTTGACTCGTGAATTTTTGCAGGGGAAGCATGGACTACCAGATAACTAGGGGAAAGGCTCCTCAATTTTCTTACCCATCTCCTAATAAAAGGAACAAAAGTAATCCTATTATGATTAAAGGAAACCCAAATAAGGGAAAACAATATTCTTCTTCAGAAGAAAAGTCGGCATTTATAATGTCTACATCAATACCGCTTTTAGCGGTGGAAACAGAACATGCTAACAGAGATCCTGCAGAAGTTGCAAGCATGTACTTAAAAGAGCATATTTTACCACATTATGGTAAAACTAGAGAGTTTTATGAAACAATACTCATAGAGACAGGATCTATCCTTTTAACACATAACACGGCCAACAGTAATGGTCCTCCTGCGTTCTCCAAGCTTGTTATTCTTAAGGTATTATCATACCGAGATTGGGGAATGAACCCTCATGGGTTAAAAAAATTCAATGATCACCCCCATATCAAACCGAGATCATATTCTTATACTGATTATATTAAAGCATGGACACATATTTTTTGCTATCAAACTCAGAGATTCTCTCATTCCTGGTATATTGGTTTTAAACTCAATACAATCAAAGAGCTACCAAATTGGTTCAGAGCATGGCTAAGTAGCTGGGGGGCACGCCCGGAGATTTTACCTGCATATATTGTAGATATGTTAAATAAGTTTATCAAGGCTAATAGCCAATCTTATGATATAAGAAGATTAATGCAGTGGTTCTTTATACTGTATGAAATCCCATGGATTCTAAGATGGAATTATTCGATTCCACAAGATAATGATCCTGATTGGGATTATATCCCTTATTTAGAAAGGCAATTATATATCAAATGGTGGGATAGATATAATGCAGCACATCTACAACCATTTACATTTAACATGCAGTTTGTTGCAGCTCAGCTTATGGTATCGGCATCAACCACCTCAATGCCGATGGAATTCTCAACCCACATACTCGCACTAAAGCATAGGCACGGGGACTTGTCAAAGGAAGAATTTAAGAAGCAGATTTTGGAGGCACTTGATAACGAAGATTTGGGTTCCCAACCGTCCTCGTCAAAAACCTTTGAGGAAGAAGAGATAAAATCGGAAAATACAGAAGACCTAAATGCAAATGGTGATGATGGATTTGGAATGATTTAGGGTTTAAATGGTTCGAAGAAGATAGAAAAATTCTAATTATTTTCCGGCAAAAAATTGGTCAACTTTTCATCAACAGGAAGCAGGATCAACTCCACTATTCACCAAGGACACGTATTTGCTTCAAAATAGTAAAAGTGAAAAGGTTTAATATTTTCCAAAAAAAGAAAAAAGGTAAATCTTATCTAAGATTTCCACCTTAGATATGTCTTCCACTTGTCTACCACTTATAGGTTGTTGTAATTATAGATAGGATTCTCAAAAAAGAAAATCTTATCTCTTTTGTTTCTTGCAAACTTTCCCCTATATAAATACCCGTTAAGGGAAAGGGAAAGAGCAAGTTTTTAGTTCTCAAGAGTCATTGTCTATAAGTTTGAGAGTGAAAGTTTCTGAGTGTTTCCTGCTTTGAGAGTGATAGTTTGTGAGTGTTTTCATGTTCTAAGTGTGAGTTTGAAGTTGTTTGGTGTGCTATCTATTAAGGAATAAAAGACTACTTTGTAAGTATCTCTACCCGTTATCTATGTTTTAAATTTCTTTTAATTATGAAGATTCCTTTTAATTTTTTATTAATCATTTTCTAAATTATCTTTCAATCACTATTTCTATTTATTAGTTTTAATAATATATTCTGTTTTGAAGTTTTATATATATATATATATATTTTGTTTCAATATAAAGATTGTATAAAACCTGGGAGCATGTTTCATATATTCTGTTTTAATAATATATTCTGTTTTGGTTTATCTATATCTGTATATTTTTTTTCTTTCTAAGAAGCTAGTTAACTTAATTGAGTCTTCATAGGGAGCATGTTTCATCGCTGTGTAGCCTAAAATACATCTCGTCCATCATGGCCAAGGTGGTATCATAACCAGCAAAACAAGATATATATACACATGCCGCACCACGTGTTAAGTGTTAACTGTATAGGATAATTAATCCTCAAATTGATTACGAACTTACTCCATTGGATGAGATAATATCCCTCGGTTATATGATCACCCAACTTAATTTATTGGATGAGAATACCTTCTTACGATAACCGTTTCTTTTTGATGCCCTCCTTGGGATGCTGCCCAGAGTTGAACTTCGTTGGCCCAAGGCCGGCCCTGGCCTTCTTTGAAGCACGATGTTCAAAAAATTGTTCAAAAATGTATGGTTTGCCAATGCTCCAAAGGAAATATTCAAAGTATGGGACTCTATACTCCTTTACAAATATAATAAGCTCCTTGGATTGATGTTAGCATGGACTTTATATTGGGTTTACCTCGTATACTTAGAGATAATGATTATTTAATGGTTGTTGTCGATCATTATTCCAAGATGGCACATTTTATCGCTTGAAAAAAGTCTACTGATGCTTCTATTGTTGCTAATTTATTTTTCAAGGAAGTATTTTGTATTCATGAGGTACCGGAATAGATTACTTCAGATCGTGACACAAAATTTTCGAGTTATTTTTGGAAGAGTCTACGGATGCACTTAGGTAATGCTTCGCAATTCAGTATTATTTCTCATCCGCAAATTGTTGGCCAAACAGATGTTGTTAATCGCTGTCTAGGAAATATAATTCGATTTAAGTGTGTTAATAATAGTGAACAGTGGGATATTTTCCTTCCTCGTATGGAGTTTTCTTTCAACACGTTCGTAAATCGATCTACATGAAAGACTCCTTCTGAAATTGTCTATTCAAAGGTACCTATAGCCATGTTCTGGATTTAGTGATATTTCCAAAACATCCAAATTCTAATATAAAGGCTGATATGTTGATAGGAAAAGCATCTCAACTTCATCATGAATTCAAGAAAAATCTTAAAACGTCTAATGCAAAATACAAAGAAGTTGACGATAATCATAGACGTTTTAAAATATTTCAAGAAGGTAAATTGGTAATGATACATCTTAGGAAGGAGCGTTTTCTAGTGGGTACTTATAACAAAACTAAAATGAAGAAATATGGCCATTTCAAGGTTTTGAAGAAAGTCAGTGACATCGCTTATATTGTCGATCTTCCGGATGAGTGGGACATCTCCAATGTTTTTAATGTGCAGGAGTGCAAAAAGCTCAAGGAAGACTTTTATTCATGAAAGGGGATTGATGTAGAACATTAGTATAAGACATTATCTAAGTGCTAGAAGTTAAGCGTATGGCCTTAGTTCAGAAGTTTTTTGTTGTTTTCTTTTCTAGCTTGTCTTTTATTTAGAATTCAAGGATGATTTCTTTTACAAGTCCTGGTGAAGTCTATATATACATGCTACTACATTTTGTTACACACATCTTATTCTACTTTTAAAATTATTACTATTCAAACTATTCTTCTAGCTTCTTTATGATCTGTTTATTTTCTTCTTTTCGCACCTTTTATGTTCTCTTCGCATCTTTGCAATCTCCGTACTGTATTCTTCTTCTTAGTTCTACATTAAAGTGATTCCAGGAATGAGTGATTAATTTGCATTTCCTTCATCTCCTGGTAAAACAGACAAGCCTCACCCTGCTCATTGACACCTAAATGCTTTAACATACTTAAAGTTGGTGAAGAATTGTGAAAGTTATCCCACAATATAGAAATTTATTTTTGCAGATACACCTTTGTGCCAGACAACAAAAAAAAACTTAAACCTGAATATCATAGTATTTCTACACAGAATAGTCATCCATAAAAGTAATAAATTCCTCATCTACTTCAGATAATGCATGCTTGGCCTCTATTACAAAGCAGATTCCGTTCGCATTGTTATAAATAAAATAATTTCATTAGCAAAGATACTTCTATCACGAACCATATCATATATCTAATCATTTTTCAGGTTATAAACCTTGAAAATAACATGATATTTTAACTTTGAAAGGTCTATTAAAGGTCCATATATCCATACAAAAGTGTATAATGGAAACTTTCTTCGACTAAAATGCAACATGATCTTGCATGAAAGAAGTGGATTTCAAAATAAATTAACTTATATTTGTAAAATGTTCGTCAAAACTTGTAGGGTAGAGGGTCTAGGTTATGAAATATGCATTTGGTGCATAATTGGGTCGTGCCCTGACATTATATCCTAACTCAAGTTCAAAACTTAATGATGTAAATTAGGGTTTATTGAACAAGGTGATTAAGATAATTGATCAATTTTTATGTGATGATCAAGAAGTTTTACAAATCCTAAACCTAAAATTTTGATAAAAAATCAAAGCCACCCTTAACTAAGACCAGGAGGTGAAATTTTATGGTGCAAAGTTCTTACAGATGAATAAATCATCATCGATATATATGTATATAGTAACACCGTCACATGTAAATGATGGATTAGAAGTAACAAAATATTTTTCAAGCCTTGATCTTGTACAGTATTTATTATGAATTGTGTTTGTGTTCGATTTTTGTAACCAAAATTTTGATAAGAATTCAAATAATTTATTAGCCAGTTTTACAATCACGTTAGTCATTTTATCCCTTTACAAATCGTAAATTATATTTTGATTTTATCATTCATTGAATCTGTATGAAATGACTGATTAGGTTGAGTAATTATGGGTGTTAATATATTTTTGAGAAGGGGTATTAAGGAAACTGGTTCACATTGAGAATACCAAATAGCAAAATTGTAAAGAAAAAAAAAGGGGAAAGAAGTATTGGGGTTCTCTTTTTTGAATTGATCAATAATTGTCCCTATATAAATAAACATATTAGGGAAAAGAAGTAAGGGTTATGTTTTCTCTGTTTTTGTTAAGACTGTTGAGATTAGGTTTCAACTTATTTTCATTTTTGGGTTTCAAATGTTGCAGGAGATGAATCTGGTGAATGTGAAGTGTTTAGAATGACAAGGAAATCAGTAAGCTGCTTGTTTTTGTTTCATTTTTTGTGAACTTTAACTTATTTATCTTTTTTTTTTCTTTCTAACTGATTCAATAAAAATTGAACCTAATAATTTGCATCGGTATTGATCCGGAGAATTCCATGTACTTATATATATATAAATGAAATAAGATGGAAAAGGATAGGAGAGCAATATGTTTTGATAAAATTTGAATTGTCAACGATAGCCAACTTACAACCAAGGTGTTTAGTCAATTAACAATTGAAGCCAACTTGCAATTATGTTGCGTTTTGTCCATATATGTTGCCGAACGAAAAAATTGGTGGTCTACTTGTACCCTTTCCTTTTCAGATTTAATCTTCTCAGTAGAAGAACATATCACCATTACTTAAATATGAGAAGATTTAATGCACGACCTAATCCGTGTAATCCATCTAACACCAAAACCACATTTATCCATAATGCATAATAAAGTTTTCCATTTCACATTATCAAATATTTTCTCCGTGTCAGTCTTCCACAACATACCAGGTAAACCAGATTTCAACCTAATATCTTTCCCATAACTATCAATAAGAACTTCATCTAAGTCCTCAACAAAAGCAAGTTGAAGATTACTCATCAACTTAGACATTACATTCTTCAACTTGTTGACCATAAATTTGAACAGAATTTTGCAAGCACTCCCCAACAAACTCAACGATCTAAATTCCTTACATAAGAACAAGAATCCTCTTTTTTTGGGAATACAAAAGCAACTTAGTATCCAATCCAAAAAGCCATATAGGTAAAATTCTTGCATAACCTTCATGAAATCCTCTTTGATGATATGTCACCCTCACCTATAAGACTACATATATAGAGAAACCATTAAATCCATGGAATTTGTTATTTCCCATATGCTTCACTAAAAAATAAACATTCGCTTCATAAACTCTTTTTTCCGCCATCATCATCATCCTCTTTATTCATTATCAATCTCAGGAAAATGCATATTATCCATATCGGAAGAAGCATCGTTTTGTTTGATTAACAAATTAACATAAAATCCCTTATATCTCAAATATAATCTTTCCTTGATTAGAACAGTCTACACCATCTATCTCCAGTTTGGCAAAACTATTACTTTCCCTTTTTGAACCAGTTATCCTATGAAAATAAGAAATATTATAAAATTACATATAAGAGAAAAATTGTTTAAAAAAAAATTAAGTTGAGATAGAAGTTATTAAAGAAAGAAAAATTCGAAGATAGAGATCATCATGAAGAAAACCTTTAAGTATATTTTCCTAAAACATCAATCTTTATTACATAGATAGAAACAGACGTCAATGCAAATGCAAGTGCTTTTGCTGAGATGAGACAAAACCAATAAAATATTCTCTTTGCTTCTTTTGTAACAGATTCTTTCAGTAATATAAATAAAAGAGAACTTCTTGTGATTTCCATCCATTATAAAAACTACTAAAAAGGAAAAAACCTATCGTTCATCATGAAGAAAACCTTTAAGTATATTTTCCTAAAACATCAAACTTTATTACAGAGATAGAAAGAGACGTCAATGCAAATGCAAGTGCTTTTACTGAGATGAGAAAAAACCAATACAATATTTTATTTGCTTCTTTTGTAACAGATTCTGTCGGTAATATAAATAAAAGAGAACTTCTTGTGATTTTCATCCATTATAAAAATTACCAAAAAGGCAAAAACCTATCGTTCATCATGAAGAAAACCTTTAAGTATATTTTCCTAAAACATCAATCTTTATTACATAGATAGAAAGAGACGTCAATGCAAAGGCAATTGCTTTTACTGAGATGAGACAAAACCAATACAATATTTTATTTGCTTCTTTTGTAACAGATTCTGTCAGTAATATAGATAAAAGAGAACTTCTTGTGATTTTCATCCATTACAAAAACTACCAAAAAGGCAAAAACCTATCGTTCATCATGAAGAAAACCTTTAAGTATATTTTCCTAAAACATCAATCTTTATTACAGAGATAGAAAGAGACGTCAATGCAAAGGCAAGCGCTTTTACTGAGATGAGACAAAACCAATAAAATATTCTCTTTGCTTCTTTTGTAACAGATTCTGTCAGTAATATAAATAAAAGAGAACTTCTTGTGATTTTCATCCATTATAAAAACTACCAAAAAGTCAAAAACCTATCGTTCATCATGAATAAAACCTTTAAGTATATTTTCCTAAAACATCAATCTTTATCACAGAGATAGAAAGAGACGTCAATGCAAATGCAAGTGCTTTTACTGAGATGAGACAAAACCAATACAATATTTTATTTGATTCTTTTGTAACAGATTCTGTCAGTAATATAGATAAAAGAGAACTTCTTGTGATTTTCATCCATTACAAAAACTACCAAAAAGGCAAAAACCTATCGTTCATCATGAAGAAAACCTTTAAGTATATTTTCCTAAAACATCAATCTTTATTACAGAGATAGAAAGAGACGTCAATGCAAAGGCAATTGCTTTTACAGAGATGAGACAAAACCAATACAATATTCTCTTTGCTTCTTTTGTAACAGATTA
This sequence comes from Papaver somniferum, assembly GCF_003573695.1. Taxonomy (NCBI): domain Eukaryota; kingdom Viridiplantae; phylum Streptophyta; class Magnoliopsida; order Ranunculales; family Papaveraceae; genus Papaver; species Papaver somniferum. The sequence continues at coordinate 118,072,082 of NC_039365.1, read as the reverse complement.
TGTCAGTAATATAAATAAAAGAGAACTTCTTGTGATTTTCATCCATTACAAAAACTACCAAAAAGGCAAAAACCTATCGTTCATCATGAAGAAAACCTTTAAGTATATTTTCCTAAAACATCAATCTTTATTACAGAGATAGAAAGAGACGTCAATGCAAAGGCAATTGCTTTTACAGAGATGAGACAAAACCAATACAATATTTTATTTGATTCTTTTGTAACAGATTCTGTCAGTAATATAGATAAAAGAGAACTTCTTGTGATTTTCATCCATTACAAAAACTACCAAAAAGGCAAAAACCTATCGTTCATCATGAAGAAAACCTTTAAGTATATTTTCCTAAAACATCAATCTTTATTACAGAGATAGAAAGAGACGTCAATGCAAAGGCAAGTGCTTTTACTGAGATGAGACATAACCAATACAATATTCTCTTTGCCTCTTTTGTAACAGATTCTGTCAGTAATATAAATAAAAGGGAACTTCTTCTGATTTCCATCCATTACAAAAACTACCAAAAAGGAAAAAACCTATCGTTCATCATGAAGAAAACCTTTAAGTATATTTTCCTAAAACATCAATCTTTCTTAAAGAGATAGAAAGAGACGTCAATGCAAAGGCAATTGCTTTTACTAAGATGAGACAAAACCAATACAATATTCTCTTTGCTTCTTTTGTAACAGATTCTGTCAGTAATATAAATAAAAGAGAACTTCTTGTGATTTTCATCCATTATAAAAACAACCAAAAAGGCAAAAACCTATCGTTCATCATGAAGAAAACCTTTAAGTATATTTTCCTAAAACATCAATCTTTATTACATAGATAGAAAGAGACGTCAATGCAAATGCAAGTGCTTTTGCTGAGATGAGACAAAACCAATACAATATTCTCTTTGCTTCTTTTGTAACAGATTCTGTCAGTAATATAAATAAAAGAGAACTTCTTGTGATTTTCATCCATTACAAAAACTACCAAAAAGGCAAAAACCTATCGTTCATCATGAAGAAAACCTTTAAGTATATTTTCCTAAAACATCAATCTTTATTACAGAGATAGAAAGAGACGTCAATGCAAAGGCAAGTGCTTTTACTGAGATGAGACAAAACCAATACAATATTCTCTTTGCTTCTTTTGTAACAAATTCTGTCAGTAATATATAAATAAAAGAGAACTTCTTGTGATTTCCATCCATTACAAAAACTACCAAAAAGGAAAAAACCAATCGTTCATCATGAAGAAAACCTTTAAGTATATTTTCCTAAAACATCAATCTTTATTACATAGATAGAAAGAGACGTCAATGCAAATGCAAGTGCTTTTGCTGAGATGAGACAAAACCAATACAATATTCTCTTTGCTTCTTTTGTAACAGATTCTGTCAGTAATATAAATAAAAGAGAACTTCTTGTGATTTCCATCCATTACAAAAACTACCAAAAAGGAAAAAACCTATCGTTCATCATGAAGAACACCTTTAAGTATATTTTCCTAAAACATCAATCTTTATTACGGAGATAGAAAGAGACGTCAATGCAAAGGCAAGTGCTTTTACTGAGATGAGACAAAACCAATACAATATTCTCTTTGCCTCTTTTGTAACAGATTCTGTCAGTAATATAAATAAAAGAGAACTTCTTGTGATTTCCATCCATTACAAAAACTACCAAAAAGGAAAAAACCAATCGTTCATCATGAAGAAAACCTTTAAGTATATTTTCCTAAAACATCAATCTTTATTACAGAGATAGAAAGAGACGTCAATGCAAAGGCAATTGCTTTTACTGAGATGAGACAAAACCAATACAATATTCTCTTTCCCTCTTTTGTAACAGATTCTGTCAGTAATATAAATAAAAGAGAACTTCTTGTGATTTCCATCCATTACAAAAACTACCAAAAAGGAAAAAACCAATCGTTCATCATGAAGAAAACCTTTAAGTATATTTTCCTAAAACATCAATCTTTATTACAGAGATAGAAAGAGACGTCAATGCAAAGGCAATTGCTTTTACTGAGATGAGACAAAACCAATACAATATTCTCTTTTCCTCTTTTGTAACAGATTCTGTCAGTAATATAAATAACAGAGAACTTCTTGTGATTTCCATCCATTACAAAAACTACCAAAAAGGAAAAAACCAATCGTTCATCATGAAGAAAACCTTTAAGTATATTTTCCTAAAACATCAATCTTTATTACATAGATAGAAAGAGACGTCAATGCAAATGCAAGTGCTTTTGCTGAAATGAGACAAAACCAATACAATATTCTCTTTGCTTCTTTTGTAACAGATTCTGTCAGTAATATAAATAAAAGAGAACTTCTTGTGATTTCCATCCATTACAAAAACTACCAAAAAGGAAAAAACCTATCGTTCATCATGAAGAAAACCTTTAAGTATATTTTCCTAAAACATCAATCTTTATTACAGAGATAGAAAGAGACGTCAATGCAAAGGCAAGTGCTTTTACTGAGATGGGACAAAACCAATACAATATTCTCTTTGCTTCTTTTGTAAAAAATTCTGTCAGTAATATAAATAAAAGAGAACTTCTTGTGATTTTCATCCATTATATAAACTACCAAAAAGGCAAAAACCTATCGTTCATCATGAAGAAAACCTTTAAGTTTATTTTCCTAAAACATCAATCTTTATCAATGATATAGAAAGAGACGTCAATGCAAATGCAAGTGCTTTTACTGAGATGAGACAAAACCAATACAAAATTCTCTTTGCTTCTTTTGTAACAGATTATGTCGGTAATATAAATAAAAGAGAACTTCTTGTGATTTTCATCCATTATAAAAACTACCAAAAAGGCAAAAACGTATCGTTCATCATGAAGAAAACCTTTAAGTATATTTTCCTAAAACATCAATCTTTATTACAGAGATAGAAAGAGATGTCAATGCAAATGCAAGTGCTTTTACGGAGATGAAACAAAACCAATACAATATTTTATTTGCTTCTTTTGTAACAGATTATGTCAGTAATATAGATAAAAGAGAACTTCTTGTGATTTTCATCCATTACAAAAACTACCAAAAAGGCAAAAACCTATCGTTCATCATGAAGAAAACCTTTAAGTATATTTTCCTAAAACATCAATCTTTAGTACAGAGATATAAAGAGACGTCAATGCAAAGGCAAGCGCTTTTACTGAGATGAGACAAAACCAATAAAATATTCTCTTTGCTTCTTTTGTAACAGATTCTGTCAGTAATATAAATAAAAGAGAACTTCTTGTGATTTTCATCCATTATAAAAACTACAAAAAAGTCAAAAACCTATCGTTCATCATGAATAAAACCTTTAAGTATATTTTCCTAAAACATCAATCTTTATCACAGAGATAGAAAGAGACGTCAATGCAAATGCAAGTGCTTTTACTGAGATGAGACAAAACCAATACAATATTTTATTTTCTTCTTTTGTAACAGATTCTGTCAGTAATATAGATAAAAGAGAACTTCTTGTGATTTTCATCCATTACAAAAACTACCAAAAAGGATAAAACCTATCGTTCATGATGAAGAAAACCTTTAAGTATATTTTCCTAAAACATCAATCTTTATTACAGAGATAGAAAGAGACGTCAATGCAAATGCAAGTGCTTTTACTGAGATGAGACAAAACCAATACAATATTTTATTTGCTTCTTTTGTAACAGATTCTGTCAGTAATATAGATAAAAGAGAACTTCTTGTGATTTTCATCCATTACAAAAACTACCAAAAAGGCAAAAACCTATCGTTCATCATGAAGAAAACCTTTAAGTATATTTTCCTAAAACATTAATCTTTATCACAGAGATAGAAAGAGACATCAATGCAAATGCAAGTGCTTTTACTGAGATGAGACAAAACCAATACAATATTTTATTTGCTTCTTTTGTAACAGATTCTGTCAGTAATATAGATAAAAGAGAACTTCTTGTGATTTTCATCCATTACAAAAACTACCAAAAAGGCAAAAACCTGTCGTTCATCATGAAGAAAACCTTTAAGTATATTTTCCTAAAACATCAATCTTTACTACAGAGATAGAAAGAGACGTCAATGCAAAGGCAAGTGCTTTTACTGAGATGAGACAAAACTAATACAATATTCTCTTTGCTTCTTTTGTAACAGATTCTGTCAGTAATATAAATAAAAGAGAACTTCTTGTGATTTTCATCCATTATAAAAACTACCAAAAAGGCAAAAACCTATCGTTCATCATGAAGAAAACCTTTAAGTATATTTTCCTAAAACATCAATCTTTATTATAGAGATAGAAAGAGACGTCAATGCAAAGGCAAGTGCTTTTACTGAGATGAGACAAAACCAATACAATATTTTATTTGCTTCTTTTGTAACAGATTCTGTCAGTAATATAGATAAAAGAGAACTTCTTGTGATTTTCATCCATTACCAAAACTACCAAAAAGGCAAAAACCTATCGTTCATAATGAAGAAAACCTTTAAGTATATTTTCCTAAAACATCAATCTTTATTATAGAGATAGAAAGAGACGTCAATGCAAACGCAAGTGCTTTTACTGAGATGAGACAAAACCAATACAATATTCTCTTTGCTTCTTTTTTAACAGATTCTGTCAGTAGTATAAATAATAGAGAACTTCTTGTGATTTTCATCCATTATAAAAACTACCAAAAAGGCAAAAACCTATCGTTTATCATGAAGAAAACCTTTAAGTATATTTTCCTAAAACATCAATCTTTATTAAAGAGATAGAAAGAGATGTCAATGCAAATGCAACTGCTTTTACTGAGATGAGACAAAACCAATACAATATTTTATTTGCTTCTTTTGTAACAGATTCTGTCAGTAATATAGATAAAAGAGAACTTCTTGTGATTTTCATCCATTACAAAAACTACCAAAAAGGCAAAAACCTATCGTTCATCATGAAGAAAACCTTTAAGTATATTTTCCTAAAACATCAATCTTTATTACAGAGATAGAAAGAGACGTCAATGCAAAGGCAAGTGCTTTTACTGAGATGAGACAAAACCAATACAATATTCTCTTTGCTTCTTTTGTAACAAATTCTGTCAGTAATATAAATAAAAGAGAACTTCTTGTGATTTTCATCCATTATAAAAACTACCAAAAAGGAAAAAACCTATCGTTCATCATGAAGAAAACCTTTAAGTATATTTTCCTAAAACATCAATCTTTATTACAGAGATAGAAAGAGACGTCAATGCAAATGCAAGTGCTTTTACTGAGATGAGACAAAACCAATACAATATTTTATTTGCTTCTTTTGTAATAGATTCTGTCAGTAATGTAGATAAAAGAGAACTTCTTGTGATTTTCATCCATTACAAAAACTACCAAAAAGGCAAAAACCTATCTTTCATCATGAAGAAAACCTTTAAGTATATTTTCCTAAAACATCAATCTTTATTACATAGATAGAAAGAGACGTCAATGCAAATGCAAGTGCTTTTGCTGAGATGAGACAAAACCAATACAATATTCTCTTTGCTTCTTTTGTAACAGATTCTGTCAGTAATATAAATAAAAGAGAACTTCTTGTGATTTCCATCCATTACAAAAACTACCAAAAACGCAAAAACCTATCGTTCATCATGAAGAAAACCTTTAAGTATATTTTCCTAAAACATCAATCTTTCGTACAGAGATAGAAAGAGACTTCAATGCAAAGGCAAGCGCTTTTACAGAGATGAGACAAAACCAATACAATGTTCTCTTTGCTTCTTTTGTAACAGATTCTGTCAGTAATATAAATAAAAGAGAACTTCTTGTGATATTCATCCATTATAAAAACTACCAAAAAGTAAAAAACCTATCGTTCATCATGAAGAAAACCTTTAAGTATATTTTCCTAAAACATCAATCTTTATCACAGAGATAGAAAGAGACGTCAATGCAAATGCAAGTACTTTTACTGAGATGAGACAAAACCAACACAATATTTTATTTGATTCTTTTGTAACAGATTCTGTCAGTAATATAGATAAAAGAGAACTTCTTGTGATTTTCATCCATTACAAAAACTACCAAAAAGGCAAAAACCTATCGTTCATCATGAAGAAAACCTTTAAGTATATTTTCCTAAAACATCAATCTTTATTACAGAGATAGAAAGAGACGTCAATGCAAAGGCAAGTGCTTTTACAGAGATGAGACAAAACCAATACAATATTCTCTTTGCTTCTTTTGTAACAGATTCTGTCAGTAATATAAATAAAAGATAACTTCTTGTGATTTTCATCCATTATAAAAACTACCAAAAAGACAAAAACCTATCGTTCATCATGAAGAAAACCTTTAAATTTATTTTCCTAAAACATCAATCTTTATTACATAGATAGAAAGAGACGTCAATGCAAATGCAAGTGCTTTTGCTGAGATGAGACAAAACCAATACAATATTCTCTTTGCTTCTTTTGTAACAGATTCTGTCAGTAATATAAATAAAAGAGAACTTCTTGTGATTTTCATCCATTACAAAAACTACCAAAAAGGAAAAAACCTATCGTTCATCATGAAGAAAACCTTTAAGTATATTTTCCTAAAACATCAATCTTTATTAGAGAGATAGAAAGAGACGTCAATGCAAAGGCAAGTGCTTTTACTGAGATGAGACAAAACCAATACAATATTCTCTTTGCTTCTTTTGTAACAGATTCTGTCAGTAATATAAATAAAAGAGAACTTCTTGTGATTTTCATCCATTATATAAACTACCAAAAAGGCAAAAACCTATCGTTCATCATGAAGAAAACCTTTAAGTTTATTTTCCTAAAACATCAATCTTTATCACAGAGATAGAAAGAGACGTCAATGCAAATGCAAGTGCTTTTACTGAGATGAGACAAAACCAATACAAAATTCTCTTTGCTTCTTTTGTAACAGATTATGTCGGTAATATAAATAAAAGAGAACTTCTTGTGATTTTCATCCATTATAAAAACTACCAAAAAGGCAAAAACCTATCGTTCATCATGAAGAAAACCTTTAAGTATATTTTCCTAAAACATCAATCTTTATTACAGAGATAAAAAGAGACGTCAATGCAAATGCAAGTGCTTTTACGGAGATGAAACAAAACCAATACAATATTTTATTTGCTTCTTTTGTAACAGATTATGTCAGTAATATAGATAAAAGAGAACTTCTTGTGATTTTCATCCATTACAAAAACTACCAAAACGGCAAAAACCTATCGTTCATCATGAAGAAAACCTTTAAGTATATTTTCCTAAAACATCAATCTTTAGTACAGAGATAGAAAGAGACGTCAATGCAAAGGCAAGCGCTTTTACTGAGATGAGACAAAACCAATAAAATATTCTCTTTGCTTCTTTTGTAACAGATTCTGTCAGTAATATAAATAAAAGAGAACTTCATGTGATTTCATCCATTACAAAAACTACCAAAAAGGAAAAAACCAATCGTTCATCATGAAGAAAACCTTTAAGTATATTTTCCTAAAACATCAATCTTTATTACAGAGATAGAAAGAGACGTCAATGCAAAGGCAATTGCTTTTACTGAGATGAGACAAAACCAATACAATATTCTCTTTGCTTCTTTTGTAACAGATTCTGTCAGTAATATAAATAAAAGAGAACTTCTTGTGATTTTCATCCATTATAAAAACTACCAAAAAGGCAAAAACCTATCGTTCATCATGAAGAAAAACTTTAAGTATATTTTCCTAAAACATCAATCTTTATTACAGAGATAGAAAGAGACGTCAATGCAAATGCAAGTGCTTTTACGGAGATGAGACAAAACCAATAAAATATTCTCTTTGCTTCTTTTGTAACAGATTCTGTCAGTAATATAAATAAAAGAGAACTTCTTGTGATTTTCATCCATTATAAAAACTACCAAAAAGGCAAAAACCTATCGTTCATCATGAAGAAAACCTTTAAGTATATTTTCCTAAAACATCAATCTTTATTACATAGATAGAAAGAGACGTCAATGCAAATGCAAGTGCTTTTGCTGAGATGAGACAAAACCAATACAATATTCTCTTTGCTTCTTTTGTAACAGATTCTGTCAGTAATATAAATAAAAGAGAACTACCTGTGATTTCCATCCATTACAAAAACTACCAAAAAGGAAAAAACCTATCGTTCATCATGAAGAAAACCTTTAAGTATATTTTCCTAAAACATCAATCTTTATTACAGAGATAGAAAGAGACGTCAATGCAAAGGCAAGTGCTTTTACTGAGATGAGACATAACCAATACAATATTCTCTTTGCCTCTTTTGTAACAGATTCTGTCAGTAATATAAATAAAAGGGAACTTCTTGTGATTTCCATCCATTACAAAAACTACCAAAAAGGAAAAAACCTATCGTTCATCATGAAGAAAACCTTTAAGTATAATTTCCTAAAACATCAATCTTTCTTAAAGAGATAGAAAGAGACGTCAATGCAAATGCAAGTGCTTTTACTGAGATGAGACAAAACGAATACAATATTTTATTTGCTTCTTTTGTAACAGATTCTGTCGGTAATATAGATAAAAGAGAACTTCTTGTGATTTTCATCCATTACAAAAACTACCAAAAAGGGCAAAACCCTATCGTTCATCATGAAGAAAACCTTTAAGTATATTTTCCTAAAACATCAATCTTTATTACATAGATAGAAAGAGACGTCAATGCAAATGTAAGTGCTTTTGCTGAGATGACACAAAACCAATACAAAATTCTATTTGCTTCTTTTGTAACAGATTATGTCGGTAATATAAATAAAAGAGAACTTCTTGTGATTTTCATCCATTATAAAAACTACCAAAAAGGCAAAAACCTATCGTTCATCATGAAGAAAACCTTTAAGTATATTTTCCTAAAACATCAATCTTTATTACAGAGATAGAAAGAGACGTCAATGCAAAGGCAATTGCTTTTACTGAGATGAGACAAAACCAATACAATATTCTCTTTGCTTCTTTTGTAACAGATTCTGTCAGTAATATAAATAAAAGAGAACTTCTTGTGATTTTCATCCATTATAAAAACTACCAAAAAGGCAAAAACCTATCGTTCATCATGAAGAAAACCTTTAAGTATATTTTCCTAAAACATCAATCTTTATCACAGAGATAGAAAGAGACGTCAATGCAAAGCCAAGTGCTTTTACTGAGATGAGACAAAACCAATACAATATTCTATTTGCTTCTTTTGTAACAGATTCTTTCAATAATATAGATAAAAGAGAACTTCTTGTGATTTTCATCCATTACAAAAACTACTAAAAAGGCAAAAACCTATCGTTCATCATGAAGAAAACCTTTAAGTATATTTTCCTAAAACATCAATCTTTACTACAGAGATAGAAAGAGACATCAATGCAAAGGCAAGTGCTTTTACTGAGATGAGACAAAACCAATACAATATTCTCTTTGCTTCTTTTGTAACAGATTCTGTCAGTAATATAAATAAAAGAGAACTTCTTGTGATTTTCATCCATTATAAAAACTACCAAAAAGGCAAAAACCTATCGTTCATCATGAAGAAAACCTTTAAGTATTTTTTTCCTAAAACATCAATCTTTATGACAGATATAGAAAGAGACGTCAATTCAAATGCAAGTGCTTTTACTGAGATGAGACAAAACCAATACAATATTCTCTTTGCTTCTTTTGTAACAGATTCTGTCAGTAATATAAATAAAAGAGAACTTCTTGTGATTTTCATCCATTACAAAAACTACCAAAAAGGAAAAAACCTATCGTTCATCATGAAGAAAACCTTTAAGTATATTTTCCTAAAACATCAATCTTTATTAGAGAGATAGAAAGAGACGTCAATGCAAAGGCAAGTGCTTTTACTGAGATGAGACAAAACCAATACAATATTCTCTTTGCTTCTTTTGTAACAGATTCTGTCAGTAATATAAATAAAAGAGAACTTCTTGTGATTTTCATCCATTATATAAACTACCAAAAAGGCAAAAACCTATCGTTCATCATGAAGAAAACCTTTAAGTTTATTTTCCTAAAACATCAATCTTTATCACAGAGATAGAAAGAGACGTCAATGCAAATGCAAGTGCTTTTACTGAGATGAGACAAAACCAATACAAAATTCTCTTTGCTTCTTTTGTAACAGATTATGTCGGTAATATAAATAAAAGAGAACTTCTTGTGATTTTCATCCATTATAAAAACTACCAAAAAGGCAAAAACCTATCGTTCATCATGAAGAAAACCTTTAAGTATATTTTCCTAAAACATCAATCTTTATTACAGAGATAGAAAGAGATGTCAATGCAAATGCAAGTGCTTTTACGGAGATGAAACAAAACCAATACAATATTTTATTTGCTTCTTTTGTAACAGATTATGTCAGTAATATAGATAAAAGAGAACTTCTTGTGATTTTCATCCATTACAAAAACTACCAAAAAGGCAAAAACCTATCGTTCATCATGAAGAAAACCTTTAAGTATATTTTCCTAAAACATCAATCTTTAGTACAGAGATATAAAGAGACGTCAATGCAAAGGCAAGCGCTTTTACTGAGATGAGACAAAACCAATAAAATATTCTCTTTGCTTCTTTTGTAACAGATTCTGTCAGTAATATAAATAAAAGAGAACTTCTTGTGATTTTCATCCATTATAAAAACTACAAAAAAGTCAAAAACCTATCGTTCATCATGAATAAAACCTTTAAGTATATTTTCCTAAAACATCAATCTTTATCACAGAGATAGAAAGAGACGTCAATGCAAATGCAAGTGCTTTTACTGAGATGAGACAAAACCAATACAATATTTTATTTTCTTCTTTTGTAACAGATTCTGTCAGTAATATAGATAAAAGAGAACTTCTTGTGATTTTCATCCATTACAAAAACTACCAAAAAGGATAAAACCTATCGTTCATGATGAAGAAAACCTTTAAGTATATTTTCCTAAAACATCAATCTTTATTACAGAGATAGAAAGAGACGTCAATGCAAATGCAAGTGCTTTTACTGAGATGAGACAAAACCAATACAATATTTTATTTGCTTCTTTTGTAACAGATTCTGTCAGTAATATAGATAAAAGAGAACTTCTTGTGATTTTCATCCATTACAAAAACTACCAAAAAGGCAAAAACCTATCGTTCATCATGAAGAAAACCTTTAAGTATATTTTCCTAAAACATCAATCTTTATTACAGAGATAGAAAGAGACGTCAATGCAAAGGCAAGCGCTTTTACTGAGATGAGACAAAACTAATAAAATATTCTCTTTGCTTCTTTTGTAACAGATTCTGTCAGTAATATAAATAAAAGAGAACTTCTTGTGATTTTCATCCATTATTAAAACTACCAAAAAGTCAAAAACATATCGTTCATCATGAAGAAAACCTTTAAGTATATTTTCCTAAAACATCAATCTTTATTACAGAGATAGAAAGAGACGTCAATGCAAAGGCAATTGCTTTTACTGAGATGAGACAAAACCAATACAATATTCTCTTTGCTTCTTTTGTAACAGATTCTGTCAGTAATATAAATAAAAGAGAACTTCTTGTGATTTTCATCCATTATAAAAACTACCAAAAAGGCAAAAACCTATCGTTCATCATGAAGAAAACCTTTAAGTATATTTTCCTAAA